>NW_015090766.1:734763-937648 GCF_001431845.1 Calidris pugnax | reverse complement strand
GCTCGGGTCGTTAACCCCTCGCGGTGCCCGTTGTGGGGTGGGAATGGGGCAAGGGGGTGCCGTCGCCCTGTGTCCGACACACGCGTGTCGCCCGTTCGCGGGTGCGAAGAGCGGCTGCTCTGGGAAATCGGGCCTAATAATGATGGGGTTTTTGCATCTTTGCAAAAAAACAGCCTTTGCCGTTCCTGGGGTGGTGTTCCTTCTGTCCTGGTGAGTGACAGGCAGCCCTTGCTTCCCCTTGGCAGGTCGTGTACTTACCTCTGTGCTATTTACATCCAAAGACCGGTGGATCAGCCCTTTCTTATCTAATTACCTGAGCTGGGCGTTTTGAAATGAGCAAACCAGGGTGAATTGAAGGAAGAAAAGTTGCAGAGTTTCCGTTACAAAGGTAGGGAACAGGTAGTCAATACTGCTGTTAGAAAGCGCTCAGGAATCAATTTGGCATGGCACTTATTAATTGAAAGCACACTCCGTTCTTTTTGCATTTACAGAGAAATCCAGTTCTCCCTGGGTGCACTCGTGGGCCTGGCATAGTCACAGGCAGGGCTGGTTTTGCTTTCAGAGAGCATCCTACCAAGAAAGTCATAGTCATACCTAGCTGAAACCCTGATTTATACCTCCTTATAGGCAATGAGTGAAGACTAGAGGAAGAGACATAACTGAAAATATTGTCAATCGTGCTATCGTATTTAATCCAAATTTATTTGAAATTTAAGTAAAAATCTTATATTCTTCTACTCAGAATATATCTCCTCATCAAGTTCAGCACTTTTGTCCATTCTAAATGAAACACAGGGAAGATCAGGAGAGTCCCAAGGAATAACAAAGCGACATGATGCGGCATAAAAACGTGGCACAAACATAAAAAATATTACTCAGGTGAAAGGCATTTTGTCTTCAAGTAATAAGAAATTGGAAAAAAAGGGGAATAGCTTTACAATAAAATACTTCTGTAAACAGGATAGTGAGTAGGATAAAGGTTTCATGGAGCAATTTTATAGAGGCAAAATAGTTTGGGATTTATAAAGGATTTAGAGGAAAATGTTTAAGAGGAAAAAGAAAGGCAGAAAAACTGGTAGCATAAACTGTAATATGTGTCCATTTTCAAAAAAGCTTGAGCAAGGTCTCTAATGCAGGACACAAGTAAAATTTTGAAACCTTGTAAGTTGCTGCAAAACCTGCATTACTGTTCTCTAGCCAAGTCTGCCTGCAACTTTGAAAAATATGCTTCATTCCCCTCTCTGTCTCCTGGATGAACAGAAAAGCATCAGCCCTTTAAGGCAATAAATACTCATCATAATTCTCCTTGTGATTTTATGACAATAAGCTCATGGGTTTCTAATCATATATGGGCAACATACTGGACTCCGCAGATATCTTATGTCTCCATGTTCTGTAATTCTGGAAAACTTGAGAAGTTGTCACGGAAGTTTCAGATAAAGCCATGCAGTTGGGTCAAACAGGCTAATTAGATAATTCAATGGTGTTGGAAGAGTGAAGTTCTGCAGGTAAGACCTTGAAATCATAAGGCTGCAGGTAAGTGTTAAATAACGCCAGAGCATCACCTCTTGTGATAAATGCCACTTTGTATTTCCTACAACTCAAAGATGCTTCTCACAAGAGTGTTGCTGTGTTGCACAGTAATCATTTCTTAGAAGGACGGGGACTAACCCATACAGATTTCTACATGACAATGTCAGAAGTGATCAGGTGGGTAGTAATACTAATGGTAACATGTTGGTAAAATACCAAATTCTGTTAAAAATATATTACCCCCCTAAATTAGTATTTTATCAACATAGATTGGAGGGAGAACGTGGGAGGATAACAAACTGAAAGTGAAGTGTACTAGGGCCACCAAAGTTGCCAAAATGAAACTAGGGAGCGGTCCACCAAGAAATACCAGTGCTGGCCTACTGGGGGAAACAGCAGTTCTTTCAATAGGCACAGCTAAATGCTTTGAGACTTTTAATTCTACATTTACAAAAGAATAGCTGTAAAAAAAAAAAAAAAAATCATGTTATGAATTGTGACTTTATTTCTACATAAATAAGTTTTATTTATAAAGGTAACACCATTCTTCTATGCTTTTTCTCACAGATTAAAGAAAGTAGGAAAGAAGTGCTCAAATGCTTCCTATGAACCATTACTTAAAGGAGAGCCACAACTAAACCACTAGGGTTGAGTACCTTTCTGGTAATGCGATGGGAGCAAACATCATCCTGAAGGTGGTAAAACTAGAATAAAGACTGACAACATGACAAAGCTATAGAGTGTGATCAAAGGGCTAGAAAAGATGGACTCCGGGTCAAGATTGAAAGAACTGTCATTCTTCAGTGCATGAAAGACTAAAGGGAAGTGCAGAAACACTCCTGAAATATGTAAACGGGTATGCAAAGGGACAAGTAATAAATTTTTTCCATGTCTATGGGATAGGACAAGAAGTAATGCACTTGATTTACAGCAAGGAAGATTAATGTTCGAAGCTTGAGCAACAGAGCCTTCTCAGAGCAGGTGAGGTGAGTATCTCTACAGAGCAGGTAAAGTAGAATCAGATTTACCTTAGGTAGGTGAAAACAAATTAACCACCTCCCAGATATTCCATTTCCTTGCAATATACATTTCTTTGACCACTTTTTTTACTGCCATAGAGAAAGTTAAGACATTCAATCTGAATATACTAGAAGCAAAACATGAAGATGCTGAAATATTCAAAGTGCTTTCTTGAGGTTACTGTTCTGAATACTATCTGAATTCTACTATTATGGCCCTTCTGCAACTTTAACTCATACACCATACGTAAAACATCTTTGTACCATAGTATAGAAATTGTAGTAAATATCTGAAAAGGTGCAAACTTGGATTTCTGGGAAAGAGGTGGGAGTGGAAAACTCAGAGAATCCCTGTGAGAGTACTGTTATTTAGGTGGGGAAATAATAAACTGTACCACAGAGTCTGGGAAAAGGCAAGGGCCACATGATTTGTGTGTGTCGTAGGATACCCTCTCCTGTCCAAAGGAGTGCATACTGAAAGACCAGTCTTAAGCACCAATACCAAAGCTGCCTAGAAATAAACTGCTTACATTTTGCTTACAGTCAGGGGATTTTTAACAGTTTTAAGAGAGAGAGCTTGGACAGCTCGTGGGAACTCCTGATTTTATCAGACACCTTTTGTTTTCCAGAGAAACATCCTGATTCCCATGAAACTTCCCCCATGAAGATTTTCTTGCATTCAACCTAGAACTGTGGTGAGAGAGACATCGCTGCACCGTGACCTGCAGCAAGCATATGAACTCAAGTCTCCAACATCTGCTGGGCTAATAAGTGTTCCGACATGTACTTGCTTCTCTTCCTTGAGTTCCCACATGTCAATAACAAAAATCGTCTTTCGCACAGCCCTTTTCTGAATTTCCTCCAAACACGAGGCACCCTCTGAGTGTCCTAGCCTGGCTTTTGTTATTTCCAGTGTTCCACGTATTTGCAGATTTCTCTAGCTGCTTGATCATAGCTGATTTTCCACTCCTGAACAATGGAAGCGTTTTCACCTTATCTGTGGCAAGCACACTTCAGCACTTACTGGCTTTGAAGAGAAGCTGAATCCTGCCACCTTGTGCTCAAGAAAATTAGCACACCTCTTTATTTTGGGAAAGAGGGAAGTGGGAAGGGGGAAGGAAAAGTTAACAGTTAACTACTTCATTTCTAATAAACAGGGAATTAAATCAGGTCCTGAGGATCTAATGGTTGGGTCCAATTCGAGATTCCCCGAGATGTCTACCTCGGATCTTTTCACAAGGGCAATCACTCTTCTAGAAGCACTGTTCCTACCACAGTGTCACTTTTCATAACCCCACAGGGTTTCAAAGCTGTGGCCTCCTTCATGACCTAATGACAGCAAGGCTTTAACCCAGCCTCTTGGCCCATCATCTGTGTCTGTCTGATGGCTGGAGATATTAATCATAGAGTTCCTGATAGCCCTTGGTCACGTTTGTTTGCTATGAGAGCAGAACTACTTCCTTTTCATCAATAAGCAATCACATCATAGGGTGAAGGGAATGACCCTCCTAATTGATTAAAAAAAAAAATGTATTTTTTGAGGGGGCAGTGAAAGTAATGATTGTAAGGAGCATGGATGTCCCTTTTCTGCTGAAGTCCAAGGCAGCACTCTTTTTTTTCTGGATTACAACAATCCACAAGTAGCTTTATGGTAGTGCTATGAGAGCAAACATCATCCCAAAGGTGGTAAAACTAGAACAAGAAATTCAGAAGGAGGACTTCCTCCACCCCATGCTTGATTACCTCCTCTCTGTGTCACTGCAAGTTCCTACACCTACCTTGGTCTATTTTATCCACCACTTATCTGAGTCTTTCTGCAGCTAGGTAAACAGGGTAGCTTGTTCATTTTGCCATTATCCCTTTAACAATTTCTGGACACCTTCTGACAGCAAACATAAACAGTGTCTTTACCAGGACGACATCGGCAACAGGCATCCTAAAGCAGCTGATGGGCTCTAATACTCTGTTTTGCTGGTTTTGTCAAACGGTGTTTGTTCAAGCTACGTTGATATCAAAGGCAAGGACTTGCTCAGTTCACAGAAATTGTTTCTCCCCCAGATAATCCAGTTGGTTTTCTGTATGCCTGTTTGCACACACATATTTTGTTGTGGAAGATGTGCTTGTCTTTCCGATTACAAGAGTTCAATAGGTGGAAAATGCCAACATAATAAAAAGCTGACAGTTTCTTTCTAGTTTAAAAGCAATCCAAATGGTGAGGACTTTTTAACCGTTATGAGCTTGATGACAGTCTGAATCCTTCTTTACAGTAATCAATGAAAAATAAAGAGAGGGGGGAAGGGGAACCAATGTACAGAACATTAAATAAAAGTTGCAGGAATCATCTGAAAATTTAGCTATTAGCTATTAGCTAATTTAGCTATTAGCTAAATTTAGCTATATTTAGCTTGGCAAGCCAACTTCAGTTGGCATCAGAGGTTTCTGCTTCTCTTGTCATTTATTGTTCTCCATTCACACGGGCTACACACCATGACTGTGCATTGGTCGTGATTATGGGGTTAAGATCTAGGCAATGTGAAATACACTGACCTGGAGCAAGAAAGCTCTGTACTTCGTTGCTCAAGATAGAAATCATTTCATTTATGATGCAGATACACTTGTCATGGCTATTGTCTCATTCAAATAGAAGTCAAATCTCATTACATGGCCTGTTTCTCCAAGGGAAAATATTGCTTGTACAGATGAGCTTATTGTTGATGGCACAGGTGGGACAGAGTAATTCTGTTCCAAAACTACTGATGATGGCTTCTTTTCACAGTGCCGTAGATAACAGCCATGACCAGAGATAAGCAAACTTGTAGAGATCTAGAAGGTCAGAAATCAATAATTTCTGACTGATTGATTTAGGACTGAGAGATCCTAGTGGTTGCTACTGTGGCTGTAAGTGGAGGTAATTCTTCCATTTATCTTACTGATAATATACTGTGAATGCTTCGTAAATTGAATGTGCTTCTGTCTGAAAATCATGTATATCGGAGCATTCTTCTTTTTTTTTTTTTTCTTTTGTTAACTTAAAAATAGTTAGTTAGCAGTTTCTGTTTCCTTTTTGTCAGCCTCTGGTCTACCAATGTTCTGCAGGTGTTTGGACAGCTTCTATAGAATAGAAGACATTACATTATATTAACTATTAACTATTTTTAAGGTGGATAAAGAGGAAAACAGAAGAATTGTTATAAAAGACCTGCTAACTTCTTTACAGAACTGTAAAGTACTCTATTCTCAGAAAATTACTATCTTGTCCCATTTATTAAATCATCTCTTGAGGCTGACAAACTTCTTTGCCACCCTCTAGCCTTACTTGAGAAGTTTGCTTCTAAGCCACTCTGCTGTCATCTGGAGGCTTTTCTGTTCAAGTTTAATTTCAGGATTTAGTCTAGACTGGAAGCTACGCAGATCCCTTTGATTTATACATTTTCTGCCCTGTTCTCTCCCACCGTCAACTATGGATAAAACCACTCCCTTGCTGATTATTTTCTGTGGCTCCTGCAGCCTTTCCTGGCCACCAAGATTTTGTGATCTTTTCCCCATCTCCTCTGGAGCCTTTTCCTCCCAACAGCACCCAGATTTGGTCACAGGGCATGAGGGCTTCTCTTACATAATGTTTTGCAGGTTTCTATGGTACTTCCACTCGGTTTCCCACAGCAACCACACAGAGCAGGAGACATTTTAGGCTGTAGCATCATCATCAGTTCTTAATCCTTTCCACAAAATTCAGATAACAGTGGTCCTTCACGCTGTCATGTCCAGCTAAGACAGAGGCACCACTTGATGTCAGTTTTCAGAAGTTCAAAGAAGCGACATCGTCTTGTTGGTTTGCAACATCTGGATCAAAGAAAGATCTAATAGTTACCCTTATGTTCACAGAGAATGTCATAAAAATTCACAGTCTAAGAACATTTGGTTTTTGAAAGCGTTAGCGGAAACTAATCTCAGTACCTTTGGTGCTGATTTCTTGGTACCTTCTCCAAACGTCTATCTAAGGTAGTGTCCAGCTGCCTCCCACAAGCAGACAGGCAGTGAGCGTGAAACATACAACTCAGTGCAGGAAGCAGTGTCTGTTAATAGTATTCACATTCATTTAAGGTGAATTTATTTTAAAGCTTAGCTCCTGAGGCTGAAGTCAGTGAAAGATTTCTAGTGCCTTAACTGAAGCTTATCTATCCTGCACAGCTTAGTCCTCAGCAGTTAAATGCTGTTTGAGTGGTACTTTTTGCCTTGACCTTATGTTCCATCTGTGAGCCTCAACTGATAATGCAGCAGAAGTTTATACCTACTTTCAGTGGAATTTGCTTGAGGTATTTTTGGGGATTATCTTTTTTAGATGTATGAAAATTCTGGTTAGTGTACTCTATTCATGCCCAAAATACTTGATTAGTTCGCTTCCTGTGTTGCTTTTTTTTTTTTTCCCCCACATTGGATGTGGATGCCTGAACTTTCACTAAATATATTTTTTCACTTGAACATTTCATCCAAGAATTACAGAGCAAAAAAGAAAAGAGGGAAGGAAAGGGATGGTTCCTCCTTACTCACCTCTGTCAATGCAAATTGAAGATTAAGGTTTGCTTTCTTTTGCCTTGGTTTATTCTAACATT
Source organism: Calidris pugnax (assembly GCF_001431845.1). Classification (NCBI taxonomy): domain Eukaryota; kingdom Metazoa; phylum Chordata; class Aves; order Charadriiformes; family Scolopacidae; genus Calidris; species Calidris pugnax. Next base: position 930,486 of record NW_015090766.1, on the reverse strand, counting down.
TTCAAAACTTAAAATCAAATCTGCATTCCAGTTAACTGCATTCCCTTTTCTAAGGGCATGATCCAAACATTTGCGTGTCCATTATCAATGTTTCCCTGAGTTCACTGGTCTTTGGGTTAGACTGTGATTTCCCATAAGCCAAGAGTGATGGCTCAGTCTTTCTTTGCCCACGAGCAGATTTAACTCAGCAGATTTCTGAGAACCTGCCATGAGCCAGCCCCAGTTGCCCTTCCAAACACTGCTCTCTGCTTAGTGACTCAGCTGCTCCAGCTTTTTGGCTGGGTCCCTGCATCTTAGGATGTTTCACTCATTCCAAATGGAGCATGCAGATTTTAGTTACCTTTCTACTGGTGGCAAGTTGCAGAGGAAATTCAGGACCTTCTATTAAGGGTGCCAAAGTAAAGCTTTTAGACTTGTTTTTCCTCCACGATTTGCAGTTTCATTACCCGTCCTACATGAAGAGCACCTTCTCTCTTCAGATGCTCGTGCTTTTCCTTGTCATTTAGATAGGCAATGCTCTTTGGGACCTGTTCCTGTCAGAAGCACCTAACAGCTTCTCTTTCCTTCTGGGCCTCTGCTACCAGGTACCACACCTCACTCACATCATAGGCCTTCTCCTAAACTTTTTAGGCCTTTCAGCCTATCCCAGCTGACGAAACAAGCATATGAAATAACAGGAGATGAATTCACTCTGTGACGGGGAAAGGTAAAAACCTACTCTGGATTCATTGCTCCCCACACCTCAGAGATGAAGCCTGCATTACACAGATTTAACTTATTCCTTACAAGTGCCACTGGGTACTCCTCTTTGCCTCACCTCTGCAGCAAGAATTCTCTGATTTAGTTAGAAATTTGGTCCTGTACCTAGAAACAAATCTGAAAGAAAGCCAGAAGCTGATATCAAAAAAACACAACCTTTCTTAGATATACCTATTTCAATCTGGTTATGAAGACCTTTCCTGAAGAATGTTCATCTTCTGAAGGAGATACATCTTCCTTAGCAATAGAGGCAGGCGTTAGTGGCAGGATTCATCTGATTACCTGTAGATATTCACAGCATCACTCTATGTTCCTTTTATATTTAATAGGGAGATATAGACAATGTCTGACATATCTCATCCTACAGAAAAGTCTGAATAGGTCAGATGGATCACATCCTGAAAGTGCTTGATTCTCTACTGACTGAAAATTTTTGTTCCAGATACATATATTTAATTGGATACTGATTGTGGAGGGGGTTCTGCCTTTGAGTAATCCGTTGGGGAAATCTGTTGGTGTTCCTGTAAATATTTAGAGTCTGCAAGCACTGCAGACAAAACTACCTCGACTCCTTGATCATACTGTCCTGCTAAAGGATATTTCTGGATTACAAACCTTGGCTATCTTTTGTTTCTGTCAATTAAGTATAACATACTTGGAAAAGTAATCTCCAGAAAAAAAGTGTGAGCAAAATCCCCCACGTTTGTCAAGTGCATCATATTCCAATATAGCTTCTGTATCTACAAGGTTAATTTCATTGACTAATAGCCAGTAATGCTTAGTTTGCATCTTGATTCAAGCAGAAGATTGTTTCTTCAACATGTCTACATATGGTGGAACTACTTTTCCAGCTGTGTAGTTCATCAACAACAGCGTCTGTTTCCCAAGATACAATCCCCTACTGAATTCAGCCCAGTTTTTACCTTATCTGCTGTTGGGTGCTCTGATGCTTTTGGAATAATTGATTGGATTTGTTCCTGCTGAATCTCAGCTACTCAAATCCTTCCCCCTCTCCTGGTCAATGGCTGGAGACATTATATACCCTCAGGAAGCAAAGTCAGTTCAGAAATCTGTGTCCAGCATCTGGCCCTGAAGCTCATATCCTTGTAGCCCATTCCTGATTGATTCATTTACCTACTGCAGTAATTCTTTCTCCCCGTGTCCTCACTAGTGTTCAAATTCCCACAGTTCTCATGGTGCAGCATTTTCTACAGTCAGGACGAGAGTCTATAGCTCCTGTAGTCAGGACTAGACACCTCATGCACAGCGTTCTTTTTCCTGGCACACAACTGTGCCTCATCAGTTGTGTGCAGTCATGTCAGCCAGGGATTCCCCAGGTATTTTGTAGCTAAGAATAACTTTCTATAGTCATGGTTCACACATGGCCAAATCCAATTTATGTCCTGGTTTTGCACTTTAATGCAGATACAGGTTACTCACAGTTGGATGTACTCTCTCTTTCACTTTTGTCATTCCTAGTTGCTGAGCCAATCTGGATCCTGGTGCAGCTACAGGGCTTCCACCAAGCCTGGGACAGGTGTCTTTGGCTTTGTTGCTGCTGCTCTCGTAACTAGGCTTGAAGGCTGGAGTGCTCATATTCAAAAACAAAAGGGATTTTTTTTTTCCATCCCTTCTTTAAGGAAAAGAGTCTCAGTCCTGCCTCATGTTGTGTATATACTCATAATAGCTTTGCTGGGGAGGCTCAGGAGGAGTCGCTGAGACCCAGTTTAGTCTTCCTTCCCATCACTATTTATGGTGTCTTGACTGGATTTGTTTCATGGTCACTACAATTTTTTTAATTTTTTTTTTTTTTTTGCATGGAGTAGTTGAAAATATTCCCAGGGCTTCACTCACCTGCGGATTCTAAACATAAGAGCCTGTAGGGTGTATACAATCCCTTTCTTCACTGTTTGAATCAAGAGCAATATTTCTTGAAAGGCAGATGGCTTGATGGTTAAAAGGTTAAAAGCTTTGTTAAACATGTGTGTGCGTTGCCATTGATTGTGGATTTGATGGTATTTAAGTGTACTTTGAAAGGAAACCATTGATGTAGGGCCCTCTCCTTGTCATCCTTACTCAATCCCAGTGTGAAACAGCCTAACAGATTGTCAATTTATTAATTAACCACAGAGTGCGGGTCAAAAGACTGAAGTACATGGGTGGTAATTACTGTGGTTTGATAAATCTGGGCACAAGAAAGTTCATTGCAGCTCCAGTGTAACTTTCTACATGGTGAGAGAACTAATGAAAATCTGTGACTGAGTTTGCACAACACATTTTGTATAGCTGAATGCCAAAAAATCTTTTCAGATCATTATTGTTAAAACTCTGATCTTCAGATATTGCTTCAGGAGCTCATTTGACTTGGCAGGCCAACATAAACTGAGCCCTGTGGAAAAAAGTGTCACAATTCTGAAAAGTAAGAAAGGAACTACTAAGGGTATGATCAGTAAGATGATAGGCAAAGCTTATATCAGCACTAAGATGATTAATGTTTCATACTCTTTTTTTGACTTGATGTTAAAAGAAGTTGTTTACCTTGCTTCCTCAGTTGTACCTGGATTTCTAAAATTTGTATTTAATTTTAAAGGCAAGATACATAAGAAGTAAATGTAAACAGTGGTAGCACACATGATATGCAAATGATGATACAATAAAATAAAATAAGTTTGTGATTCAGTTAGTAATAGATTATTGTTATGATAAATATGTAAACCACATTTCATCACAATAAGATAAACCCATTAGATTATTCTTTCCAAGAATATAAAACTTTATAGCCTAAGAAGCCTATGTAATATATTTATGACTTTGAGATAATTACTGTGGCAGCACTATACCAGAAGACACTAGTCCAGCTAGTATTTTGCAAAAATTTTCTAAGATCAACTCACTAAGTGTGTTATTTCTGTCAACCTAGAAATACAGATCATAAGCACAAGAATACAAACACTTCAAAGCTGACAAAACAGAAATCACACGCTTCTGCAAGCAAAGCAGCATCCATGAAAATGTGTTTTGACTGTTCTTGCTTCTGAATTAAGTTCCTGTTCCTGAATATCTGGGAAGAGTCCTGAGAATTCACAGAGGCATAGGAAAACCAATATCTTGCTTAAAAACTTGTACAAAAGTGTAAAAAGCAGGGTCCCCCTTCTTAAGATACAACGGTTTTGTGGAGTCGCTGTGTACATTAACACCATCCTGAGCATTATCCGTGCTGGTTACTCAGTTAAACTGAGCTGTTCAATTGCCACTCAAGAGGACTTGGAAAATGACGAATAGAGCATATTCTGGGGAAAGAAAAATAAAATGTTGGAAATTCCTCCTACTTGAGCCTAAACACAAAGTAACTTTACAAAATCAAGAGCATCTTTGAGGACCTACAAAGAGACCTGAACACAGAACGCAGAACTGTCTCAAGTGCATTACTAGATAGCATTCAGTCAGCGAGGGCAAGAGAGAGCAAAGAGATAGTTTGCTTCAGAATGATAACTATTCGGCTGCAGAACGGTCTCCCAAGAGAAAATTGCTGGAAGCACCAATACTTGGCACATCTAAAATCACATTAAGTGATTTTGGAATCACTTGAAACTCTGCTGTAAGGAACAGACTTTCACTGGCATGCTAATATTCTTATCTCCTCCCCTACTGACACCCAAAATCATAATATCCAACATCCTAATTTCCAAACCTGTGACCTAACACTTCTTTTTCAAGTCATTTCCATGTCTACATAAATACAGGGTTGGGTCCAGGGTTGGTTGCCGTTTTGTTAAAGGAGAATTTTTCAAGATTTTTTCCTGCATTTAAAAAAATTACTCTCTTTCTGGAGTAGTGGAGGCAAAACGAAAGAGCGTTTCGTATCTCCATGAAGTCCACTCCCTTTCCTGTACAGTTTCTTAGGTGTCTTCTCTTTATAGAAGACAAATTCTTATTTCTTAGAGCACCCCTTGGCTTTTTACTTATGTGGTGTACGTTGGCCCTGCTGGATTTCAGACACTGTGAAAGTGGATGTACCTAACTGGAAAATTGCCCAATAGGTTGTTGCAGGCACATAATTGACCATTTGACTTTTAAGTTCAATCTCAGTCCAAGGAGGTAGATCCTTTTGAGGTTTTGCGTGCTTTTTGACTGTGGCATGTGACAACATTGAGAAATGCAAAGTAATAAGGAAACACAGCAGAGTTTTGACTCCCTGCTTAAAGGAGAACAGTGAAAATAATAAGAGTAGTATGCCAGCTGTAAACACAAGAGTAACACTGGAGTGTTCTTAATAGAGGCCCGGGGCACTGGAGTAAGTCAGGCTGTGCTGAGCCTGCAGAGCTATCTTTATCCACAGTGTCAGTATCTCTTTGTCTGACAATAATGGCACTAAAAACTGTGCCCTCACAAAAGATAGAGTAAGACAAAAGGCCTGACTCAACAACAAATTACCCTACTTTTGTGTCATGGTAACTCCTCTAAAAACAAGCAGAGGCAATAAGATGTAACTGGGGAAACAGAGGTGCTAATCTGGCTCATCTCAACACAAAGATTTCCGCTTGCCAGTTTTGTTCAGTAAAAACATCTTACTTTGCAGAAATAGAACACCAAACAATATTCCATAGTATATTTTCTGAACTACACTGTATTATAAACACCATAGCAGACTACAGGAGAGATATCCTACCCATCCTAATGATTTTTTTGTGGTAGTTGTCATCAGGGGACTACCAATACACACAGTTTTCAAAATATTTTTCTTAGTGTACAAGCCAAAGAAGATATACTGTAATTTGAGGGACAACCCATATGAAGGCAAGCAATTCTTGGCAGAAGAGCTTTTACTTCTGCCTCAAAATTGAGGCAATTTCTGAAGAAAGTCCATATCTGAAAATAAGAACAAGTATTGTTGCCGGATTGATGAAAGAATGGTTGGTTGGCTATTTGCCATTTAAAGACCTCTAGGCAAGGATGACTGTGAATACAAAATATATGCCTTGGAGTAATCCTAGACTTTGTAAATCATTAATTTCATCACCTGAAAGACCCTGAGTATGTGTTATCTCATACCAGAGGGGAGTTCTGGGATCACAATGAAGTATTAGAAAAAATAGGCAAAAGTGTTAGCTATTTAACTGTATTTTCTGTGAAGCTGAAGAAGTACTACAGGGACTATCCCCAGTAATGAAAAGCAATTACTCAAGAGTTCCAGGCTTTCATTAGGGGTCACCTGTGTAACCTTTACTCATGGTGGGTGACCAGAGCTGAACCAGTGGGGCCCACAGTCTCCTGTCAGAAAGAGTTGCCAAGATAATAAGAATTCCCTGGCTGAACCCAGGGGCTCTGAATTCCCAGTTCTGAATTCAGACTGGCCACCAAGGCACTCAAATGCCATGCTGAGTAACCCCCCAAGAAAATATAGCTGAGCTCAGAGCCAGGTAACAAACCCAGAAACAGCTGGGTCACTGTACTCAGATGCCTGAGCTGGTTTGTTGGTTGGTTTTTGTCTGGTTTTAGTTTTTACTCCTTCTTGCAAGTGGAAGTGTTTTCCAAAAGCATCGTTTTATCTCATGAATGAACCCGCTGTCTCTAAAGAACATTCCTACAACTCTTCCCTGCAGACTAAAGAGAGATGTGGTTTGCGGCATATGAAGCCACAGAAACATCACCCCTAACTACACTTTATCGAGGAAATTCTGACTGCTTTGAAAGCAATGAGAAAATACTCACCAAATTCTGCAGGATCAGAACTGAACTACAGTCAGATAGGACCAATGTGAAGCCAGTGAGATTCTCCTGCAAATTGCATGGGGACTAATGGACTCTATTTCTAATTTTTTTTAGATCTTTCTTACAGGATGCATCTGAACTATGAGAAAGGGATAGCATCTCCAAATGCTTTGTTATTTTTTTTCCCCTTCACCTTCAATACTTAGAAAACATTTGGCACAATTTAAATCTGATTCAGCAGAATGGGTTTTCTAATGACACAATTCCATGCATTGTGTGCACAGCATTCCTATTATCCTGTGCAGACCAGACCTTGTAACAGTAAGAAATAAAAGTTCCTGTAAGTGTTGGTCAGGCTTCTATCTTGAGAGAGCAAACCCATGGAAATTTTTACAACTACATCAAATACTGCTTGCCTGTGCATGGTGTGATTCTCTTTCCTGGATCAGAAACCTGGAGGTTCGGCTCACAGGCTGCGAGTTGGCCTCCTACACAAAGCTGACATCATAATTAATTAAAAGGAAGTCACTGTACTACTGGTATTCTTGAGATGAAGCATTAGTGTAGCACATTCTGGACAGCATCCACTCCTACAAATGATATCGCAAATTGCTTGGCACAGATACAAGCTTTCATCATTAAGGGAAAGTGCAAGAATGCTATTGGGATTCCTAGCATAGTGTAAAAACAAAAAGAAATGCAATTATTCAGTCTTCAAGGATGAAAAGCACAGAGACTACATTAGTGGGTACCTGGTAGCAAGGTGTAAACTGCATCCAGTTGCAACAGATTATGTTAAGAGGTAGTAGCTCCAACTAATCCCTCACTGGAAGGTTTTGTGTGTGTCCTCTGAAGCCACCCACGCTCCTCTCATAGCGCCACTCTTCTGTAACACGATATGTACATTCATTCATTTCCCAGGATGAGGCTGAGGGCAGCTGACACATTCCTATTGATTCCTTTATTTTGTATTTCTAGGCATTTTGTTTAACGGTGGTAGCAAATGGGTGAATAACACTTACTATCTCTTCTCAGCTAAGTATTCACAGCTCAAACTCAATTACTTTTGCAGCTGTCTGCGCTTGTGTTGGTTGATCATCCCCTGATCTCTGTCATTTCTTGTTTTAGATCAGGGCTTCCCGATAGAACTGTTGTCTGTGACAAGCCTTCTTGACTCTGTGATTCCCAGAAGATGCGGAGAATGGACACCCCAGTGACTATGACTCACGCTTGGAAGCTGCTGCAGGTCCCGGCTCAGAGGCTCTCCTTCTCTTTTGGCTTGACTCATCAGCAGTGTAAAGCAATCCACAATCCCTGAACGCTGCTCATTACAGCCAAACTGGAAAGAGGAAAGAAACTAAAAGTAAACTCACTGCTGTTAATAAATGTGTTTTTACTACAACAGTCAGAAGTGTTATTTCTCTGCTATGCTTTGCTTTTTTTCAATAGTCAATCTATGTTCTGAGCTAGATAGAGATTCTTATTTCTGAAGGGAACAAGCCTATTTCTTTAGTTGTTTTTAGGGGATAAATTTACTAAAGCAGCTCGTTAAATGAGTTGTTTCAGTTTGCTGGATCTGCTTTGTGCTCTTAAGATGCAGAAAAAAATTGTATTGCCAAAGCACAGAATAGTTAAGTCTTGTTCACTGTCTCTAGTCAATAATTCTATTAATACGTAAAGTACGTCCCAGTCTTGTATCTATAATCATAGTAGCAGGTCATAGGTGCATAGGAGCAAGTCATAGGTGCAGAAATTGGCAGCTTTTTTTCAGTGGACCAGGACAACTGGTACTTCTTCATTACAGAATGACTGATTAGGAACATCTGGGACTTACACACATGGTCTTTAGCGTATCCTTTTAGGGGAATACTGCACACCTTGAGCCATGTCTCCATCAGGAACTGCAGGCACACTTCTCAGCTCTTCTGCTGGCAGCGTATGGGCACTCCATACACTGGAGAGCACCAGCCATGTCCTCCCTGTCTTGAGGTCCCAGTGTCTGCAAAGGAAACCCAAGGCACAGTTCACCCAGAAGGTCCCAAATCTGGGCAGTGGGGGTCCTCCAGAGTCAGCTATGAGATCTGGAGTGACAGTTGACATTTTTCCTCAAATCCTGACCATAGCTGAGAGGTGATACAGTTCTTCAAGCCTGTGGTGTTAGACCTCTGTATTTCCTGAGATCCTCTATAGGTGTGTGGACAAGTTCAGAATGAGGAGAATGAACTGGAAAAGAAGAGGGTAAGATTTTAAATTGACAATATGATCTCATATTCTTAAAGCTCTAGATTTCTACATTTGCTCAAAGAAGGAAAAGAGAAGTTGTGTAGCAATTTCTTAAAAGCATATAAAAAATTATATAAAAATCATTAGTACTTGAAAGAAAATCAGCAAAAGGAGGTTTCATAAACTACAATGTACACTTGGCACATACAGTGTTTTAAAAGATTTACGTTTTCAAAAAAAGGCTTTGACTCTGTGATTCACTTGAATAAGTCAGTTACCGTTCTGTCATTGCTGAATTCCTTGCACTTACAGGATTTAATAGATTAAGTTGAAACAGGGGAAAAATTAAAACAATGAATAACAAGTACTCAAATATGTTTTAAACAGAGGAGAGGATTATTTTATTTTCCTAAACTGCACAACTGTAACACAGTATGAAACAACTAATAGGCAAATAAACTACCAGGTAAGCTGCTTTCCATTTCTGTGTTTAAGGCACAGCCAGGTGATGAGTCCAGTCAAAAATGCTCAGATATCTCAAACTGTGGATAATCCAACCAGAATTTCTTGACAGCTTTTAGTCTACTAGTTCATTGCAGCCTTCCTCAAGACACAAGGGAAGAAAGACAGTATTTCTAGCTACAGAAACAACTTTGTATTTCTTTATTTTTCTGTCTCCTGATTCCATTTCACTCCATTGTTGGATTAGGGTTTGGTTTTGTTGTTGTTGTTTGTTTGTTTGTTTGGGAGGGGTGTTTCACGGGGGGAATGGGAGGGGAGGTAACTATAATTTAAATTAATTCATTTCCAACTTTCATTTTCCAAAAATTTTTCACCTAGGTAAAAATTTGGTCTCAGATTTTTAGAAGCCTCCAAAAGATCACTTAACTGGCATTTAGGGTATTTAGGGAACAGTGGTCACAAATGCATAAATCAGAAGCAACTGTAACTTCCAATGAAAATTTTAAAACATAGTGTGAAATAGTAGCTCATCTTGTTTTCACATCAAGATGGTTCAACAAAGTCCATGTTCTGTGTACTTTTTTATTCTTGTTAAAAATTTAAAAGAAAAGCTTTTAATGTCTCAGTATTAACTTAAGTTGTAATCAGTCTGTAAAACAATTTGAGATGCTATTAAAAGTGTATTAATAATGAAACAGATGCTTTAAAGAAAGCTTAGTATCACAGCAACCTCAGTCCACTTTGCTTTCCATATAGTGGGCCTGGCTGAAAGCTGCTGTGCTTCAGTCAAGCTTAAGAGTGGAGCTTTGGGTGAAAGGTTCTAACTTTTCCCTAAAAATTGATGCTTGGGTATCCTGTTTATGTGACTTTTTTTGGGGGATTGTTTTTTTTTTTTTCCCCAGAATAAGCAGATGTTGCCTTTGTCTTTGGTTTAACTCCTGAAATCAGTTATTGCAGTTATAATTTCCTTCTAAGGAACACTGAGACCCAAGTATGAAATAGCCACTCGAGAAGGACCAAATAGCATGTAAGCTGGGCAGAGGTTTTTTTGCTATCAGAGAGTCATGGCAGAGCAAAAAGAAGATGTGACTGTTAATTCCTAGTAGTTTCAATGGTAAGAATGTTTCCAGAAGTGAGGCTTGACCCCAGCTGGTCCAGCAAGGCTCTCCTGGTACAGCCCATCCTAAGCAGTAGCTTTCTGAGGCGTGGCCGCAGACCTGCATTTACTCCAGAGTCAGGACATAAATAACTATTTTTAAAGACAGCTTTAGAGCCAATAGTACTCCTTAGAAACACCTACTGTATTCCTTTTCTTGCCAGCTTCCTTAGCTATAGTAAATGTGCTCTAAGATATTAAAACTTCATGAAAATCCTACACTAGATTTGAGTAGAATACAGTGACTATTTCCATATTTTCAGTGCCTGTACTAGCTAGTTTATGACACCCAGTCTTGCCAATACCACTCATGCCCATTACTTCAGGAATACATACACAGTTGTACAGATTCACTGTTAGAAACTTCATATCCCTTGTAAAGAAAAATTCTGCGTTATTGACATCACTTCTTTTAAAAACTTGTAAAAACTAATTTAGAGTACAAGTTATTGCTAGCTATCTTTACATCTAAAAATGTCTCTACTTTTTTCAGATTTTTACATACCTATTTGCTACGGTAAGCCAGTAATATAGGCTTACCAAGCACAAGCACAGGACAGTTGTGCTCCAATAACTATAAAGCTTATTACAAACACTGAAGCAAAATTTTGTCTTTGGCAATTACAGGAAATAAAGCCAAAATATCAATACTTCCCTTTCTGAAAGAGGTTGGATCCATCTCAGTCATGGAGATTTAAGTTGCATCTTAAGTTACAGACGTTCCTACTTCTCAAGTTATAGGTGCAAGTATAAATTAAATAAACTTTATGCCAAGTCTCTTAAAGCAACTCTTACAACCAAGATTTTTTTTCAGGGCTTCAGTGAAATTACTTATCATGTTTGTGGTAACACACTGCTTCAGGCCTATAAAAATGTAGTACACACAGATACTGCCTTAATAAACATAGATTTATATCCTGCCTGTCTTGTAATAGCTTTAAAGAGCAATAGGAATTAAGCATATAGTTCTAAAATGGTTGGACAGTCTCCAGCTGACCAAGGGCGGCTCATGTTTTACAGTAAAAATATTCTTCAGTACACAGATTAGAAGCCAGTCGTAAATTGGTTCCTCCTCTACTTTCACATCCGATATCATGTTTACTACAGAGGCATGAGTTGAAGGAAGATACAAAGCTCAGGCATGAGCCAAGAACCCTCCTTGACACACAGAAAAAAAATCTTGTCTCCCCTGAGTACACTTAGGACCTCTTCAGCCTTCCTGGATAGAGAGAGAGGCTCTTTGTCTCCAGTGAACTCTCCACAGCAGCCTTATTTTCTGCTCCAGTACAATCTGCATAATTTGCACAGTCCTTGGGCTAAACACTGGAGATCGTTCTTAAAAAAAAACTCCCTTCACATTATTTCACATTGACACAAGCCCTTGTGCAGGACCTGGGGTTATGCACAGGGCATAAGACTGTCCTTTATTGCCTCTGTGCTCTCGTGCCTCTTTACTGGCTCACCTTGCTGTGCAGAGCAGCCCCCCTCACTGCTCTGGTATCTACTGCAACATGGGGCCTCTCCTTGACACAGGATCACAGAACAGTTTGGGTTGGATGGGGCCTTTAAAGGCCATCTATTCCAACACCCTTGCAATGAGCAGGGGCATCTTCAACTAGATGAGGTTGCTCAGAGTCCCGAACAACCTGACCTTGAATGTGTTCAGGGATGGGACACCTACCACCTGGGCAACCTGGTCCAGTGTTTCAACCACCCTCATCGAAAAAAATGTCTTCCTTATATTTAGTCTAAATCTACCCTCTTTCATAACCCAACCATGTAAACACACATCTTGGAGGAAAGACAAGCTCCAGGATCCAGCCGTGTGGATAAAGCCAGAAAAAAAATCCCATGACTTGGGTTACCAGAGGCAGCCCCAGCTGCCTCTTCACAGCCTTCCACTTCTTGATGCTGTCTACGAGGAACAATGTGTAAACTTCGGAGTGAGTCTCTGGGCTGTGTACCTGAAATACAGGAGCTTCAGGAAGTCTGGGGACCGAGCAACTGTGTTCATCACAGGGATTCCAATGTCTACCATACCCACATTTAATAGGAGTACTGTAAAAAATATGTATACCTGCTTTCACATTTGTGTATTTTCAGAGCAATCATGAAAGAGATCCCAGGTCCTCTTCAAATCAGCAGGTAACAAGCCAGAAAGGAGAGGCAGGGTCCTAGCAAATCCTGTTCATAAAAACAGGAGTGGGGTTTGCAAATGGTGGTGGATCAAATGATCTCCTTCTTCACCTCACCACTGAATGCTGTTAATTCCACAGCCAGCTATCACCGGTGGAAGGGACGCCAAGCAAGTTTTGACAGACAAAGTGACAGATGCTTTGCCAAGTACTTGCTGTCTCAGGAACTGCTAAATACTTAGCTTTACTCTCCACATCTTATTATTCTAATTGTGTAAACCAGCTTAGCATAAAAAAAACACAAAAAACCCAAAAAACAAAAAAGGACAGAAAGGACAAAGACGGTTCCCTCAGTTCCCTTAATTTACTGGACTGAAATTGGAAACCAAACCAGAGAGAAAAACCCCTGAACAGGAGTTTAAAACAATGAAGGGGTTACAGCAACGAACACTGAACTTCCTGAAGAGGGAACCTAAACCTTTTATTGGTTTTGAGTGCAGAGTTTCTCTCCAGAGCATCTCTGTCCTCTCTTGGGGATAATCTGGGTTTCCTCAGACTCCGTGTGTTCTCAGATCCCCGCTCAGAGGGGAGCAGCAGGGTCTGGCCAACACCACCCCTCCAGTGCCTGCTTTGGACCAGCTTGTTTTACAGGCTGATGTCAACAGGCAATGTCAGTGCCAGGAGCCAGTCCCAGGTACTTCAACGAGTCAGATGGAAGAACTCACATCATCTCTGGATCTGAGGACAGAGAGAATTGCTGTTCAGAGACACGGAATTATCTGGGGACTCAGATAATTATACAATCACACTTATGAAAAACAAGTCAAGGGGTTCCATTTTTCACTGCAAAGAGATAGGCACAGACCTTGCTGGTGGGATGTCTGAAAAAAACACAGTGCCCTTGCTGTGGTCTCCTTCACATCATACCTTTCATCTCTTTCATCCACCAAAACACTTTAAGTCAAGGGCCATTGGTAGCTGAGGTGCGTTTTGTCATGCTTAAGGAGAGGAAGTCACAATCTCTTGGGAATCAACCCAGCACTGGTGTTATTTAAATGTGAGAACTTCAGGACGTAGTGTAGTTGTAAGTCACCTTTCAGGCATCAGATTTTACATTTATAGAGGGAAGAGAGAGAAACGAGGCATTTATACAGAAATCCATTCTGGTGAAATGCAAAACAAAAATTAAGAGTCTGATCTTTTCCTGGACTGCATTACACGCCGCTATTTATATAAGGATTGGAGACTTTATCTGCAGCTTACATCTGTAAGAATTTCCAGGAGAGTTTTTAGAACACAAGAATGTGATAGCAAAAAAAAAAAAAAGGTTTATAATTAAAACAAGCTATATTTAAAACTAACTGCTAAAATTGAAGGAGAGTACAGCTTTTGGTTTTGTGCATAAAAGACACTGAAAATGGCAGGGGAAAAATATTTGTAGGCATGTGATAGCATTGCAATTACAGTTATATAACAAGCATGCAAACTTAAGAAAGAAAAGTTTGAGTTTTCTTCAGCAGAGTAAATAGACGAGCGTGGCTGAAGCTGTCTTTCTAAGCACATTTATGTACAAGGTTTAAAGCATGAACTCAATGAAAAAGACACCTTTGATGTTTCTAGGTAACGGTTTTCATTTAGAATTATGTATTAAAAAAAATTAGTGCAATCTTTATTCAATGTTCATTTACTAATTATTACTAATTATAACACATTCCAAAATTATTTTCATAGGAAGTTATTTAATGGATATTTTATGTATATACAAGCATCCTGCAGAACTATTTTCTTCTCATTAGCTCTACTCTTGATTTTGCTAGTAAAACAAAGAATAACTGTAGGAAAAACTTAAGAACTTTACAGCAGGAAACACATGTACTGAAATATAACCTCCCTATAGATTCTAGATGCCTTCCTATTTGTTGTAATAAAAAAAAACTAACCAAAAATCCTGCGACCGAATCAAATGATGACAGAAGCTTGAAGATGTACAAGACATTCCTGGAAGCCAATGAACTTGCCAGTTTCACTTGCAGAAATATTTTCTGGAAGTCAAGGAAATTTCCAAGTTCTAAACTAATGTGAAACTTCACCTTTCTAATACATTGACCCTCCCCCTCTACACTTCTTTGCTACTTCCCTTGCCATCCTCCACCTCAGTTATGTCTTCCTCAGTGACTTTGGACTGCAGCCCTTCAGAGGTGGGACAGTTTTATTGCTGCTCCTCCACAGCTCAGCACAGCTGGGTGCTGAATTAGATTGGGCCTTTTGGTTACCAGAAGAAGATAAGATCACGCTGGAAATAGGCATTTGTTCCTCAAAAATCTTTCCAAATGGGACTACCAGGTGTTATATAAAGAAATGTAGTCCTATACACGCTAGTACCCATTCTCTCACATGCAAAACACAACAAAACTACAGCTCTGACATGCCAGTAACACTGATTCGCCCATCGGAATTCTCTCCCTCCCGTTCCCTGAATACTTCTAATGTGATCCATCAGTTTTCAGATTGAGAACCCTTCATAACTTGTTATGTTACATACCAATTAACTCAATGTCTTGAGATGAAATCTGAGAAGACAGAATATTGTACGCACAAGCAGGCATCTTCCTAATAAAGTACCATGATTTCTGTAATGGGAACTTATTTTTAGAAAGTTAATAAAGAGATTAATCTTCCAGACCAGAGACAGTAGGGAAATTAACAGTTTTTTAATCATGCAGAGCAGTAAGATGCTGTACAATGTTAAGTATAAGACTAGTCACTGACCCTTTCTGGAGAGTGAATGGATTATTATGTTCAACATTTCAATTTAGCCTAGTACCACAAGTGCACAGTAATTGTGATTTTATTATACAGTCACATAAATAATGCAGTATTTTTAATGATCCATAGCCTTTAGAACACCACAGTGAAAACTGTCTAATAAAATAAGAAGGTACTGTGCACTGTTTAATTTCTCTTGACATTAAATTAGTAAAAAATGTTAAGAAAATTCAACAGCTTTAAAGGAAAAAAATAAACATCGTAGCAATGAACTTGTCTAGCTAAAACACAGAGTATGTCAATACTATATGGATCATTGATTAGGAAAGGAATCTGCAATCACAAAAAGAATGTAAGCACATTGTAATAATAAAGTCTGACTTAACATAATCATTATTTTACCGCTATAATAAAATAGCATCTAATGCATGTAGGACATTTTAAAATTTAACAATGCAAACACTAAACTGCTAATGAATCAATCCCATGTATCTCGTTATTTTCTTTAACTTTTCAAAAAACAATATATTCCCTCTTTCTCTGCAGAAAGGGTAAGGATTTTAGTGAAAATATGATGCTGAACAATTGCCTTTAATAAAAAGATCTCTAGGCAAGCTCTGTTCCACTCTCCATGTGAATGGAACTTTTTCAATTTTTTGTTCCTAGAAGTAACGCAAGGACTTCTGCAGCTTCTTGTTACTCTGACGGGGAGTACAGAGTGAAATGTAACTTTCTCACTTTTCACAATTATCCCCATAATTAATGCTATCATTTGAAAATAACATCATTTATCATTAAATTTGAAACATCTTGTTTTTTAAAAAGATATCATTCACATGTCCTAATTTTCTATTCCCCCTTATACAGCCTTACTTAATTTCTAAACTCCAAGTTAAATAAATAAGCAAATATGCAAAAGTTATGTCTTACTATTTCCCATCTAATTATTGTGACTCAGAGACACAGAAATTGTTTCTTCAGGTTCTGATACTCAACAGCTTAACAATATCACAATTTTAAATTCTTCAGTTTCCTATCAGCCCTAAAGGAATAACAGCCATATATAGCCTGTTGCAGAATCTCTTTCAATGAGCCTCATATACACAAGCTTAAAGGATTTTGAAACATTCATACAAGTGTATTTATCCTCTCTTTAAATTACTAACTAGTTGTAAAAGGGAACAAGCTAACCAGTTCTCCTGATGAGCCTGTCAGGGCTAAATGGAGATTCCTTCAATGTGAACAAGAGTTTTGCCATGAATTCAGTAGGTACAAGAGCTCATGAATTACTGGGACAGCCACTCTGATGGCCGCCAGATGGTGGGCTGACCTTGGCTGGATGCCAGGTGGCCATTAAAGCTGCTCCATCCCTCCCCTCCTCAGCTGGACAGGGGAGAGAAAACACAATGGAAGGCTCATGGGTTGAGATAAGGACAGAGAGATCACTCACCAGTTACCATCATGGGCAAAGCAGGCTCGACTTGGGGAAAATAGTTTATTACCAATCAAATCAGAGTAGGGTAATTAGAAATAAAACATAAATCTTAAAATGCCTTTCCCCCACCTCTCCCTTCTTCCTGGTTTTAACTTTTATTCCTGAGTTCTCTACCACTTTCCCCCGAGTGGCACAGGAGAACAGGAGATGGGGGTAGTGGTCAGTTCATCACGTTGTCTGTGCTGCTCCTTCCTCCTCACACCCTTTCCCTGCTCCAGCCTGGGGTCCTTCCAATGGGAGACAGTCCTCCATGAACTTCTCCAACACGGTTCCTTCCCACAGGCTGCAGCTCCTCACGAACTACTCCAGCATGGGTCTTTTCCACGGGGTGAATCCTTCATGGGTTCAGAAGTCCTGCCAGCAAACTTGCTCCAGCGTGGGCTCCTCTTTCCACAGGTCCTGCCAGGAGCCTGCTTTAGTGATGGCTCACCATGGTGTCACAGCCTCTTTCAGGTATTTACCTGCTCCAGCATGGGGTCTTCCATGGGCTGCAGGTGGCTATCTGCTCCACTGTTAACCTCCATGGGCTGCTGTGGGAGAGCCTGCCTCACTGCGGTCTTCACCACGGGCTGCAGGGGAATCTCTGCTTCAGCTCCTAGACCACTTTCTCCTCCTCCTTCTTCACTGACTCTGGTGTCTGCAGAGTTACCTCTCTCACATATTCTCACTCCTCTCTCCAGCTGGTGCTGCATAGCCACTTCTTCCCTCCTTCTTAAATATATTATCAGAGAGGCTACCACTGTCTCTGCTGGGGTCAGCCTTGGCCAGCAGTGGGTCTGTATTGGAGGCAGCTGGCATTGGCTCTATTGGACATAGGGGAAGCTTCTAGCAGCTTCTCACAGAACCCCCGCCTGTAGCCTACCTGCTAACAAAACATTGCTATGCAAACCCAATACATTGTATAAATTCACGGTAGATCTAGAGACTTCTTCTAGTCTCTCTCTCTCCTCGTCCTACAAGCATAATTTAAGTTCTGTTTTACTTCTTTATTGCACCTTGATGAACTTTTTCTTACGAGATTTGAGTGAGGTTTTTGTCTGAAGTACAGCAGGTGTTTTTCATTTGGAATTAAAAGACACATGCACTAAACACTCCTACTTGCTCTATTTTAACAGGCCAGAAGAACAGTAAACTTTCAAATAATGTCTCTGGTCTTGGACTAAAGGGATTGAACAGACCAGATAACCCAATGACTACGCAATCCTTCTTACTAAATCTGCTAAATTTGCCAGCAGCTGTGCTGTTTTGATTGGATCATTTTAGAGATAGAAAAATTGACTAAGATGATCATGTCTTTCCATGAACACCATTTGATAACAAATATTCTTGTCTATAGCAATCTGGCTAGATTCAAACCAAGAGAGGTCCTGTAGCTTGTTATAAATCCCCTACTTAGCCACTGTTTTGCTTTTTAGTTTTTGAGCTTGAGATCTGCGTGAGATTTCCTTTAGTCCATCACAAATATCATAAAGTGCTCTATACTCTATACCAAAGAAGTCATAAAATGATTTACACAATAGAAAAATACAGAACTAAAAATCAACCACGAGTTGGAAACTTATGACTACACAGGTAACGAGTTACATGTGTAGTTCTGCAAATAGTTCTGAGCTGATAAATTACTTATTTCTTTAAACTTCAGATGAAAAAAATCTCCCAGCTTGAACACGAATTTTCTGTAGCAAAGAATGCTTTGCAACTCCATAAATCACAGAGGTCATTAGACAAAAGAAAGAATGAAGCAAACAAACAAAGAAGCTAATTCAAAACTCATTTTTCATCCTATTTGTTGCTTGGTGCTGCTTCCAATTTACTATGCTTCTGCAAGATATGGGTCAAACCTTATACTAATTATTCTAGTAACTAGAATGCCAGTGTATCCCCATTCTCTTCAAAAGTATCAATAGAAACACTTGTTCATGTGCCATAGAGCTGATTTGCCTACCAGGCATTAAAATTAGGGCAACTTCTGAATATTCTGCTTGCTAACAAAACTGTTTGTTGAGTATTATCAATATCTGACTTCATAACAAAAGTACACTGCTACACTGCTTGTCTTCTAACTTAGAAAATACTGTTAGAATATGGTTGCCAAGTGAAACATCTTTTAAAAAAAAAAAATCTGATGGGTGTTTTTTATTCTCAGATTCTTTTCAAACAGCCCCGTTGTTTACAGTTAGGGGGAGTAAAAAATCATTAGTTGTTTAATCATGTTTCAGTTAGCATTCCCTCCTCTTACACAAAGCAGGTTTTATCTTGGTAATTCCTAGCCCTTTGGAATGCAATGGTTACTACCTGCCAGAAATCAGAATATATAACTTTATATATTTTCCACTTGTCATGCTTGAATGAAAAATTACTACATCCATGTGGAAATCTTAAGAAAAGGAATCTTTTTTTCCTGATCTTTTAATGGGTGAGCAGGAGAAAAAAGACACATGTCACAGAAAGCAGTGTAGAAAATAATGAGGTTGACCCTTCAGGTCTTCCACACGAGTGAAGCTACAGAGAATTTACTTTGTATTTCAGTATTGGAATAGCACTGGTGCTGTTGACTTGCCTCTCCACTGTGACTTATGGTATGCCCCGAAGGTCAGAGGAATCTGGGTGTTTTTTTACCTAATTAACAAGAAATGCAAGGACACAGCATTAAGGTAAATTCTTACAAACCACCAGATATGTCTGGGAGAAGCCTCACATTCACAGGGCCTGGTTCTCATTGAGGAGCTCAAGCACCTCATTGTGGTTGACCAGCCACCTCTGTTGTCCACTGAAGGGACAGTGCACCAAGGCACAAGCAGTCAGGACATTTCTGGAGCGGGCTGATGATAAACTCCTGGCAGGTGATCCAGGAGCCAGTGAGGCGAAATGATCTGCTTACAAATATGGAAGAACTGAGGAGGGACATAAAGACTGGGAGCATCCTTGGCTGCAGTGACCATAAGATGATGGCATTCAGGATCCTGGGAAAACAAGGCAAAAAGCGGGATCACAACACTGGTCTACAGGAGAGCGGGTTTTCGGCTGTTCAGGGACGTGCTTAGAATAATACCATAGGATACAGCCCTGGATATAGAGCAGTCAAGGAGAGTTGATTGATTTTCAAGGATCATATCCCCCAGCCTCAAGAACAGTCCATCCATATAGGAAGGAAGTCAAGCAAAGATAGCAGGACATACCTGCTTGGATGAATACGTAGCTCATGGCAAAATTCAGACATAAAAAGGAAATATTCAAGAGCTGGAGGCAGGGTCAGGGAACTCAATAGGAATAAAGAGCATGTAGGAATGGGGTTAGAAAGCTAAAGCCCACCTACAGTTGAAACTGGAAGGGGTTGCAAAGGACACCAAAAAGGATTTCTACGGGTATATCAGCAGCAAGAAGATGACCTGGGGACAGAAGACATGCAAAAGGTCAAGGTACTCAGTGTCACTTTCACTTCAGGCTTTACTGTTAAGACCAACCTTCATGAATCCCAGGTACTTGAGACCTGCGGGGAAGTCTTGGGATTGGGTTAGGGAACATGTCAATAGGCTGGACTTAGAGAAGTCCGTGGGACCTCATGGGATGCACCGATGAGTGCTGTGGGACCTGGCCTATGTTACCATGAAGGCACTCTCCATTATCTTTGAAAGGTCATGGCAAGTAGGGGAGAACTGGAAGAATGCAAGTATCTGTCAGTTTCACCTTGATCTGTGGGAAAGCAATGGAGCAAATCCTCCTAGACACCATTCCCAAACCCATGAAGGACAAGAAGGTGATTGAGAATGGTCAGTATGGATTTATAAAGGAAAAATCATGCCTGACCAAATTGATAGCCTTCTACAATAAACTGATTGGCTTGATGAATGCAGGAAGAGCATTGGGTGTTGTTTATCTTGACTTTAGTCAAGGACTGACTTTTAGGCATGTCGATTTTAAGGCTTTTGTTGCTGTCTCCCTGAAATTCTTCTTAGGTGACCTGATGAAGTACAGGCTATAAATCTGTGAGGTGGATTGAGTGAACTGCTGAGCTCAAAAGGTTATGACCAGCAGCGTTAAGTCCATTTGGAAGCCAGTCCCCAGGGGTGTACCCCAGAGGTCAGTACTGGCACCAATACTGTTTAACATCTTCATTAATAGCCTGGATGATAGGACAAAGTGTACTTTGATAGGACAAAGTTTGCAGATGATACAAAACTGGGAGGAGTGGTTGATACAACAGATGGCAGTGCTGCCATTCAGAGCACTGGGAAAACAAGAAATCTCATTAAGATCAAAGAATTGAAAAGTCCTGTCCCTGGGGAGGGATAACCCCATGCATTTTGGGGGAAATATAGCACTCCATGTGCTAAACGCTGAAGGCTGACTCCCTGGGGAATGGCTTTTCAGAAAAGGACTTCAGGGTCCAAAAGGCCCATAAGGCATCAATGTGCCTGTGTGAAAATAAAGACCAACAGCATCACCAGCAGGTAGAGGGAGGTGATCCTTTCCCTCTACTCAGCACTAGTGAGACACGTTTCGAGTGATGTATCCAGTTCTGGGCTCCCTACAAGAAATTAATATACTGGAGCAAGTCTACCAAAAAGCCAAGAAGATGAGAAACAGACTGCAACATCTTTCACGTGAGGAGAGGCTGAGTAAGTGGGGACTGTTTAGCCTAGAGAAGAGATGTCTTGGGGGAATCTAATCAATGTGTGTAAATAACTTGTAGCAAAGAATTTGGATACAGACTCTTCTCAGTCGTACTCAGTGATAGCAGAAGAGGAATTTAAACAGAGGAAATTCCACTTAAGCATAAAATCCATCTTCTTTGCTGTGACAGTGCTGTAACACTGGAACATATTTCCCATGGAGGTTGTGGTATTCCATCCTTAAAGGTATTCAGCACAAGACTTCCATGGCCCCAACCAATCTGCTCTTGCTGACTCTGTTTTGGGCAGAGGATTCAGACTGGAAGAAATCCAGAGGTGCCTTCCAAACTCAACCATCCTGTGATTCTGTGAATTAGTGTTTGCTACCTGCAGACAAGTTCTGGAGACTGATCATTCCTTATTCAATCACGGTGTATCTGTTGTCTCCTTTTTCTGGAGTACTGCTAGTCTTTATATAATAGCCAAATAGAGATATACTACAATGAATCTTAAAAGTCTTAAGGCTCCAACACATATAAACCATCCAATTTGCATTACGCATAACAAAAAATCAGACAATTTGTGACAGTCTTCCAAAACATTTGTGCTAGGTGTAACCTGAAATCCTCTATGTCCTATTTCCATAGCCTGTTCCCAACTGAACAAAAGTGACTTTTAACTAAAGCAAACTCCATTTTACAGTCCTGGAATGCTGTATATTTTTCCCTTTTGTCTGGAAATGTTACTGTGTTGAAGCAACAGCACACATGCTAAAGAATTAAATTACATGTTTAAGATGGTATTGAGCAGGATGAATGGAATACCTAAGAAACATCTGAAGAATAAACAAGAACTCTAAGAAGCAAGTTGTAAGGTTTGCTATCAAACTGGCAGCCAGACCGGTGCTTAGATGTCTCACTGATGTGAGCAGCCAGAAAGACAGCCTGGTTAAAGAGGAAATTTACTGAACAGAAGAAAATGTCTGCTGAAAAATGCTGACAGAAAATGCCTGCTATCTTGGGAGCTGTAAGCCTGGGAACTAGGCCTGGGAACCAGAAACATCCTTGGAAAGGGTAGCTGGTCTCTTGGAAGTACAACTGTGGTGCCTAGAAAGCAGAGACATCCTGAGATACTATTGATAAGTGAAAAAGCAAGGGACTGAAATGTCACCTTATCATCTGAAAAGGTAGAAAACAGTCTAGAAAAATAAAAATTGCTCTCAAAGAACAGAGAACTTCATCATCTGTTGTTGTTACAAGTGAAAAATCGAAGTTAACAGCATCTATGGGCTTCTGGAAGCAATGAGTGCTATGCCCTCTGATGTCTCTATGTTAAAAAAGAAGCTCAATTTTTATCCAAAGTGGAGCATCTCTCTCTGAGAACTTCCCTTGCTTCATGTACTTTTCCTTTTCTAAACAGGTTGAATTCTCTACATGAACTTTCTACAAGGTCTTGGGGACACCTGGGTGACTCCAGACTCTCTGACATGCATCATCTTCGACTCTATCTGTAATCTCACTGGCGCCTATTTTTGGGCTGCTTTTGGGGTCAGTTTTATTTGATGTCTTACTTCTGGGATGGTTTGGCCCACCTCTGGGTTTAGGTCCACCTCCTTTGGGATGGTTTTTCCACTTCTGAAATCTGTTTAATTCACTTGATACAGATATTATAAATCCACATAAATAATCTATTCTATCTGTTATTATATTTTCAATGAATTACTTTGCTAATGAAAAGTTCTTAGTAGTCTGTAATAGTATATACCTAATTGGTTGTTGCTGTTATTGATTGTTGCAATACAATTGATTGCTGCTATTATTGACTGCTGCCATACCATTGATTGATACTATATTATTGATTGCTGATAGTAATTTTTAACAGCTGGATACATATATTCACTTTATTAATCATATTTGCTAGAGGTGACTTCTTTAATTATTATTTTCATTTTTGTGGTAGGTTGCTTGCTAGTGGTGATTTTTGTGGTATTTGTGGTAATCCATAATACAGCAGAGAATTTAGAGGACAAAGGCTTTGTGTCCTTGTGCATTACAGAATCCTACAAACCCATGGTCACAATCTCTATACACCCACAGACTGGATAACCCTTTAGGTCTTGACATCCACCCAACTCCATCTCCTTCCCATAAAAACATTATAAACAATGAGATACAAAGATCATCTGGGGATGTTCCTTGCACACAGGAATATCTAAGTGGCATATTAGTTGTCTATTTAGTGCCTCTGGCTCTTTTTCACAGTCTTACATTGAGGTTGTCTTTGGGTGTATCACCTGTTGATTTCAGGTGTTCCCAGACAAAACCAACAGCCTTCACAAGGCAGTTACTTTTCCACAGTGTAGAAGGCAATAGTGAAGAAACAGCAGGAAAGATGGTTAGCCATCTGAAAAGGACAGAAAGATGGGTAGACAGAGGAAGCCTCAAAAAAAATGCTGAAAAGACATTACCTTGCCTTTCCCATCTACGAATGCAGCAAATGGTATTTTTCTCTTTTGCAAAGTACTCAGTTGTATTCAAGAGATAATCTGAGTTGAGTGCACTTCCACCAGTGCAAGATACCTCTCAGTCCCATGGGGATGTGATAGTAAGTGGTAATCCACTTGTAATCCTGATAATGTGGCTGACATTCTGATTCTATCTCTGTGCGCTTGAAGAACTTAAACAGTGATTGTGACTGTCAGTAATGCCACAATTCACTTGTAACCTACTGTGTACAATAAAAAAAAGGTAGGCAGAGCATAACAACTCTACTTATGAAGATCTGAGGGGTTTCAAAGACCTTTCAACTATGAAAGAAACATAAAAATTCTCCACATTGAGGAATGTATCTGTAAAATAAAGTATTGCAGACATTGAATAATCTCAGTCTGTTGAAGTTTAAACATATGAGGTAGGATTCATCCATCTTAAAATTAGGCATCTAAGTTTGGTATCAAATGCAACGTTACCTGCCAGGCTCCCTTAACAGTCAAGAGCGGGAAACAGGTACTCCTAGAAACTCATCTAATCCGTGTCAAAAGCCAGCAGAAGGACTGGGTTAATTACATTCTAAAGGTGATTATTTTTTTAAACTATCTTCTATACACAAAGCTTGCAGTGATTAGCTCATGCTTCACCTTTTAGCTTTTGATGTCCATGACTGAACTGATAAATTGTATTTTTTTTTTTTTTTTTTAAATAGTCTACTTACCTCACTGCAGGAGAATGGTGATTTAGGAAACTAGTCTGTATCTAACACATGAATTCTGAGCAAAGTTTAAAACAGTTCACCACTAAGAGTATCAGGGTACAAGGATTCAGGCTGCACTGTGTATCTACCAGCAGGAAGAGAGTCTGCTGCCTTCAGATACTCCAATTTGTACTGAAGCACTGAAGCATATCTTAGGGTAAACAAGATCTTTCGAACCTCACAAAAGTAGCATGAATACACAGATTGGAGCAGAAATATGGCAACAAAGATGCCACATGCTTCTTTAAAAATCCTCAAGGGATCACACTGTTGCAAGGAATTCAAAGAACACGATGTAGGCTGGACCAAGAGAGGAGAAAGAACATTTTTCCATAGGGAAGGGTAGAAAGAAAATAACTACATGAAACAAAGACTTCATCATATGCAGTAAAAATGACATTTAAGTGAGGGAAGTCTGGGTCTTACACAGGTGTTAAGAGGACATAAGTAAGAATGACAAACTTTACATTACCTTTTTCTGAATCTTATTATTTCATGAGTTACTGTAAAATGAGTAAACATATGTATTTTCTTGCCTTTTCCCTTGTCTACCCCTGAATAGCTGAATCGTTAATCAAGAATAGTCCCCGTGTGGGAGGTATAGAAAAGTCATGTCCAGGGTGAGGATGGGTCAGGTGTCACCTGCTCTGTTTCTGTCCCTGAGTTATCTGAATGTCAAAGCCTCTGCCTTTGGCATGTGAAACAAGTAGACTAAATCATCCAGCTACTGTGCTGGAAAATCCAAGACAAAAAAGTCAAACAGGTACACAATCGAAGGCAAGTTTAAGACAAATATCCAATACAAAGAGACTTGGAACCAACAGCCTCACAAGTGAGCAGACAGGAAAACTCTTTAAGTGCATTACATGAAAAGATGTTTAAAAGCAAAACAAAACAAAACAAAACAAAACAAAACAAAACAAAACAGCAAGCAAGCAAATAAACAAACAAAGAAACAAAAAAACCCCAACCCACCAACCCGAAATCCAAACATTTTTCTCCACAGATGTCAAAGAGTTTGCACAGTTCCTCCAGAAGATCTTCCCCGAAACTTCAGCAAGAGCAGCAAAAAATATGATTTTTACAGATTTAGATTCATCAGTAAATGATTCTCACAACTTTCTTGTGTAGCTCTAACTGCAAAATATTGCTTTAGCAATACCTGTAAGTCAATTGTTCTGTAGGCCTAAAACTGAGAACAGAATTTGATTTATTACTTTCAATGGTAATATTCCACAGACAGTCCCAATGTTATAAAGTTGTTTTTTTCCCCTAAGGAATGATTAAACCATTTTGCATTCTAATGTATCACAGCAGTTCAGTGATGGTCAAAAGATTGCATCTTTTTCTTTGGGTACTTTCATCTTTACATGACTGAGACTCGATCAATATTCTCATGCTGTATTTCCAATAAGTCATCATGGACAACTTTGCTGAATTAGCAAACTCTGAATTGACATGAAATTAATAAAAATCCCCAAAGGGATTCCCTTTCCACACTTGCAGTCAGTGTATCCTTTTCCTAGTAAAGGATAAATACTGTGGTCTACCTTGAGGTCTAGATTTTGCTCACACAGTATCATTAGACACAGGTAATTGCATGAAGTTAATGGAACTGCCCTTTTTATACCCACCATTAAAGATTATGAGAATCTAGCCACCATAGAAGCTGTACCACCCACTACATTTTGGTTTTCATTCTTGTTTTTCCTGCTTTCCTGTGAAGATTAAGGTTATACAGCCATGCCCTGCTGACCTGACTGTCAATGCAATCTGTTGTGCTCCTTTCCCTAAGCCATCACATTTGAACCTAATAGCTAGTTTCAGGCAAAATTATGTTCTTTTAAGTTCTGGGAAAACAACTGACTTTGTAGTTAGACTTTAAGTAACTTTGTAACTCAGTTTGTAGAATTTGTAATCATCTCAAATGAGGAAAAGAGGTTAACATAAACTCAAATGCTACTAGACACTCCAGAATCCATATTATACATTCCATACCTTCAGAAAAACAGCAGTTATAGCCTGCATCTTCCTAGAAGGTTAAAGCTTATCAGCCCTGAGCCACAAAACCACAGGAATCCAGACTTACAAGGTGTTTGCTATTACTCATACATACGTACACTTTTCTGGCTGAAATTTTCCAAGATTTTTTTTTTTTCTGTTGGGGGAGAAATTTCAATTCCTTTGGAAAAGAAAGAAAGCTTATAAAAATGCTATACCTTTTCCAGTGTAAAGAAACAGTTTTAAATCCAACAAATAAGTGCTGGCAAAAGCAGGTGAATACTAAAGTCGGTGTTTAGAGAAGAAAAATATACTGCATTGCTTAATAGTGAATTGATTAGCAGCAAATATTTCTGGCATTACTAGAGGAGGTTGTGGATACCAGAACGTAACTATATGTGCTTCATCTTCTCCTAAAACAAAGATGTAACCTGATAGCACTCTTATAATTGTTCTCTCTGAGTTACTACAATTGCTGTTAGCCAATCAATTTCATTGGCGTTTGAACAAAATACTGCATTTTGAAAGCTAGTTCTTCATATGGTCAAGACCTTTGCTAATTTCACTGGTCAATTTTATGAATTGCAGCCCAGTAAAAGTCAATTAAGGAAAAGTATTCTACACACTTTGAAAACACAAAATTCAAATGCAGCACATTTTCATTGTGACGTACATTTTTTAGGTTTGTCTCACAAATCTGCCTCATAAAATCAGATTTTCACATTAGGTAGAAGGTTATTTACATTTAGTATCCAAGCCTTAGGCTTCATTAATGTTGACTTTGTAAATTAGTCTGAATATCTCTTAAATACTGGGGTTTTTTCACTTCTTTTTGTTTTGTTACCGGTAAAAGCTTCATCCTTTCTTTCTTCAAGTAATGTAAAGGCAAATCATGATCATGTCTTTTTAAATATGTCTTTTTAAAATTAACACACATCGGAGAAAAAGTTTTAAAGTTATATTTTGGGTTTTGGTCCCAAGTGATATGATGTCCCAAGTGACATTTTGGTCAACCCTGTGATTCAGAAAGAATAAAATGTATTAGCTTAGGTTCATCAGATGGAAACACAGTTTCTGCCTTCCTTTTATAACCTGTTGCTGTAGTTAACATTTAGAGGTTTCTATAACCTGAAGAAATAGAAATAATTTTCATCAGACAACAGCTGTTATTTTATCCTGCTATCTTTTCTTCTCTTTTGTCTTTGTGATCTTTCAGTCTGAACATGTCTACGTAAATGCACATTATTCATTACCGTTTCCATTAGTCATGACACAGGTAGTCAATCATTTGCAAAAAATTAAGATATTTAGGAAACTTACAAATGCATAAACACAGAATTTGTTTCTGCCACCTACTTGGCTCTCACAAAATCCATTCTCCTTCACATGATTTATCGCATATAACTTGCAATTACTTGGCATAACAGTATATATTTTAAATATCTATGTTAGAGATTCAGAAAAAAAAGTTAAACAGTTTTTAGGCAAGTCATATACATTAGTTTATATAGTTAAGTTTAGAAGATAAAAATCCCACTCCAGCCTGTAAGGGGAAGATGGCTGAGAACTGAACAGCATTGCCTTATCCATTCAGGGAGGATGTTATCCATTCATCATCTTGATACATTTCCTTAAGACTGTCAGCAGTAGCAAAGTGATAAGATAATGGAATGTATTCATTTTCATTATCTGGAATATTTCCCCAGTGAAAGTTTAAAATAGTTCCAGTTATTTTAGTTATGAAGGGATAAAGAAATTAAGTACTTTTTAGCTAGAAATAGAACATAGTTTTACATAAATTCATTTGGGTTTTTTTTGGTTGGTTGGTTTGGGGTTTTTTTTTTTGTTTTAAATACTGACATGAATCTTAGAAGTAAGAGCTTTTTAGTAACCTTGTCACTGTTGCATTTTCTTCCCTACAATTCACATCAGTACTCTAGACTTTCAAAACTGCTTTTAAATACATATTGTCAATTAATAACTTGATGTAGTGTTTGCTTTTTCATACACTGAAATGTTTTAATTTAACAAACCGTTCTGATTTTGAGTGCAGATCATATAAAGGATGTATGAAGACTGTGGTATTCTGATGGCCACTACCTCAGCTTCACACACTGATGGGATTTTTCATATTAAACTGCTCAATGAACAGTCATCTATAATTCACTATGCATTACCATAACCATAAAGGTTTAACATTTGTAGTTCCTCTGAGTAACTGAAATAAATGCATAAATAAATCACAATTGGGGACACTTACTCCTACCTAATCCCAGTGATCAATGTATCACTGCCTGTTCAAAAAATGGCAGAGAGAGGAAGTCTGGAAGTTTCTGTTGAATGATAGACTATGATAAAATAAAAATAGGTAGAAAATATGGCTTAATATCACTGATGAAATGCATCACTAAAGAACATGGTAACCTTGAATCCATGTGGAATCAGGCTTAGTAAAGAAGGCTTTTAATAGTATGTGATTTTCACTAAATGCAGATTTCGTGAGGTGGCTGTCCCTGGCATACATTTTCCAGTTACGTTTCTAGCCCAATGTTAGAACAGGAATAACTTAATTAAAGCACCATAATTAACTCATAAATCCAAGGTAGATGAGAGCAGGTAGCACATTTTATCAAGTGGATGATGGACTCTGTTCAGTTCAAGGCTCTCAGTGAAGCTGAGCTCTCTGGCCACAGGAAATCTTTCCGAGTTCTGCCAAAACACAGTGCATCCACTGACTGCTAGCAGCCTCCACTTCCATCCAGCTGAGCTCAAAACTGGATGGAAAGGGTGCAGGTACAGACAGAAAAGCCAGAGACCCCTTCTGACAGAGACCATATCAAAACAGCTACAGTGAAGATCTTTATAGCAGTTTTCTCTCTCCAATAAAGGTGACTTTGATCTTGCATAATTCTGAAAATATCAGAGTAGGAAATCTGGCTTAAAAGTGCAGAGAAGTATTTTCTCATACAGAGTGCAATATGATTATGCAAGTATTAGGACGATGCACTGGACACAGCAATTGGGAGTGAACACATTCCATACAACAGTAAGAAATTCCACCCTTTACTCATCATTCTTACAGCTGGTAGAATAGAAATTGAGTTAAGAAGGGAGGTTTTACCCACAGCCTTCCCCTGGATAAACTGGCAAGATACAGACTGGATGGGTGGTTTGTGAGATGGGTAGGAAACTGGCTAATAGCTCAGACTCTATAGATGACACCATTTGAGTGGTGATCAATGATTTTCACTTAGGCTGGCGCCTGTCACAAGTGGGGTTCCCCAGGGACTGATGCTGTGCCCCACGCTGTTCAACATCTTCATAAATGTCCTGGGTGGTGGGTTTGAAAGGACCTTCACGAGGTTTGCTGATGACACCAAGCTGGGTGGTGAGGTGAACACATCAGAAAGGAGAGCCACCTTACAGAGAGACCTGGACAGGCTGGAAGAATGGGCTAGCAAGAGCAGTGTGAAGTCCAGCAAAGACAAGTGCGACGTCCTACACTTGGGGTAACATAATGAAAGAACTAAGCACAGGCTATGATCTGTGTGTCTGGGGAGCAGGTTTGTTCTTTGTGAACAACAGGCTGAGCATGAGTCAGCAGTGCACCACTCCAGCAACAAAGGCAGATCCTGGGCTGCTTCTACTTGATGTGGATTACTGAAGGAGAATTACTAGAAGAGATAGAGACCATCATCCCACTCTGCTTAGCTCTTGTCAGACCACACCTGGAATACTGTGTCTAGTTCTGGTCCCCACAATTCAAGAACGACACAGACAGATTGGAGATGGTGTAAAGGAGGACCTCAAAGATGACCAAAAGGCTGGAGAACCTGCCCTATGCGAAAAGACTGAAGGAGCTGGAGAAGAGATGTCTCAGCAGAGACCTCATCACAGTATTCCAGTACTTGGGAGGTGGCTATAAAGAATAAAGAGGCTCTCTCTTGCCGCATGGTGAAGGCAAGGGCAAAGGGTACAAGTTGCACCAGGAGACATTTTGTCTTGAAACATAAGAAAGAAATTTTTTAGAGTGAGAGCACTCGCTCAGTGGAACATCCTCACCAGGGACCAGTAGAGTTCTCATCACTGGAGGTTTTCGGGATGCTGTTGGAGAAGATGCTAGGTAATCTCATCTAGACTCCCTTTCCCTCAAAAATACGGACCAGATGATCTCTCAAGGTCCCTTCCAACTGGGTTGTTCTATGGTTTTATGTATTTATTTTTCATTAATGGCCACATAAGTTCTAACTTACCTTTCTCTCAAAATGCAAGAATTGCCCTCAGGGTCCCTAAATATTGTTATTGATGTCTACTCTAGCACACACTGGAATTTCTCCATGGAAACAGGAAGTGTGGTGAATCTCAAATAAGAAAAAGAAGGAATTAAATATAAGTATCAGCTGGGAAGTGCTTCAAGCAATGATTATTCTTTCAGCTTTCAGCTAATTGCTCAAGATGACTGACTGTGATTAGAATAGTACTGTTCATATTTAAAAGCAAACATAAATTTATCAGCTCTTTTCCAGAGAAAGAACAAATAGCACAGACCTGATTCTGGTATCATTTATGTTGTTTTTTCACATACACACGCAGATGGAGCTGCGTCTAGTTACAGTTACCTTATGAAAACTCAAAGTACCTCTGTTGAACTGCAAGGACTTCCTTCAGATCACACACAATGAGATCAGGATCTAGATCCTCCATTTTAATGGGGTAACACCTAATTTAGAGCAGCATGAAATTAGAATCAGGCCTTGATTGTGAAGAAATAGTGGAGTTAGCATTTTAAGATATATAAGAATATAATATAATGAGACTAAGTTGCCCAGTACATGGGGTGAAATATGAAAAATGAAGCTTTATTTTCATGCTCACACCTGAAATGCAAATGTATAACAGATGTTTAGCTATCTCCTTTCATTCCATCAACCTCACATTCATCACAGTACAAAAATATATAACACATCGTAATCGAACTGATGGAAAGCCTGTATTATACAAGTCACTGTAAAGGGTTCTCCGTTAGAATGTCTAATTTAATTTGAAACAGTGAAGTTGGGTCTTCCCTTAAAGCAGGCCCAAAACACTTTTGACTGAGAAATTATTCACTGTGAAATATCCTAATAATAACTTGTAAATCCCCAAAACTCTCATGGTGTAAGGCTTCAGTGAATTACAAACATATTTATACAGGATATGAGTTTATATTTACATAGTCATACTACCTAAAATTGCATGAATGTATATATTTAACTTCCACTGACTCATAATATATGTAAGTTGCTACTCTTTCATTGTATTTCAGCTTAATCCCTGTTAACTCATTTGTTTGGTACAAAATGGGGTTCGTACAGTAGGTCACACTGAATTAGGACCAAAATCAAATTAATAGAGTTGGATTATATGAATGATTTATTTTTGCGCTAGAGTAAATCAGCCAGGTCTTCACCCAAGCGTCTTTTCCCCTTTCCCTTCTTTTTCTCCCTCTTCTCCCTATCCTTCTGGATGGGAAGGGAGAGTGAGTGACTGGCTGTGTGATCCCAGTTGCTGGCTGGGGTTAAACCGCAACAATAAGGCCTTAAAAAACTTCAGAAACGTATTTTTTAAGCCTTCAGGCTGCTTTGTGGTGTGCTTCTCATGTTCTTCAGGGTTGTGCAATCCTTTCCCATTTTAGCCTCCCAGTAAAATGCAAGATTGACATCATTCTGTGAGGTTCAGGTAATCAATTGATTTATGACCTACAATGAGATCATGCAAGAGCCTTTACTGACCAGAAGAGCATGTGATAATGACAGGTACAGTAGAGTAGAGGTCCCACCACCTGGTCAAAGCCAGTAATTTATTAAAGAAGGAAAACTTTCCTACCTTGGAACATAATGACACAAAAAATGCAACAAAGGTCACAATAATTTGTTGTCACAGGGATGGACAATAAAAGAACATCACAAAAGACAGTTTGTGTTAAATAACCTGAAGGGGGAAAGTCTCATGTCAGCAAAGACCTTGACGTGGCACTAGGATCCACCCAAAGTATCTTTTTCTGAGTACCTCTTTTTGACTTCAGCAGGTTTTAGATACACCATATTTTGAGCAAGGAGGAAATTCAAAGTAATTTCTTACTGCACTGTTGTGCTCCCAGCGATCCAAAAGACCTAACCCCAGCATTAGATTACCAGATGCTCAGAGGTTCACTAATCCGTTAGCTATTACTTCTGCATTCCAGGGTTTTCATACGAAATGCTACAGCTGTGAATCTCTGAAGTGTCTCCTAAAGTAATAACTGACTTCAGAGATTATCACTCCCTTTTGCCTTAGAACAGGATGGAGCTTCCCCAGTGGCTTTGTGCTGCTGGAAAAAGATTCCGGATAACCTCTGGCTGTTTAATTCCTGCAGGCCTTGGGAGCAGTGCAAGTGTGGGTGGTGAATGGAGGGAAAAGTTTTCCTACTGAATTCAGATAATTGTTACCCTTCAGGTGCTCCCTCTTTTCCAGGAGTGTTAGTGATCTGCTGTCAAAACTTTCAGGAGGTGCTTGAAGGAAAATATTTTCCCCTGAGGCTGAGATAAGCCCCATATCTCAGAGGTGCATAAGCAAGCCCAAGAAAGGCTGGAGGGAGAGGGGAACCTGCATATAGACCTTTTTAAGAAAAAGAGCAACTTCATTTGTTAAATAAAGCTATTCTAAGGAATTGCTTATACCCCAAAAGCATGCTAAGCACATGTATAGTGAAGAAGTGAGTTAAAATTAAGTTTGGATTTAATAAATAGTGTTTATTTATGCTACATGTTTCAAAGTAACACATGAAAAAATTAGTGAATTTGATTGCATACGGTATATGTGTGAAGCTCAGAAATCACAGACTGCTAGGGATGAAAATTTACTGCAAGGGATAACTAAACCAGAAGTTCTCCCCTATTTCCCCTTAATCCTTGCCCTTTGATGTTAAAAAAGGAGATTATAGAAGGTCTTAAAGCTTTTCTCAGATCTTAGTTTGAGATCATGAAGGCAGAGGTAGTTTCTCTCTCTCTCGCCGACACTAAAGAAAGGCAAAGATAGGCAACATATCTCCAGCTGAACAGCTCCCTTCTGACAAAATGGGATACTGAATGAGGTGGGTGCCCTGGTGATGGAGGATGCAGAGAAGGCAGAGTTACTGAATGCCTTCTTTACTTCAGTCTTTACTGCTAAGGCCAGCCCTCAGGATCTCCAGAACAAGCCCGGAGTGAGGAAGACTCTCCTTGAATTGCAGAGAATTGGGTTACAGATCATTTAAGTAAACTTGACACCCACAAATCCACGGGCCCTGACGGCATGCACCCGCAAGCACTGGGGAAACTGGCAGAGGTTATTGCAAAGCCGCTCTCCATCATCTTCAAAATTCATGGAGAATAGCAGAGGTGTCTGAAGACTGGAAGAAAGCCAATGTCATGCCAGTCTTCAAAAAGGGCAAGAAGGAGGATCCAGGAATCTGCAGGCCAGTCAGCCTCACCTCCATCCCTGGAGAGGTTATGGAACAGCTTATCCTGTTAGGATGTCATCTCTAAGCATGTAGAAGAACAAGAGGTCATTGGGAGTGGTCAACATGGATTCACCAAGGGGAAATCATGTTTGATCAATCTGATAGCCAATAGAATGACTGGCTGGGTGATGAGGGGAGAGCAGTGCATGTTGTCTGCCCTTGACTTCAGCACGGCTTTTGACAATGTCTCCCATGATATCCTCATGGCTAAGCTTAGGAAGTGTGGGTGAGATGAGTGGACAGTGAGGTGGTTTGAGAACTGGCTGAATGGTAGAGCTCAGAGGGTTGTGATCAGTGGTGCAGAGTCCAGTTGGAGGCCTGTAGCTAATGGTGTTCCCAGGGGTCAGTACTGGGTCCAGTCTTGTTCAACATATTCTTCAATGACCTGGATGAGGGGACAGAGTATACCCTCAGCAAGTGTGCTGATCACTCTAAACAGGGAAGAGTGGCTGACAGACCAGAAGACTGTGCCACCATACAGTGAGACCTTGACAGGCTGGAGAGTTGGACAGTGAGGAACCTAATAAAATTCAACACAGGTCACGGTTGGGTACGGCACCTTAGGAGGCATAACGCTATGCATCCCTACAGGTTAGGGGCAGCCCTGCTGGAAAACAGCTCTGGAGAGAGAGACCTTGGAGTCCTGGTGGACAAAAGGATGACCAAGAACCAGCAATGTGCCCTTGTGGTCAAGAAGGCCAATGGTGTCTGGGGGTGCATTAAGAAAAGTGTGGCCAGGAGGTTGAGGGAGGTCATTCTCCCCCTCTACTCTGCCCTGGTGAGGCCACATTTGGAGTACTGTGTCCAGTTCTGCACCCTCAAGTTTAAGAAAAACAGGGAACTACTGGGGAGAACCGAGCAGAGGGCTACAATAATGATCAAGGGAGCAAAACACCTCTCTTATGAGGAAAGACTGAGAGACCTGGGTCTCTCAGAGAGAGCGCGGAGAAAAGAAGACTGAGAGGGGATCTTATAAATGCTTATAAATATCTAAAGGGTGGGTGTCAAGAGGATGGGGTCAGGCTGATGATGGGACAAGAGGGAATGGA
The DNA here is from genome assembly GCF_001431845.1 of Calidris pugnax. Lineage (NCBI taxonomy): Eukaryota > Metazoa > Chordata > Aves > Charadriiformes > Scolopacidae > Calidris > Calidris pugnax. Next base: position 895,347 of record NW_015090766.1, on the reverse strand, counting down.
CACAAGCTGGAACACAGGAAGTTCCATCTCAACATGAGGAAAACCTTCTTTACTTTAAGGGTGACAGTGCACTGGAACAGGCTGCCCAGAAAGGTGGTAGAGTGTCCTTCTCTGAAGATATTAAAAATCCCTGGGTGTGTTCCTATGCAACCTATTCTAGCTGGACTTGCTCTGGCAGGGGGGTTGGACAGGATGATCTCCAAAGGTCCCTTCCAACCCCTATGGTTCTGTGATTCTGTGAAAACATAAACCAGAAATTCATGCTGAGACTTTGATCAACAGTCAAGTAAGTTGCATTCAAACCCAAGTTTCTATAACATGTTGCATTTTGCCCAGAAGTGCATAGTAGGTGAGTTTGTGTTTGGCCCTCAGAGGAAGGACACAATTTTTTCCATTCACCATACATCCATACCAAATGTCGGCAGAAACACAAGTGAAGGCTCCTGAGTTCCAAACTAGTCTGGATTTCAGCCCAGAGTGCAATCTAACTGGAAAATGAAATTGAGCAAATAAGGACAATGACTATAAAAGTGATCATGTATCCTCCTTGAACCTGTACCAATTAATAACTCACCTTATAAAAATTGCTTTCATTCTGGGACCTTCTGTATCATTGGCAAACCATTTAGTATTTAAGGTTGCCATTAAGATTATCCCTTGATTTTGAGAGTGTTGACACTGCTTTCTACTGTGATATTTCTTTGATATCCCTTGTCAGGGAAGGAGGCAGAAGAAAAGGTTAGAAGGGAGAGGTTTAATTTTTAATTTGGATATAGTTAAAGTGTAGTTTCTGGGCATCATAGCAAGTAATTGAGTATCAAAACAGATACACTGAAAACAAGTGCTAAGGTGGTTTGACAATCATGTGACGAGTATTAAAAGAAGTGCCCTCCCAAAGCAACATCACTTGTTTTAATGGTGGGCTCAGTAATTCAACATAGTGTCTTATATGTCTAAATATTTTGGCTTGGGTTGTATCATTGTTAGCTATATTGAATAGAGATCCTTTTAGCATGTATCATATCAATTAATTTAACAGGAAGACAAATGAAAATAGGTACCACTTCTGTGGTTCCCACCCATAACAAGTTTTCCAGAGTAGGAGATACCACTTCTTTGTTTAGACTTAGCTGCCAAATACATTTGTTCGTGTTAGCTGATGTTATTTCTAAAACATCTAAGACCTGTCTAGGAAGAATAAGAGATTTTATTTTTCCAAGAGCTGCATCTGTGTTGGATTTAGGGAGCTTGTGAAAACCTAATGTCAAATGAAGCTGCATACTTTCAGTGCTGAAAGATGAAGAAAAATGACTTAGAGTAACATATATTAGTTTAGAGCAATTTATGTCAGTGTATTACTATAAAACATTCGGACTATTTCCTCTTTTTTAATTGACACACTTGATGAAAGAAGGACACAGGGTTAAGAGATAAGCTGTGATCACAGAAGAAAATTTTGTAAGAATACTGAAATATTAAATTAAAACTAATGTTGCAATGCTTAAATATAAAGACTCAAGATTTTCAGAAAGAAGTGTATGAGACATTTGCAGCTCCATAGTCAGATATCCATCTACAATCTATGTAGCCCAATTTTCAAAGCTGTTGACTATCCAGATGCTCTAGCTGTTCTCAGAGATTATGTCTAGATATTTGGAAAGCCTGCAAATTATACTAGCTTCTAATATTTCTAACCACACTGCAGGAAGGGAGTCCTATTAGAAGCATTTTCAAAAGCCTTAATAGTGCAAATGGGACAAGCATATAATCTACTTAGTAATACCAAATTGTATTAATTGTTCTCTCAACACAGTCTGTTAATAGATGAATGCATTATGCATACGAAGTGAGGTAACAGAAACCGCGCAGTGGACAACAGTGTCCAAAGCACAAATACCAAGAGGCCACATCTGTTGCTGCCATAGCTTTACATCAGTCTGTTCTGCTGCTTCAGAGACTGTGTGATCAAGCAAGGTGAGAGCAGATGCTTTTCCTCTACCAGAACACCAGTGTGGGACAGAAAAGGAAAGAGTAAAATATGGTTTTATATTGAATGGAGCAGGCGCAACCTTGAGTACACACACCTTTATGTACCTCACATAAACAGCATTTGCAGTATAGGTCCCCTCTGTTAACAGCTGTAGGAAGTAAACTAGATGTAAAAGAAAGGGGGTGAACTTAGAGCAGGAAGAAAAGTCATCCCAGGGAGTGGCTTTCATTGCTTTGTAGTTCCAGCAATGCTGCTGGCGTGAGCATAGTGTTTACACTGTAAAGCCTCACAGTCTACTTTTGTTTTATGGTCTTTTTTAACTTTCCACTTTCAGATTATTTTATTGCAGAGGGGATTATGTCACGTTTTACCAACTGTGAAGGCATAAACTAATAGCTGGGAATGTGCTTGTTTTATATGTTTCTGTTTAATGCAAGTAAGCAGATATCATTTCAGGTTTTGATATGATTCTCACAGAAGCTTGGTTGCCTCACATTTTAATGTTGAACACCCTTTATTTTCTGAAAATTCAGGGTTTGTTCAGAAGAAAAGAGCTTTTCTTTACAGACTTGAACTCTCTACTCTTGCTATAGACTGCTGTCTGATACAGTTCTCATTTACTTCACTTTTATAATGATTTAACTATCCTTAGTGTAGATGTTAATGAAGATTTAGACCAGAAGGCTGTCACTACTTTATCGTTGTTCACATTGTCCACCCATGAATCTTTTCTGTTTCCGTGCCCATATGCATACATGCACGGTATTTCATAAAACAAATGACATTCACTGGCCAGAAACAGGCTTTTGCACTTTCTAGGCTTTGTCCTGCAACTACACATAATTTTTAATCTTGCCTGACCTACTGAAATCAGATGATAAGTGGAAAAGAAACCATTAGTGAGACACTATTCTATTCACACCCAAACTGCAAGAAGCTGAGTGAAGATGGCCCCATTCAAACACCCCTCCTTGGGACCAGGAGTCTTTCATGCCACCCCAGCCTCTGCAGTGGGGTGGCCTCACCTTGGACCACCATGGGCCCCAGGTTACCCAGATCACACTGGCTAATCATAGAGTCATGGAACCATAGAATTGCTTAGGCTGGAAGGGACACTTGAGATCATCGAGTCCAACCATCAACCTAACACCGCCAAAACCACCAATAAGCCATGTCCCTAAGCACCGTGTTTACCCATCTTTTAAATATCTCCAGCAATGGCAATTCCACCACTTCTCTGGGCAGCCAGTCCCAATGTTTCATAACTCATATTGTGAAAATATTTGTCCACATATCCAATCTAAGCCTCCCCTGGTGCAACTTCGGGCCATTTTCTCTTGTCCTATTGCCTGTTATTTGGGAGAAGAGACCGATCTCCCCCTCGCTACAGCCTTCTTTCAGGTAGTTGTAGAGAGCAATGAAGTCTCCCCTCAGCCTCCTTTTCTCCAGGCTGAACAACCCCAGCTCCCTCAGCTGCTCCTTAAGACTTGTGCTCCAGACCCCTCACCAGCTTTGTTGCCCTTCTCCGGACATGCTCCAGCACCTCAATGTCCTTCCTGTAGTGAGGGGCCCAAAACTGGACCCAGTACTCGAAGTGTGGCCTCATCAGTGCTGCGTACAGAGGAACAATCCCTTCCCCAGCCCTGCTGGCCACACTACTGCTGATACAGTCCAGGATGCTGTTGGCTGCCTTGGCATACTGCTGGCACTGGATTATGGCTGTCCTGGTGCCCACATCCACCCACTGCTTTTGCCTATAAACTGATGCTGGAAAAGAAGCAAGAGTAGCTCATGAGTGGTAACACAAGACAGATCAGCCAATCGCTAATGAAACAGATTACTTGAAGCAGATCCAAAGCAGTGCACCATCATTTCAAAAGAAAAGGAAAAAGTGTATAAAATTGACAATTACTGATATGCTGAGTTAAGACCTGCAGTTATTACAGAGTGGGAGGAGGGTTCACTTAGACCATCAATAATAACAAAATTTTGTTCAGGCAAAAATTACAATACATTTTCTGATCAGTTTAATTTGTCAGTTCAGGATAAACACCTTCGTTTATAGCAGCAGCTAACACCAAGAACAATTATTTGTCCCACACCTGTCAACCTCCCCCCCCAAACCCCAAATTTAAATGTTTTTAAAAAAAAAATAACTAAATAATTTAAATATAAACATTATTTTTTTAAAAAAAAAAAAGAGATACCTATATTTCTGTAGCAGCAAACAGTTCTTGCTAATTAGCCACATTTATATTCTCGAAAAGTAACTCTATGTATGGAAAACACATGTATTCAACAGGGTACATGGATGAAATTGTTTACCGTTCTACCTAAAAGTAAAGCACCAAACTGGAGGCTAAGACTAAAAGGAAGGCAGAAGAATTCCTAAGGCATTTACAAGCCCTTAGAATTAGGGTTTAACAGCAGTTTAAAATGATTTGTGATGAGAACAAGGCAGATAAGGGAAGTGTTCTACCTTCTAGCAGCCTTTTCTTTTTCACTTCAGTGAAATGTTATCCCACAGACCAGGCCAGACCCCCACAGCAGTTTGTGAGATGGCTGTTGCTGAACATCCGTCACCCTGATGGCTGTGATGGTGCCAGGATCTCCCATGGAAAATTCCTTGCATGAGGAGCAGTTCAGAGCCTTAAAGCAACATAATCCATTCTGGATTCCTTTGGGTTTTGAAGTATGCAACAGACTTTGCAGTCCCTAAATCTACGCTTCGGCTGGTGTTTTAAAAAGTGATCCTGTATTGTTGGGGTTCTAACTGAAACACGAACATTCTTACAGAGTTCAGAAAGTATTTGCCAAAAATTCTAATGGGAAGTGTTAAAAAGCTCCGAATAGACTAAACTCTCAGCTTCTTTACCGTCAGGCCACAGAAATGACACTGGTGCTTGACTTTTATCTTCCAGACTGAAAATTCAAAGGAGAAAGAAAACCCAGATAAGATACTGGAACTGAAGGGATGATCTGGCATTTTCAGTACTGAAAGAATTTATGTTTACTGGATATTCCAACTATTCAAATTCTGTACCATTTCTGTAAGTAGAGAACCTGAAAAATTTATCCATTTAGAGCAAACTATGCAGAGTTTAGAAGATAAAGAAAAGATTTACCTTTACTCATCAAAACTTCATGGAAGATCATTAAAAATGTTTCCAAAAAGAGTCCCAGTTGAAAGCAAAAGTAAAAGCATGAATTCATGAGAACTTAAATCATCTTTTGCTCATATAAATTTTCCAATTTACTAGGCTTCTCCAATTCTATAGGGCACACTGGTGCTATTTAAGAGTGGCATAGCTTTGTGAAAAAGGGAAATATAGATTTCATTTAAATATTAATGTCAAGTGTTTTATAATAATCACATAAACACATTTGATTCTAAGCATTCAAATGGAGGAAATTAATTGCTTCACAATGCAGAAAGATAAAAGTTATCTGTCAGAAATTAAGAGGATGATTGGATAACGTCAGTAATTGTGCTCCTCCCGTACAGACTGTGGCAGATTCTTCTCATCAATAGTGAGAACAGCAGCCTTTTATGAAGATCTTATACTAAGCTTTTATAATTGCTTTAGTAATTCCACTGATACTAAAAGAATTATATCAATAATGCACCCTCCCTAAATATAAGCTGCCAAACTTCCCCTGCCTCCTGATTTAAGACTATTTTCAGAATTACACATGCTTTCCCAGAGCTCTGCCCTCAGTGCAGCCCTCCTTGGCTCACAGTCGAAAGACTAACAAGGCACCTGCGCAGTTAGTGTGGTGTGTTGCAAACCAAGTATACTAATTTATCTGATTGCCTTCCAAGGGTGGTGTGAGGAAAAGCAGTTGACATTAACTCATTGTCTAACTGGGATTTAGAGAACCAGTCTGGTGTGCAACCATTCATTTAGAAAAAAAGGTATTGGGAAAGGAGAGACTCCTATTTTTTGAATCCTCATAAGGGTTAAGAACATACTGAGTACATCCAACATTGTTCATAACAGAGCACCACTAGTGAGAGGTTGGTGGTGGCAACACAATGGGGTGGGAATTGACTTACTGCTGGGAAGGGCGACACACACCCTGGAGTCAAACATGGAATGGAGCCACAGCTCAGGTGGGAGCATAATACATTAAAAAAAAGTCTTAGTTTGTCCCTTATGTGACATATAATGAAAGTACGTTCTGCCCATGCCAACCTGCCCAGAGGTCTGGGTCCTGGCAAGCACTGATCCCAGCCAGGCTGGGCAGGAAGCAGTTTGAAAGAACTGGCTACTGAAACACGACTTGGAAACTCAGGACTAGGAAGCCTCCTCCTGCCCCTGTCACCACTGCTAGCTAATAGCAACTCGGTGGACATCCTGGCTTGAAATGGCTGTGAAGGTTTTTGCTAATTTGTTAATGGTTAATGCTATGAGAGCAAGATCTTCAAGGCCATTTGATTATAGCAATGGTGCCAGGACAGTCAGCCTGATGCAGCTTGAGGTTTATACTTGGCAGTTAATAAAAACAATTGACCATCTCTGACAGCAGATGTTTCCTTAAGGGTATATAAACAACCTTTTAGCAGAGTCATCCAGTTCAGCCCTGATAGATTTCCTGTATGTGACAAAACCAGATGTGACAATAATAGCATAGCCAATCACTGACCCAGGATCACACGTTACAGAACTATGTAGAGCAGAGATGTGAATTCCTGTATGTAAAGTTAGAAAAAGGTCAGTATGTTGTAAGTATTTCTTAAATGCGCTTAAACATAAAATCAGAAGGGTCTCATTTTTGATGCAATGTGGGGTTTTGATATTTCTTGGCAGAGCTTCACTGTCAAAGGGCTTTTAGGTAGCTATCATCCACACAAACGGATTTCCAGCTTAAGCAGGTGACACCTAGAAAACATTTATCTGCACCTTTCCTATTAATGCCTCCATGAATTTTCAGTGAAATAATTAGGTTTAGTGGTTTGTCAAGAACAAACTGTTTCTTTACACATTGAATCTCTTGCCAACACATTGACGTTACAGACTTCATATGAATTAAAATCTAAACAGACTGAGGCTTTTGCTTTAAAAAACAACAAAAATGAAAAAAACCCAAACAAACCAAAAAAACCCCAAATTTGTATGAGACCTTAATGGCCGGGATTTGAATAAGGAGGTACTTACTGTGATCAACTGAAAATAAAACTTGCTTAGTATTCCTGGTACATGATTTTCAGTTTAAAACCAAAACTATCTTTCCATACCCTGTCTCCAAGAGAATTTGTCAAAGAAAGTTCCTCTTTCAGTTTACATTATGCTTATAATAGACTGAAATATCTTTTTCTGTACTCTGCAGTTAATAATCAGTATCTTTGATTTTGTTTTTTGATACTTGAAGTGAAGAGTCTTTTGATTAATAGACCCTAGGAGCCCCGTATGATCTCAGGATGATTTTTCAGGAAGACTTTAATAAGGTGTCTTCCTAGCCTGTTACCCAAATGTATCACTGCCCCCTGTCAGTTATGCACACATGTACTAGTAGGACTTACTTTTAAATAAAACAGAATTGAGATTTCAGCTTTCTTAAGGCCTAGATCTCTATTGCCAATGATCTTTCATTACAAAAAGCTTTTGACAAATCCACCTTTTTAATGATTAGTGTAGAAAAATACATCAAAGCCTGGAGAACTTAATGGGTGTTTTTCTTACTTTTTAAAAAAAGAAACAGAACTGCCAAGAACATGTAACATTTTATCCAGAAGGTTTTGACGTCAGAACCATAAACTCTTACAAACACCCACCCAGTTGTTTGCTGATAACATCGCAAACATTGCTAAAACACATTCCATTCATTTTCAGCATTTGTCAGTGGCATTTCCATTGCATGCATATGAGTGCTTCTCAAACATCTTTCAGGAATGTATCTAATCCGTGCAAAATTCTTTGGAATGGAAACCGTTCCACTGCGAACATGAAGTTTGCAGAACTAAGGTCTACAGTTGTGTGTTTCCCAGAATTTGAATCTGCCTCTAGACATAAAAGCAAGGTATTCTAATGGAGAAACATTATTTTTTCTGTTATTTTTTCATATGTACTGATAACTTACTGTAGTCTAAGAGGAAAAGAGTTCAAAGGAAAGAAGAAAAACACAAACATCGAAAAATTAGTACTATGCAAAATGCCCACTAATTCTTGATACATCTTATTGTAAGATGTATCAAGAGCCATAGGTGCTTTATGGTAGTGAAAATGAGTGGAATTACTCATATGACTTTTTGGTGTCATTTGTTATATACATAACCATGGTATTATCTAACGTCTGTCTTAAAAATATGACCTTATTGCTGCTGAGAGAAATGATATCATACCAAATTTGATAACACCAAACTCCCATTTCCCCATTTACCTTGATTTCTAACTACTCCCTTGCCAAAATGGAAGGTTAAGAGTTATGCTGAGTATATAATCGCTGAATGTGTTTGGGTATATGGTATCCTCTGCCATGAAACAACAAACCCTGTTTTTGTCTTCTAGTGTAATTCCTATACATTAAAATACGTATGTTCTGTCTGATAGTACCCCAGTGATAACGTGTGAATAAATCTGTGAGACTGAATCCCTGAGGAAGGATGTAGCTTTTTAAATTATTGGATAAATGAAAGGTTTGTCTTCAAGAATGCTAACTCATTTCTAAGGAGACACCGGGCTCCTTAGAACCCTTGCTAAAGATTCTGCATCCAACAGTGAAGACAAAACTAAACCATTTTGACTGCTATTTATATTTGACTGCTGTCCCCAAAGGACAGCAGCTCTGCCACAGATGCAAGTAGACCCAAGCATAGCTTTTGATAACCCTTTGACCAGGTATATGGGCAACTTGGTAGACTGGATCGAGTAGCTCCAAACCTCTCGAGTTCATGTTATCAGTAGTTTGCTGTTTTATTTCCTTCCTCCTCCACTCCTATACAAAAATGTTCTCCAACTAGGTTTTCTATCACTAAGGAAAAATTTGGATCTTTCACCACTTACAAGCAAGGTGACCTGTGGGGTGTTTAGGGCAATAAACAAATGCTGCTGCAACAACCTGAATGAAGCTATCCTGATGACACTGGGTCATTGAGTGTCATACACTGACATAGTCACTATAACCAGTGAGAAAACAGCTCCCATCCCTCCAGTAGTTCTTAAGTCTGCTAAATTTTTCAGTGTTCCCCAAATGGAAAACATTTCCTTTCCAACTAAAACAGTTATGTAAATATTTAGCTTTGAAATTTTACCTCTTAAAGAAGACACATCATCTGCTTTTAACTTTGAACAGGGATACAGTTGCTCTGTAGATCCAATAGATTTACCTTTTGACTCCAGTGAGTTTTGCAGCACAGAAAGATATACGTTGAAAAGAGGATACTCCTTCCTTACAGTATAGTCTCAGACATATGATTGAATTCAGAATCTCAAATAAATTGCCTTTCCCAAAACTGCTTTTAAGCATAGAGCTGTTGCCTATAAAATATTCATCAGCAAGATTAAAGGGCAATTCTTCAGTTGCACAAAAGCAGAAAAAGCAAAGAATAGCTGGGCTTTGGTTGAGTTTGGTATGTTTTGGTGGGGGGTTGTGCAGGTAAGCCTCTGCACCACAGGGTGGGTGTGCTTAATCATACTGGCTGCAGTAGTCTTCTGTGGAAATATCTTGGAGACCCCCAAGTTCATCTAACTAATGAGCTTTCATATCCTACCACTGAGAGCACAGAGTGGATCAAGCAGCCCTCTGGAAATGGCTCCATTTTCACTGACCTCTTATTTCATAAACTTAAAATCAATTCCTGTATTTTCATACAGCTTTAGATAGTAGAGTTTTGAGTCTCTTTTACTTTCTGAGGTAGGCTTAGGGTTTCATATGCCTTCTCATGAAGATGTAACTCATGGGTGGTTTTATCCACTCTCATGGAAACTGATAGAATTGAGCACTGGCTCTTGTACTTAATTATGTACTGAATTTCCGCATTGAAGCTGTACAAAAATGGAGCAAAATTTGACATATCAATCATGTCTTGATAAGAAATTAGGTTCCTCGTTCTTTCAAAAAAATACATGTGAATACAATTGTGGCAAAAGTAAAGCCTAAATTCAATTTTTAAGTTCAAAATATCACCATTCTTTCAATGTTACTTAGAGAGATTTTGGCGTATGAATAAATGTGATAAATGAAGTTACACCTACTTCTGTAGTGACTATATTACAACTTATTGGTGATTCATGATGTCTTAGTTTTATTTCATGTTCTATATTTAATTAAATATCTCCCTAATGAGTCCTTCATAAGTGAGCGTGGTGACCTTTGGTTTGTCACGTTACCAAGCTCCAGAGCCCTCACAATGCTGTCACCTATTCAGTTTCCTGAACTGGAAGTGTCCAAGCACATTTCTGACTCATGTGTTTCCTGACAAAAAAGGAAAAACCCTGGTGGTTGATGCACACACAAACAACTTGGTCTGATAAACTGGTGGTATGCTATCACTTTGTTTTTGTGTTATTCTTTACCATAGTACTGGAGTACTTTTTAAATGCACCAGTATATGTCCACCTGGAACTTGCTGCAAAGCTTGTGAATAAGGTTCTAGACACTTTCCTTAATTCTTAGCTTAATTCGTAAAACTAAATTTATTCCTTGCAAATGAGGACAAATATCCAAATCACAGCTCCCTTCATCCCCCCAAAAGATGACTTTATATATCTTTAGATATAGAGCTGGAACGTATCTCACATAAACTAATATGCTTCCTTCTGCAAAAAGAAGGTGGGAACTATTGTAAAGGCTTCACATTTTCGTAAGCTTACTTATCAGCCATAATAACTCATTTCCTCTGTTGATTTTTTTTCAGAAAATTCCCTATAGCCTCTCTTTGATAGAATCAAGATCTACTCAGCTGCTTCAGGGCTCTTCCTAGTTATTGTCCACCCAGAGAAGAGAAAGAGTGGATTACAATTTAGGCAATCAATCAGAGAAATAATTTTGCAGGATGGAAGGTTTTATGCAGACAAAGTGCTTCTGATTATTAATGCCTTTGCCTTTCAACTACAAAAGTATGTTTCAGGAGAAGACAAAATTTTACTAATGAGGAATGAGCTATGGCAGGCTGATAATAGCAGATGATTATTCCAGTTCAGATGTCAAATGCATACTCTACAATGCATAAGAGAAAAGGATCACACCAGAATTTCTCAATTCAAAACAATACCACCTTTTACATCCTCTAGAAGATGCAGAAGAAACTTCAGCTATGCCAGTTACATAGGAAATGCTGACAAATTGATGTTATGAGTTAACTCACTCCTGAAATCTGAGGGGGAGAAACTTGAGCACTACATTTTTTGCCACTGGGCTAGCAAAAGGTTTTATGATTCTCCCACTACAGCAAGTTTGTATCTGGGCCTAAGGCACAATATCAAGCTTCCCAGCTACCCGAGTGCATCTGAGTAGATGTTTGCTTAGAAAATCAACAACATACTTGAAAATACATTTCGTATGCAATTGTTCATAAAATCTAAGCTAAAGGTATATTTGTGGAAGGCCTGAGAACAAAGAAGAGGAACCCATCTGACACTGTAATGCTCAATAGAACAGCCTTCCTCCACCACACACGTTGCCACCTTCCCCATGAACTTTTAAGGATTTAAGCCTGAGGTTACCCACATGTCTTCTAGAGGGGGGATATCCCATGGGGACAATTCCCTCCTGGTCTGGAGGGGAGTGGAGAGAGAATCTCTGAAGTATGTCATTGCTTCAAGAGGCATTTAAAGGGTTCAGCTGTAGGATTTCTTATGAAAACCCTGGAATGCAGATGTAATAGCTAACGGATTAGTGAACCCCTGAGCATCTGGTAATCTAATGCTGGGGTTAGGCCTTTATGGATTGCTGGGAGCACAACTGCATCACGGAGGTGCTCTGCATTTCCTCCCTCTTCATGAAGCCACAGCATTTATCTAAACAAGGCAAATCACCCTGTGGGCTGATTTGCAAGTTTACTCTTACTTAATTCTGCAAGGCCTTTTCTCTTGCCTTTTGGGATGCTTTGCACCAGCTGTAGCTTCCATACAATCTTCCAGGTTAACTCCATGTGGAGGATATTACAATAATCCCATCGGGAAGTAGGTGCTCCGAGCCTGAAGCATCAACCTAGACTAGTAATTTTCTTTTGCTTCTTTCTGTAGAAATGCAGATTAGAGTCTGCTTTTTTCTCATGAGCTGACCTTTCCCTGCAGCTGGTCTGGACAATGCCCTTCTTCCAGCATGTAAAGCTGAAAGCTGCTGAGATTTATTGGTCTTTATCCTTCAGGTCAGTGGTGAGGTCTGCCATGCTGGGTCCATGCACTGTCACTGGTCTTCCATCTGGCAGCATTATGGGGACGGGCAGGCAATGGTAGGTTAACAGCACTGGCATTTCAAGTGGCACTTGCTGTCTGCTCCCTGGGGACCTGGGGCCTTGGGAGGTCCCTTGCAGGCCTCGGGCAGGGCCAGCTGCCAGGGCTGTCCCACCACCCCAGCCAGGGAGCAGAAGGGCAGCCCCCGCCCCAGACGTCACCTTAAAAACAGCTCTCAGAGGACAAGGGTGGGCTTTGGCCACCGCTTCCCCACAGGGAGCTCCTTCTCACTGCACTAGTGGGACAGGACTGCCCTTTGCGCTGGTCCAGAGCCCCAGCGGTCAAAATTCCTGGAGAGGGATGATGTCTCCACACCCCAGCGTTAAGTGTAAGAGGAATAAAGCACACGGCCAGACCTTCGGACTGAACACAGTGAAACAGTGACATCTCAATCCTCAGTTCAGATACCCTCTAAAAATCCAGTTCTCTTTCAAAAATTGTTCTGTGTGCCCATATGCAGATTTCAAGTAACATGACATTATGAATCAGACTCTAGACTTCTTGAGAAGGGCTTTGTCGTGTTAGATATTAATCAGAACATTCTTTGTGTTTGGCTAAGATACAAAATTAATAACAAATGCAATTTTTCTTCTAAATTTTTAGGATCTCTGTAATTTTGAAAGTTCCAAGAAAAAGATATGCGCTTTTCAGTCCCCAGACTCCTTTGCTTTCTTTTAATCTTTTCTCAGAAATGTAATAAGCGGAAAAGGGAACAAAGGATACTTTCCTAAGGCTTTAAGCTCTCAGAAACAAAACTTTCCTTACCATGTCCTGTCCACTGCAAAGAGACTGAAACAGAAATTCTTCCCTTTGGCTTCTGTGCAGTTAAGCCAAGATAAAACCGGTGAAGACATGAGAGAACCAGGCCTACGTTCTCGTAGCCACATGCACTCACACACAAAGCCTGGTAGTAAGGAAGTACAGGAGCTGAACTACTGCCCCAAGAACATGCATACAGATCTTGAGTGCAGATCTTGATCGTTCTGAATACAAAACAGGATTCCAAATACTGTGGTGGGTGTCAACAGGATGCTGTCGTGAAACTTAAGCAGTTTGCAGTCCATGAGGGTCCACATTTACCCAAAGTTCATAGGTTACTGCAAGATTTCTGGCACACAGGATGTAGGCTCAGTCAGCTACAGGAAGATATACCCAGATCTCCAGGGCCCCACTCAATACTTTCGCAATGAAGGCGAGAAATCATATTAGAAGGAAAATTATGTTAGAGGCAAGATTCAGCAATGCTTATATGTAAGTGACTCCTGACTACTTGTGTAAATATGGGCTTCCTGTGGATTGTACTGCAGAGCTTTAAACCTTGTTGCACTGTGACCTGAAAATGGTGTTCAGGCACTTTGATACTTCGCATCTGTTATGCATTTACTTCTCAAGGATCCCCAGGAAAATAAAAATGTCAGTTTTCATCTTGTGCACCATATGGTTCAGGCATTTTAGATCTGGCAGCTTAATCTCACAGATCTGGCAGTTTAGTCTCACTGTGTTGTTTTTCACTTTTAAAACAAAAACCTCCCCTTTAATACATAGCACAGTACTAAATGAAAGCCTCCATGTAGCATCTAGTATGGTCCCAATTATAAATGTTGGCACAGGGATGTGTGCTGAAGAAAAGGACTTCTGGGTTCTTAGACAGAAGACAACCATAATTCATACATGGAGATCATATCATAAGGGATGCATATCAACACAGTGTTATATCATTCTCCTCAATCAACAGCATCCCCTCTTAGCACGTGAACTCCTGGGAGCTCAGATGTTTTTGTATTACACGTTCAGACATAGCTTTGCATGACATGGCACTGGTCTACAGTGGGCGCCATGAAGGCAAAAAGGGCAACAATCTTAGATGTTCAGCTCCAATGGCTTCAGCATCTCTCCCTTAGACGTTACACACTCTGCTAAGGGAAAACTTTGCCATTTTGGATGTTAGCTGATGTGTACGGAGAGCTGGGTATTCATCTGAGACAGGTCCAGCTGGGAAGACGGTTAATGCTTTTTTGCAGCTGAAGTCATAAGCTCCATAGACTGGAAGGTGGACATGTATGTTTAGATGCCCTTTCTTGTCTGCATATTATAACATAGCTTTTCTCTGATTTGTAGGCCAAAAGGCATATATTCTACCTGTATCTTGTCATCACAAGCCTATAGGTAAATGCAAATGCAGAGCTGTAGACTTCATCTGTCACTTATTAGCTGATGTGGTACTTACTGCATTTGTGGTATGGTAAATCTTCTGACTTTTTCTTGATTCATAGAATCATAGGATAGTTTGGGTTGGAACAGACCTTTAAAGGTCATCTAATCCAACCACCCCTGCAATGGGCAGGGACATCTCCAATTAGATTAGGTTGCTCAAAACCTCATCCAACCTGACCTTGAACGTTTCCAGGGATGGGGCACCTACTACCACTCTGGGCAACCACTTCCAGTGTTTCACTATCCTCATTGTAAAAAGTTTCGTCCTTATACCTAGTCTAAATCTACCGTCTTTCAGCTTTAAACCATTACCCCTTGTCTTGTCATAACAGGCCCTGCTAAAAAGTCTGTCCTCATCATTTCTGTAGGTCCCCTTTAGGTGCTTCACAGCTGCAAAAAGTTCTTCCAGAAGCTGTCTCTTCTCCAGGATGAACAACTCGAACTCTCCCACACTGTCTTCATAGGAGATGTGCTCCAGCCCTGTCATGGTCTTCATGTCCCTCCTCTGAGCACACTCCAACAGGTCCATTTTATCCTTATGTTGGGGACTCCAGAGCTGGACACAGTACTCCAGGTGAGGTCTCACCAGAGAGGAGCAAAGGGGCAGAATCACCTCCCTCAATGTGTTATTGTTAGTATTGTTAGTGTCTGCATTCTGTTACTCAGAAATATAAAATTCTGTTTATAGTAGTTGTATAACAAATTCCAATCCACCACGTATTAGACAACTTAATATGGAGTTTGTTTCCCATGTATTAACTACTTTCATTCAGAATTAAATTATTTTTATTTTACAAACCAACAACTAAAATAACTTCAAACCTAAAAACATGGTAGGGAAAGTGTGGGAAGGAGGCAACATAAATCACTCCTGCAATATAATAGACCAGGGTATCTACATGAGGGCAGAGAGCTGGATTATCTTCTTAAAAAGTAAGAACTGTTTTACAATGTGATCTTCATCTCTAAACTATATTGCCATTTCTCAGTTCGACCAGTATTGGATACTTCAGAGGAACACACAAGAATGCTACAGGAGTGACAATAGAGTGAAAGTCCTTTATAGCTGTATTCATCTAAACTCTAACAGTTAAAATTCAACTTAAATACTAGACCCTCTGTTTAACAAACCTGTTCCTTTCTAAGTAAGTACAGCTGTGACAGCTTCAGAGTTTGTAAAGGTTTACAATTTTGAGATTGTAACCATGTAGTCTCATTTTTAAACTTGCTAAACTATCATCCTTGATTACTTGGTGTAATGATAAATTCTATGGGTTCAATATACTGCATCTCTGCAAAAATAGTCTTTATCAGTTAGGAATTTTATACTTTCTCATAAAATTGAATAGCTCTACTTTTGTTAGAGAAAGGATATAGTCTTAACTCCTGATCTAATTTACTTCCTGACCACTTTGTACACACAGACATTAAAATGGCACCTCTCATTTACGTCCTTTCTATGGTAGGATATTTTTTCTACATCTCTTCAGAAAAAGAAAAAACCAAGTCTTTCATGTCTTAACCATTTGCAGGCTTTCTTAACACCTGACCAGGACTGGTGGTAGGAAATGGAGAAAGTACTGTTACACACAGCTGAAGGTATGCCACTACATACATCAGTGCTATTGTGCTTTCCATACTGAGCCTCATGTCTTTTTCTCTGTATCTTGCTTTTTCCTTTGTGTTTTGTTGGTTGGTTGGCTTTTTTTTTTTGCTATAGCTCCGTATTAAATTGTCCATACAGATACCCTGGTCCCTGTCCCACAGCTATGAAAAACTCCGTGAAATATGGAAACTTAATGTCTTCTTTCAATGATAAACAGATGATGCACTTGTTGGCACGGGATGTTTTCTGCCACCTGCGCACTATGAAGGGAACATGACAGGCCCTCAGCATGTGAATCCTTGTTTGAGAGTCTCTGTTCACAGATGGATCAGGGCCCAACATAGCAAATAAGTTCAGGGAAGCAAAAGTGATGTCCTATTCTGCTTGCCTGTACTTTTGCTGGCTTAGAAAAAAGATGGATAGCTTGCTTTCTGCTGGTCTCCTGTTTCAAAAACTTCCACTGTCTTCCAACCCATCTGAAACCATCCCTACTTGAAAGGCTGGTAGTTCTGCCAGTGCTGTCAATAGAAACACCTTATCTCTTTTCTCCATAGTGTGGAAGAAGGGATCATGTCAGCACTCTTCTGCAGTAACGTGGCTCTAACTCTTCTGCAAAATAATAATATGTATTTATGTTGCGTTACAAAGCAGATGTTTAACTCCTACAAGGTAAAGCATTTAAGCCCGTGTTTAACTGTTAATGTCTTCTTTGGCTTTTTTAAATCAGGAACTCTATAAACCCTCTCAAACTGCCGTATTAAAAAAAGAAATTACAAAGCTACACAGCCCCTTAGTTTAAAAGCCTTGTCAATTTGTCATCTTGGGATTTCATGTCCATCAATCTTATCACTGAAACATGTTATGTTCAGAACAATCAATGAAGTGTCCTGTCTATAAGAGAGTAATAGCTTCTAGAAATCTGAGACAGCTATTGTAGACAGTGGTCTCTATAAAGTAATAGAAAATAAATGGAAGGGGAACAAGAAGCCCAGGAAAACCCATAGGAAAAGGCTAAAATAAAACAAAAAAAAATCTCATCAGGCAAAAAAAGTTGAAAATAAATAGTAAAAATAAGAGAAAAGAGTCACAATTGGTAACTGTGTGAGTGACAGAAAAGCATACAATTGAATGAAAACATGAAATATAGATAGCCAAAGGAACAGTATGCAGACTTCTTGCAGGTGCTCATACTTTACAATTTAGGCTTTTTTGTCTTGGAAATGAATCAGGTTTGCAACATAATCACAAAAGAAATCATCCCCACTCCCAGCTTACTTCTCAGACAGCTCTCAGGACAGTGAAATTAACAAAACACCTGAAAAAAAAGACAATATTATTCTGTGAAAACTTCCTATTTCTTTAGCATTCTATTTTGGTCAACATTAGCATTGTATTAAACTTTGTGCATATGAGTTACAGTTGATGATGGCACTGAAAACTGAAGTCATCTTTACTAATGAGATGATGTGAGGTTTTTCCCATATGAATATTTCTCAGATTTGCTCTAGGAGCAGAACTGCCATTGGTGAGACAAGTCAGTGATGAAAGGTAATCAGTCCTTACATTTTGTGACTGTTTGGTAAAGAAACAATTAGTACAAATTACAGTTAGCTCAACAGGTCAGTAATTCTAAAGAAGTACTGCAAATAGTCATAAGCATTAATACTTTCAGTCTTTCCTCATTAAGAAGCACAGCTGGCATTCAGTTTGCAGGGAGCACCTCCACAATTTTGAACTTGCTTTTCATCAGCGAGATCAAACAAGGTAAGTGCTGTCCACACCAACTGCCTATTTCTGCAGTTACAGAAAAGGATTCCTACCAATGCACATGATATTTAGAAGCCTAGTTCCTGTTTGTCTTCAGCAGGAATTTAATTTTTAATAAGCGTCTGTGCCTCAGAAGTTTAATTTCTATCAAAAATCTAATAGCGATTGTCCTCCTAATTCCCACCAGTCCCCTTGCAGAGTCTCATTTGGAGTCTGAAAACAACACTTACACTTATAACATTGTGTATAAATTGCAGAGGATTATACAGCGATGCATTTATTTCACCTCATGCATTATCATCTGATAAAATCAGATGTTGTTGCACACTCTATTTGCTAGGATCCCTTACAACAGAGGTGCTGTAATATGGGAGTCCCCTTTGGCTTTCATTAACTCAATACAAATCTAAAACTTGCAGATTCAGCAAGGTTGCCTGTGGTAATTTAACTGGCCTTGCAGGGCCAGAGCATTGATTTGTTTCACTTGGATAAAGACAGGAACACCACAAGAGCAAGTTTTGTGTTTGGAGGTCACTGACATCCAGTCAAAGGCTAGCATGCAAGAAGATATTATAATCTAAAACTTGCAGATTCAGCAAGGTTGCCTGTGGTAATTTAACTGGCCTTGCAGGGCCAGAGCATTGATTTGTTTCACTTGGATAAAGACAGGAACACCACAAGAGCAGGTTTTGTGTTTGGAGGTCACTGACATCCAGTCAAAGGCTAGCGTGCAAGAAGATATTATTCCCGTCATGTCTGGGAAAAAAAAAAAAAAGAAGTTGACCAATATGCACAAAATTGTCTCTCTGACTGTTACGCACTTGCCAGGAGGTGTTACAGAGTCATCAAAAGTATTCATGACCATTTGGAAACAGTAGAACAGGCAGACTGTGCAAATAACACACATAAACAGTAGTACACCAAATAAAAATTAATTTCCAGCTGTGGCAAGTGTTTTCAGCTGTTAAATACAGTGTCTTGATACCTCATGACATGAATAATTATATCAGGTGCAGCTAGCTCTGTAACAAACACACATAAAGAGCCTTCGTGCTTAAGAAGAGTGACACTTGAGCAGCTCAGTAACTATTGAACACCACTCTCTGACTCTCCACTTACACTCTGTGCAGGACAGAGTAGTGCACACTCTTGGTTCACCTAACCCTTTGTTGGTGCAATGGCTTCGATATCTTTTTTCCTAATACTAAATCAAAGATATGCACAGGGTAGTTCCAGCGGGGTGGTGTGAGGCTGTCCCCAGGTTGCACCCTCCGAGTGGCAGCAGAGAAAACTCTCTCCCTCCTCGGGTCAGCTTGAGGGAAGGAGGTGTCTAGCATGGAGGTTCTGACAGTTTGAGAGGACTGCCTAAGCTTTCTGCTCTGAAATTAAAAAAAAGATATTTTGCTGCAAGCTCAAGTCTCACATTGAATACAAAACCAACCAAACAAACCAAAACAAAAAAGCAGCCCAAACAGTCTCTGGCATATATTTCATATGCAGTTACATCTGGCTAGATATGGGGTTTTATATGGGATATGACTATATGAGAGATGTATCTATGTGTTTTATGTGGGTTACGTCCTCAGTGGAGAAGGACTTGGTGGTATTGGTGGGTGAAACATTGGTCATGAGCCAGCAATATGCACTTGCAGCCCAGAAAGCCAACTGTATCCTGGGCTGCATCAGAAGAAGCGTGGCCAGCAGGTTGAGGGAGGTGATTCTGTCCCTCTGCTCTGTCATGAACTGTGGCCAGCTCTGGGGTATTCAGCATGGGGAAAACGTGGATCTGGTGGAACGGGTCCAGCGGAAGGCCATGAAGATGATCAGAGGGCTGGAGCACCTCTCCTATGAAGACAGGCTGAGAGAGTTGGGGTTGTTCAACCTGGAGACGAGAAGGCTGCAGGGAGACTTTATAATGGCCTTCCAGTACCTGAAGGGGGCCTACAGGAGAGATGGGGAAGGACTCTTTATCAGGAAGCATAGTGATAGGATAAGGAGTAATGTTTTTAAACTGTAAGAGGGTAGATTTAGATTAGATGTTAGGAAGAAATCCTTTACTGTCAAGGTGGTTCTCCTGCCCCATACATGTGACTGTGTTGTGCAGCTGTTACAATGACAGAAGAATGTGTGTAAAACACACAAATTAGGACTTATTTTTAATTATGCTACACAGTAACCTAGGGACTGTTTGTAGAACCTGTTTAGGTAACTTTGAAGGGTTTAGGTCTCACCTAAGAAAAGTATGTTGGAAACTTCCGAAAAGACAGCCTGAGGATAATTGCCTATTTATTCATTTGTAAATTAAAAACTCCCAAAACTCAAAATCCAAGGATATCTTGTACTGCCAGGCTAGGCTGTGCATACATCTCTACACAGACCAGAAGCAAAAGAACAACAGGAATTCAAAAAACAGAGTAGGATAAAAGCAGAGGAAGAGAGTTTTGAGTGTATTCTATAAAGCACAAGAATTAAATTAGCTGGCCTCAGCTGTTTCAACATACCTACTTCCATATGGTAAAAAAATGCATTGCAGAAACCTCATGATTTCTGTGACTGACTCATCTCTGCATTTACCCAAAAAAGCAATTTCCTACTCAAATGGAAGAATTGTTGTACCACTGCCTTTGCTGCTGGGGAACAGTAACAAACCTTGTCCCTTAGTTTCCCGCAGGAGAGGGTGAGGGGGAGAGGGAAAAAAAAAATCAAGAGTGGACTTTATTTTCTTGAGAGCTTTATCTACTCTGTGTGACAAAATTACCGTTCTATAATTTTGTCACACCGGTGCAGCAGAAGGCCCCATCCCCACACAGCCTAGCTGAGGTTGAGAGGCTACCGTTACACATTTTAAAGAAAAACACAGAAGAGCCCTTCATCGGGAGCAGTCATTTAATGTTCAGTAAGATATAAAGACAAGATTTACTCTAGGTAAGTATCGGTTCTTCCTTTGGCTATAAGGAAAAAGCTTTTCTTTTCCAATTTCCAGATCTCAAGAGCTAGAAGAGGACAATAAGGAGACAGTAGGCACAAACAGTTCATTCTCTTCTCATTCTCGCTGGGGTAATGCAGCTTTATTGACTGACAGGCTCTCCTCACTTGCAACCTAACTCTCCTGCTCGTTACAGAAGGGTATAGATTAGAACCCCAGCTGGTGCAGATCTCAGTGATCTGATGGCTTTATTGGAGATGCATCAATCTGCACTCTTTTTAAGAGTCAAACTATTCTACTTTCTTTTTTCTAAATGGTAAAATTGCAAGCCAGTGAAATCCACACTTGTTTTGCCATTGACCGCACTAGGGCCACGCTGTTCCCACGCTCGAGAAGTTGCAAGTTCGAGCTGCTCAGTTCCCAAATAATTTTATAGCACATGAGATTACATTTAAAAATAACCTCCGTGTATTAGATGTAATTCTGATTTTTATGGCAAATTAATGACTCTGTGAGGAAAATTAATGTCTGTTTTCAGCATTATTCAGTGGTTTGGGTTTTTTTCACTGGTAGCTAATTTCCTCCCAGTGATGATGTGCTGAATATATGCAGATTACTTTATAAATTAAGACTGTGTCAAAATAATTCTTCACTTAAAATTAACATTTTATGTTTTCTTTAAGATGTTTTACTATCCTACCATTTTTCTTATTGATTGAAAGGCAGTAAAAATTAAACTGAGTATTGCTTTTATTGTTGTATGAGGTTCAGTTTCTAATGTGGTTATTAAGGAAATGCTTTGTTAAAGAGCTTGCATTATTTATCTGAAAGAATAATGAAACCATAATTAATGTACACTTGTGGTACCAGATGAATTTCAAACTGAGAGATCCTTGTATTCCTCCCCGAGATAAAGGGAGATTTCAGGTTCAGTGAGTTAAGTGACCAGCATTATTGCATTAGTAAGTCACCCTCCAATTAATGAAACTGGAAGCAGATAAAATTTCAGGAAAAATAGCTATCTATTGCACAAAATATATCTGCAAAGCTTATTGCCTTTGACTGACATCTAGATTTCAGCCATTCCAGTCTGAGTATAAGTGAGTTCACATGCTCATGTGTTCACATGTTCCCACTAGGTGCAATTCCAGAAGTTCCTAATATCTAAAGTCCACCTTGCTCAAGCCAGACAGAGGCTTAAAAGCTTCTGAAATCCAAGTATGAAACCTTTGCCAGACAAGAGAGAAGTAGATTAATTAGCCAGAGCACTATTCTCAGAGAACATTAGTGACACTGATGAGCTTCATTTCTCATTTGATCAACATACTTTTAGCTCCCCACCTGATCTGAAGCTCAGTGCTGTTTGAAATAATCAATCTTGCCGCTGACGGTGATTGTAGCTAAATCTTTTCTGAATGGATATAACAAGCATGCCATATATTAAAGTTGCCTTTTGAGGAGATATTCTGATGCTGGCGAAGGGTGAAGATGTCAGAATCACTTCTTACTTAATTACTTTTCAGATTAGATCTACCCCTTTCCACTCCTTCCCTGTGATTTACAGTGCTATAGGATGAAAAAGAGCTGAAGACTTTGTTCCACAGGTCCAAGAAACATCATATGACTACAAAGTCTAAGAAGCTTTTATATCTCAGTTTCATGTTACGACACAAAACTGGGAGGGGTAGTTGACACACCAGAAGGCTCTGCCACCTTACAGCGAGACCCGGACAGGCTGGAGAGTTGGGCAGAGAGGAACCTGACGAAATTCAACAAGGTCAAGTGTAGGGTGCTGCACCTGGGGAGGAATAACCCCAAGCACCAGCACGGGTCGGGACTGACCTTCTGGAGAGGATGGGTGTCAGGAGGACAAGACCAGTCTTTTTTCAGTGGCACCCAGTGACAGGATGAGAGGGAATGGGCACAAACTTGAACATAAGAAGTTCCATCTAAACATGAGGAGGAACTTGTTTACATTGAGGGTGGCAGAGCATTGGAACAGGCTGCCCAGAGAGGTGGTGGAGTCTCCATCTCTGGAGACATTCAAAACCCGCCTGGACACATTCCTGTGCAACCTGCTCTAGGTGGACCTGCTCTGGCAAGGGGGTTGGACTAGATGATGATCTCCAGAGGTCCCTTCCAACCCCACATCATTCTACCTTTACTGTAGGGATGATCACAGCTTCTCATGGAGCAGCAGCTAACTCACTGGAAACCACAGTCTGCATAACTAAAAAATGAATCAGTAGTAGTAGTAGTGGTTTCCTTGGTGATGCTGAGCTATGAACTGTAAAGGTTCAGCAGTGGGAACAACTGCAATTTCCCGAACACACCCTACTCAAATACTGGACCCTTTAACAGGTAGAAGTTTTGAAGTATTTTTTTTTCCTTGGTTTATTGCAGTAGATTGATATCAGGCAAGGGGCATTATTTTATTCAGACTGATTTATGTAGAAGTCTCTATGCTCTCTTTGTCTCCTGAAGGTGTAACAGGAATTTCCCCTTCTAAAAGTAAAACTTTTAGGACATTTTGGTCCTGATTCAATGAAGCCTTCATTAAAAATACGTCAATGTCAATGGCATAATAGTTAACATATTGAAAGTACTTTGCAGAATTAAGGTTTTAGTGAGATCTACATGCCAGATCTAGAAACTTGTTTTCACAAAAGCAGAAAGAGATTTTTACACAGGTGTGCAATACAAAACCAGTTTATAATGAAGGAAAATGACAACTGCTGCATCATCTTGTGTAAACACAGGCTACAAATTTCTAGACCTTCCTGTCTTTTTTCATTTAATTTAGTTCTCATGATTCATAATGCAAGGTGTAACTAAATCTTCAGCTCTGTTGACATATATGAAATTATACAGTTTGACACATTCTACTCTAGCATACCAAGAACACAGCTACACCTATCCATATTTCATATTAACCTCCTAAAGAGAAAGTGTTTTGTCGTGTGTGATTTCTAAAGCATTCTGTTAAGCTCTTGCTTTACAGATTACAGGCTATTCATATCCTGTTAGCTTTCTTAGATCAAATTAAACTGATATTATGGAATGTAATGTGATATCTGCAAAGATACAAGTATAATTTATCTGCACCTTGTGACAGCAGACTGTTGGGATTTCTATGGAAGCAGAGGCTTGAGACTCCTTTCACACAAGTTCTACATTACTAAAATTCCTCCAGTTTCAATAGTTTCTCCTAGTTCATTCACAGAGGTATCATGAAAGGGAGCAGTATTTTCCCTCTTCAATGCATAAGAAACTGGTCTTTGTCATACCGTTTCGAAGATGGAGGCCTTGCGACAGCCAAAATCAGAAATGCTTGAAATTGTATCTCATTTAGAGATTAAATGGTTGTTCATACCTCTTTCGCTTTTGAGCCCCTATAACTGGGAGAGACGGGGGAAAAAATATCCACAGAAAATATGAAAATCTGCTAGTATTTTAGTTTTTTGAAGAATTTTGCCTCCTCGTAAAACTAACATTATTGCCATCCAAAGCTGTATTAGCGGACTTCAGGGACCTTAACTATCCCCCATTTCCCATTAAAATAGCTCTTCCATTTTAGCCAGCATAGACTGGTGTTGGTTTCTTATGAAACAAACAATTCTTCACAATTTTGTGTTCCACATGGTGAGCATTTCCTCACCATGTGCTATACAAGTGATATACAGTACTTGATGAGAATTAGTTTGCTTCCAATCTTTTCAGAGGTCCAAAATAAGTGAAGTGGACCCATTAGGGTTGTGTTTGTTTCTTTGTTTGTTTGTTTTAGCACTGAATTAGCTAAGTTCTAGTAATAACTACTAACGTGAATATACTCAGGATTATATTTCTTCTGCATGACTTCAATAAATACCAACATTCCCATTAATTTCCATGGTATTCTATCACTTTGTTTTACTGAATGTAGGAAGTGGAATTGCAAGCTTTTATTAGGACTATTTTGGAGAGATATTTAGTCTCGTAGCTAGCCCAGTTGTGATCACAGTTTAGAAGTGAAGGTGTATATGGGGAGCAATAAGCAATGTGATACCATAAAAAATAATCAGAACAGAAGTAGTCCTACATGGCATTAATGTATTTCATGGATTTATACAAGACAGACAAAAGACATGTAAGTTCCTGAAGGGATCCAGCATCATCAAACTTTTATCACAGCTGAGATATAATCCAGAGGTTAAATGGTCGATTACGTGCCTGCAACAGCCCACTGGGCAATTTTCCAGTCAGATACATCTACAGTCACCATTGCTGAAGCTCAGTGGTATCTGAAATTTACACCGTGTTCATAGAATATACAATGACTGCAAGAAATCTCATAGCTCAAGGAAACGAAAACAGACTATCTGACCATGATTGGCCATGGGTTTTTCAACAAAGCCATGTGCCATTTATGTTATCCAAACTTGCAGCTGAATTGTATCATTTGCTCAAAATAAATATGATATAAACAGTTGCTTAAGGAATTTGTGCATGGGACCCCCTGGGAACCTGGCTTCAGGGACAAGGGAGCTGAACAGAGCTGGCAGCTCATAAAGGACATTTTTCTTAGAGAGCAAGAGCTCTCAATTCCCACATGTAAGAAATTGGACAGGGAGGGCAGGAGACTGCCATGTGTCAGTAAAGCACCTCCTGGTCAAATTGAAGTGTAGGAAGGAAATGCACAGATAGTGGAACCAGGGACATGTATCCTGGAAAGAATAGAGGGACACTGGCTGTTTGTGTAGGGGTGGGATCAGAAATGCACAGTGGGAGCTGAATTTTTCAGAGGATGTGAAGAATATTAAGAAGGGCTTCTACAGGTACATTGGATAGAAAAGGAAGATTCAAGAAAATGTACCCTCCATGACAAATTGGGCAGGAGACCTGATGACAAATGCCATGCAGAAGGCTATGCAGGAGGAGTTGTCCCCTCCCTCAGCCATTGGGTTTTGGGAGGCCCCCTATGAATTCTCTGCCTAGTCCTTGGAGGATCCAGGCTGGGTGTGGAGGGGACTTTGCAAGTCCAGCTCTCCCAGCAGATTAACGCAGAGAAAAAATCATTCTCTGTAGACTTTAGCGTGATTCATACTCAAAAGTATTTTTTCCTCAGTTTTGAATGGTAACCTCTTTTACCAGACCTCTCAAGCCCCTGAACATCAAGGCAGGAACTGGCTGGATGGCCGTGTTACGGTCAGCATCTCATTGTCTCTGTAGAAAACAGTAATGAGTGGTGTCCCTCAGAGGTCCATACTGGGAAAATATTGTATAATATCTTCATTGATGACATCAGCAATGGAATTGAGTGCACCCTCTGCAAGCTTGCAGATGACATCAAGCTGAGTGGTGCCGTTGATTCACTAGAGGGAAGGGATGCCACCCAGAGGGAATTTACAGGATTGAAAAGAGGACTCACGTGACCCTCATGAAATTCAACAAGGCCAAGGGCAAGGTTGGGGCAATCCCTAGTATCTGTACAGGCTGGGAGATGAACGGATTGATCTGCGGACTGTGGTACTTGTGGATATTGGTGAATGAAAAATTGGATGTTAGCTGGCAATGTGTGCTTTCAACCCAGAAAGCCAATCACACCCTGGGCTGCACCAAAAGAACCACAGCCAGCAGGCTGGCAGGAGATTCTCACCATCTACTCTGATGTTGCAAGACCCCACTGGCAGTACTGCAACCAGCTCTGGGGTCCCCAGTACAAGAAAGACATGGAGCTGTTATCACAGGTCCAGAGGAGAGCCACGAAAATGGTAAGAGGGCTGGAATAGCACTCTTCTTTCCTTTCAAGAAAGGAGGAGAGAGCCTGAGTTGTTCAGCCTGGAGAAGGCTCTGGGGAGACATTATTGTGGCCTGTCAATAAAGGGGCTTATAAGAAAATTGGAGAGAGACTTTTTACAAAGGCCTGTGGTGACAGGACAAGGGGCGGTGGTTTTAAACTGAAGAGGGTAAGTTTAGATTGGATAGTAGGAAGACATTTTTTACAATCAAGGTGGTGAGACACTGGAACAGCTTGTCTAGAGAATTTGTGGATGCCCCAACACTGGAAGTGCTCAAGGTCAACTTGAACAGGGCTTTGAGCAACCTGATCTAGTGAAAAATGTTGTGGTGGGACCAGATGATCTTTAAAGGTCCCTTGCAACCCAAACCATTCTATGACTCTATGTTACTATGAACTGTGTTCCTCATCAGCATTGTATTTTGTGTATGGTTAACATGACATAAAGGACCTGGAAAAATCTCATTTAGGGGCATTACAAAATTATCAGAGGGTTAAATGGGATAGTAGCTCCCTAGTAGCACTGCCTGGCATGGTGGTCCAGTTGTGTTCTTATACGCTCTCTCAGCTCTTAAATCAGGATTAAATATTCAGCTGAAGCGGGTAAAACAGCTTAGCCGGTTGCTTTCCTCCCTTTTCCTCACTCCAGACACTTGCCTTCTCATTTTTGTGCCAACACTGCCCCAAGAACTTTTCCAGCGCAAGCAACTACACAGACAACCAGGTTAGGGAACAAACCTGGTAGAAAAATAAACTTCTATTTTAACAGAGTCATTTTATGGCTTGCCACACAGCCAAGCACAACACAGAGATGGTAACAAGTGGCCAGGGGAACATGTAGCTGCATAAGCTGTCGGAAAGTTCCCAAACAACTCCTGCAGCCCTTCCAGTGGGATTTTTACGTTAGACCATCTCGTTGCTGGAATGTTACTGGCCCGGGAAGTAAAAAACTTGATTTAATATTCACATACACTAGCAAGGAAGTATATGATTAGTATGTATTTCTCATTTATTACACGTGAAAGCAATCAAAGAATGCCTGTATTGCGTAGACCCACATAAAGAAAGGCACTGTTTAGAAAATCCACCGTGTTTTCCATGAATACTAATATATTATGCTCTACACAACTCACTGTGTTGCAGGTAACATGTATCTTTCAGTCACATTTTCAACACAAGTATACCAATTTCTACTACTAACACACAACACGAGGACACCAAGCATTTACAGTTGGTAACACAGCTCCATGCCAACTCAGCTGTCAACTTATGCTCCAGTAATATGGTGGAATCTACATCATCTTGATTTGGCCCTTCTATACCTGCTATGAGTGTACAGTGAAATAACACCACAGGAAAAGGGAAACTTAAGTTGAAGTGATTTGGGATCTATTTTTCTTAAGGTCACATTTCTATGTTTTTCCTGTTTTTGAGGGGAAAGCTTCTGAGATGGTCAGGATTCTCTCAGAGACCAGTGAACCGTGTGAATCCAGAAATTCAGTTCATTTCTCAGTTTGGATAGAAGAATATGATGTTGTAGTCTCTGAGCTTGCAAGTGTTTTTACTTTGATGTTTTATGTTTTGCTCTCTTGAGCCTCCATAAATAAGACTCTAGAAGCCCATTTGCTTCATTTGAGACATTTTAACAGAATATTGAACAAAGCATTAGCTCCTCAAAGAGAACTACTACATAATATATTTATGGATTTAAAAACTGGTGTATGCTCAGATTGTATGGATTTATGCACTTGAGGAAAGAAAGACCTAATGGATGTAATTTATAGTAAGCATGTGAGATTGATACCCTTGTTTATTGATGGCAATAATCTATTAATAATTGAAACACTGTTCCATCCCTAGTGTTTATACATACTTTACAACATTATTCATATTTATTCTGTGATGGCTTATCAGTATCATCTGCACATTTCTACTAATTACGTTTTTACAATGATATATTTTTAGGGCTATACTGGATTTGCCTTCAACTTTGAAATCCACAGGCATAAATTCAGAAGCTTAATGCAGTGTTTGAGTTTTTCTTAAGATAGCACAGCAGGTATAGGCATGGAAAGCCTCCAAGTAAAAAAAAAAAACCCAAATAAATGTGAAGTGAAGAATCAAAGGATTAAAGAATCACACCAGACAGTTCATGGACCAAAAAACAAAAAAGGAAAATACAAATTCTAGCTACATATGTATCTTTGAGACAAGATACTTGCACTACTTTACTCACCTTGCTCAGTTCAAACTGCATGAAACTACTACAAAAATACATCAAACTTCTTCCTAGGGTATGTGTCTTACAGATATACTTAAGCAGGATTTATACCTTGGATCTGGAGCGTATGTATTCACATCTGAATTTCCATTCTGATGGAAAAAAGAGGCAAGGAAAGGTACATTAACTATCTTGTTTGACCTGAAACTTTGCAAGACATGAGTAGTTCTGTTTTTAAACTTGACCAAAACTACTTTAAACTGAATAGCTAGGTGTCCAACTGCCATAAAAGCATACAAGAAAAAATGTAGGAATTTTTAACTTCTTTGATAAGCCCCATCCAGTTGGATGCTGCGAATACATTTCTTACACATGGACTCTGACCAACGTTTGTTAGCTGCTTTTTTTAAAAATGCAGCCAAAAGAGGCCCCCTCATTTTATGTAACAACCCAGCAAATAAAAAGAGTCACATAGGCGATCCAGACTGAGCTTCTAGCTCTCCCCTGACAAGGTTCACAACATAAAAACACTCTAACCACCATGTTACAAGTCATCATAAAACACAGGGAAGAAAGCTAGGAGTATGGACTGGCATCATTCTCCTACCTACTTAACCAATAAGTCACCTCTTCCTGGCCCAAGAAATGTTATACTTTTCTACCCCATCATAACATGTGCATAGGAGACGAGAATTCATTGGAGAGAAGCACAAAGTTGAGGAGTACATGCGGAGACCTGTACAACTCAGATTGTCTATATTGAAGAGTCCTTTAACAACACTGAGGAAACTCTAACATATTTAGATGGCCCAACCAATTCATCAACCCCTCCATAAAGGGACAAGATTTCAGCACACCCCTGCTTTCAGGTATTTCCTATTGACATGTTCAGGATACAGACTTTCTGGGCCACTGCTCTGAAATACACACTGTCCTCTCAGACTATAAAAAGAAAAAAGGGCCTTCAGCTCTAGGTTTTATATTCCATTCCTGCACCACACTTTTGAATTCCAGGTGTTCGTGTTTGAATTCTCATTCCTAAGTGGCATCAGGTCAACTCTTCAACACACTCCTATAAAATATGTCCGAGGAGCACTGAAGCACTGAAAAGTCTATCCCTCAAGAACAATGTGATGTGAACATTACAGTAATTACTTTACTACCTCATTTCATACTGATTCAGTTTTTAGCTCACTTACAACTTGCCTTTAATGAGGTGCTAAGTCTTTCAATTAAAGACAAAAGCTGCAGAGAGACCTTTGCCCTTCATAGATGTGCTACTTAAAGATTTCCCCTTCTCCACTCCCCAGCTGTTAACAACTGCTTGCCTGCTGGAGGGTGCTACCTTTGCAGAAAAATGTGTGTGAATGATGCCTAATCCACTACCATCAAACAAGCTGCATTAATTTAAACAGTTCATCTAATGGTTTGAATTGACTTGGTTTATTTTGACTGATCTGGGTTAGGGAGTGTTCCAGGATCACATTAACCAGCCACAACTGTGGGAGGTGGAAATTTCAAGGCAGCCAAGAAAGAAACCCAGAGTGGGCAATAATGTCTTCAGCTGGTGCTGGTGAACTCATATCTGTCCATAAAATAAAATGCAGTTTCAGGGGCAGTAATAATGGAGCTTTTCACTACTGAATTACCAGATATTATGAATTTGATCTGAATCAGGTGTGAACACATAATTGCACTCTTATCAAATTAGCCATGGTAAGGCATCTCTTGATAATTAAACACATTGAGACCACTGGGACCACAACCAGAGTAAAAAGCATCTCATAACAAGTGAAAGGACATCTGCCTGACACAATATACATACCTCAACGCAGGTATTGATTAAACCTGTATGGAAATCTTTGCACTTTGCTTTGACTCATATATTCTTTTGAACTTTTCTGACTCACTATCCCCAAGGCTCCGCTCAAAGTCCAAGCCAAGAGCAAATACTCCCATTGTTGATGCCTTCATTATTGATCATATGCATATGTAGGCTAGTGGATTGAGCACTGGTTGCAATCAAGAAGCTGTTTCTAAAATCACATCTTCAAGATCAAAAATTTCAAAACTTTTAGTATCGAAAACAATAATCCTGCTTGGGGCAGATGACTGCAGGGAAGACATAGATTTCCTTTAAGTGTTGCTTGCCTTAACTACTATTTTTTGCCTTAACCACTATTTTTTGCCTTAACCATTATCACTAGACTAAAATATCCAACTGAAGGATGAACCAAAACCAAAGTGACTGAGCTAATAATTCTTGATGTAGAATGGAAACTAAATCCAGATTAGAATTCTGAACTGATCACTGAAAAGTTAAAAAAAAAAATAATAAAAAAAAGTTCTAGGATTAACATCTCTTGAACTACACAGGATTTAAAACCCTGGTCGAGTTTCAGATCAGAATTTTTTTCTCAAAAACATTTTTCTTTGGACCAGATTCTCAACCACACTGCAACTCCTTTAAACATGTAAGATTGAAAGAAATCTATAAAACTCAATTAATTATAAATCTATAAAACTCAATTAACCAGACTACTAAGGATACCTTTAGATGAGGGAAGTCTTTGTGAGGAGAAAAGCCCTGCCTTGCAAGCTGTGTAAATGCTCTGAGGAACAGGAGGGAGAATGTTGCAAGAGGAGAGCTCTTCTGGGGTGATCCACACTTTTTCATTTCAGACAAAACTTCTTGCTTCCTTGCTGCTGGTTTGTGGTTCTGACATTCTCTGCAAGTTCTAAATCTAAAAAAAAAAATTTTAAAAAAAAAGTGTTAAAATGCACCACAATTTTAAATTACAAGTCTGTAGATTACTTTCTGTTTGTGAAAAGCAGAAAGACAAAGAACTATTCCAGGACTGATGTTTGCACTGCAAATATTCTAGCCGCCATTCTCTCAGCTCTTTGGTTTTGTTTATTTTTGGTTGTTTGGTTGTGGGTTTTTTTTATTTATTTCTATTATTATTTCTATATTTCCTAAATGCACTAAAAAGAATCTGGGCTTTAGTAAATCAAGTTATCCGGATACACATGAAAACATTACCCATTCCCAGAAGATATTTGAATAGTTGCAGCAATATTTTATGACTGAGTTTTGCACCTTTAGATTAAATCACTGGGAGTTACATATTGTGAGCATCTTTGTGAATCAAGTCATAATCATCTTTGGAGTCAAGGAGATAATGGGACACTCCCTCCAAGAATCCTTTTCTACTGCAAAAAAGCAACAGATTTTTCTGGTCCAGCAAAGCAGATAATAACATTACATACTCAGGAGCACCATCTTCTGGTACCTGACCAACTCTTTAGCTACTAGAGTATTTGCTTTATTTCTTCACAGTGAGTAGCTTTGTATTTTCTGTGATTTGGAGTCTTGGTGCAGGGGGGAGAATAGAGTCGGGGGTGGGGGAGGTGGAGAGGGGAGAGTTGATGTTTTAGTGGAAAAGTGGACAAAATCAAGAAAAAGTGCTGCATTTCACAAAAAGATTCATAGAATTTCCA
Source organism: Calidris pugnax (assembly GCF_001431845.1). Taxonomy (NCBI): domain Eukaryota; kingdom Metazoa; phylum Chordata; class Aves; order Charadriiformes; family Scolopacidae; genus Calidris; species Calidris pugnax. The sequence continues at coordinate 862,949 of NW_015090766.1, read as the reverse complement.
GCCACCCTTAGCATACACATTACGCTGCTTATCTCTGTTTTCACAGCCCACCCTTATAACACTATTGTATCTCAGAATGCACAGGACAGCTCAGAAGCTGAAAAAACACAGCTTGAAAAGAACCCCAGGGCGAGTCTTGGCTATGCAAACTCACTTGGGAAAACAGCAAGAAGAGATTGAACAGGATACCAGAGAATAAATGTGGAATGGGGTCTTAATAAAATATGTAGGTTTGTCTCACAATGGCCATTGTTATTACGGCTCTAGTATGAAGCAATAATCCACTCTCCAGAAGTGGTGCCTAGGGAGACAAGGGGGAGCCACTCTCACTGTGTTGTCCTTCCAGTGTCTCCAATATTCTATCCGCCTACTGAAAACAGTTCACTAGGAGCTTCTATTTGAATTGGCTTTTCATAAAATATTTCATAAACGTAGCCTGTCAAAACTGAAATATTGCATGATCATAGTCCATGGACTGCTCCAGCTAGCTAAGGGGATCACCTAAGGTGTTGGAACCACCATGACCTGGAGTTCTGGGGTGGTACAATTATCCTTCTAGGTGGCTGGGGATGGAGCAAGCCTCAACTATAGGTTTCAGGACAACTAACCTTCTGCCTTCTCTTGACGTAGCCAAATCAAGAAGCTCAGAACATGGATTCTCAAAGGAAACAATAAAAAATCCCACAACCATGCCCTAAATAAATTACTTGAACCACTGCTAAATAAAGGTCCTCAAATTCTTCATCGCACTGGAAATGCTGGAAAATCTATGTTGCTTTTCCAAGCACAGAGAACAATTTTAGAAATTTCTATGGAGGGGAATTTCAGTTTCCAAAGGTTTCTGACACTGAGTATGATTGCTATCTCTGTGCATTGCTGTCTTGCTAAATCCTGCCGTCACTCATCATTCCTTTGGGAAAGTAAAAGGGGCCAAAGCTTTCCTCTCTCTCCCCAAACACACACACACAAACACGTATCTTAATATCTCCTGGAGCCACAGTGATTTCAGCAAATGTTTTGAATGGGGCCTGCAACTTCTGAATTTTGATTAGTTCAACTCCTAACTCCCAGTAGTATTGTTTCACTTAGCATAAATTATTAATTTATTACGGAGCATTTCAAGGGGACAGAGGAATAATTCAGCTGGATAAAGACATCAGCCGCAACAATGAGAGTGAACCTTCTGTGTAGTGAGAGGGGAAAATTTCTGTTGGTAGCTTTTTAAATGAAAACAGGTGGAAAAGTGAACATGAAAACTCCCCAAATTCATTCCTAAATTGGGATCCATCCACCAGTGGATCAGATCCACAGTTGATAAAAATAAGCAATATTAAATCTGTACTGCTTTACAGCAGCTGAGGACCTCTGTTAGCATTTGAGGGTGATTGAGGTGTTTGCTTGCGTGATTTACTTTTTTACTTCCTGACATTATTTTTTAGAACAAAAATCCAGAGCTGTGAGAGTTATGAGGAAAACCATGCTATCATTTTATTGCACACCCAAAGCTGTGAAAACCATCTCGTAAGACCAACAGATGCTCTTCCCTGAAACAAACAGGAAAAGGAGAAGCAAAATTTGCAGGGGGAGAGGGGGGAACTCTAAAACATTTTTCTTATTCTAATCCATGGTAACAAGCTGATTGTGTTAAGGAAAAAAAATATCTACCCCGAATAAATACCTGACATTTCATAGTTTTACCAGAGCACCAGAACGTAGCTTTTACTCTTTACACCAGAAACACTTGCATCTTGCTGCTGACATTTGGAAAAAAAAAAAAAAAAAAAAAAACAAAAAAAAAAAACTTGGTTTTTTTTTTTTTATTATTATTACTATTTTTCATGCCCTTCTACTTTGAGTCAGGTTGGCTTCTTTACCTTAATTTGAAAAAAAAAAAAAAAAAAAAAAAACCAAAAAAAAAAACCACACCAAAACAACCAACCACACCAACAAGCATTTCCATGAATCTTACTTGATAATTGTGTAGGATTGAAAATATGCCACAGCCTCCAAGTTTCAGAATGTAGAAGGGGTTGAATTTAGATAGCGGTATATATATGCCAAAGTGCTTTATGTATTCCTCTTGGCCCCAGTCCTTGTATTGGGCTAGGCCACGCTTGCCAACCCCCCCCAAAAATGGCTTTTTGCCACCTTCATACCTTTGACATTTCTGTGCAGCGTTATCAAGCACCTGTACAGTCTCATCAGCCCCAGGTCAGCAGTAAGTGGCATGGGAGGTTGCTTCTGGTTGCACTTAGGGACCTCTCTCCCCTACCCACCTGTTTAGAGATACTGTGCAGCACCAGCAGGTTGCCAGCTGCTTCAGTCACTGCTGAAGCATCGCAGCCTCTTGAAGACAATAATTATTGGAGGCAAATGCTGTCATAACAAAGCTACCTTCACTCTTAATCAATATAACCCAGATTAATGTTACCAGCTGCACTATGATAGATTTCAAATAACTGTTCACTTTACTTTTGTCCTGAGACTAAGCAGACAGGGTCAGTGAGAGCTCCTGAGGAAGAAAGTCAACAATAACAAGGAAAACTAAATATTTAAAGCAAAATTGTGTCCAACAACTGTGACAGTAGGACTGAAAAGAATAAATCATATCTACTCTCCTCCCATTCCTCTTCCTCGGTGATTCTCTCTTTCCCTTCCCCACCATCCCTCCCCAGGCAGCCAAAAATGCCCACAGGTCTCCGGACTGCACTGGCAGCCAAAGAGCTAATGGAGTTACTGGTGCAAGAACCCAATGCAAATACTGCCATCAAGTGCCCAACAGACTCGTTTGCAGTGCAGACTCTTCCACCTACAGCTACACACAGAGACGTGGATGCTAATATACGGCATACATCAGTCGTGGATGCTCATCTACAAGTCTCTCTGGTACGGTGTGAAACAGTTAAGGAGTCTGAATGCACAGGTAAATGCAACCATCCTCCTGGAGCCGCATTACATTTTTAAAAGTGTAGCCAGGATGGGAAATCATTCTCTCCACGGCCTGGCGTCTGTGACTATAAGGCCTACTCCATTTCCTGCCATGTCCCAAAATTAAATTTAAAGCCTCTCTCTTGATTCAGCACTTAGGTGTGCTGGCAAGGGCTCCGGGAGAAAGCGCACTTAAACAGGCAGGATCGCTGCCAGCACCTGCACGGGCTGGCATTAAGGTGGGCGTCTGTCAGTCGATGCCCTGACCGCAGCACGACATGGCCCCCCTGGAGTATTGTGTGCAGGTCTGGAGCCCTCAATACAAGAAGGACATGGACCTGATGGAGAGGGTCCAGAGGAGGGCCAGAAGGATGATCAGGGGGATGGAGCACCTCTGCTACGAGGACAGGCTGAGGGAGGTGGGGTTGTTCAGCCTGGAGAAGAGGAGGCTCCGGGGAGACCTAATAGCAGCCTTCCAGTACCTGAAGGGAGCCTACAGGAAGGCTGGGGAGAGCCTGTTTAGAAAGGCCTGCAGTGACAGGACGAGGGGAAATGGCTTTAAGCTGGAGGGGAACAGATTTAGATTGGAGATTAGAAGGGGGTTCTTTACTGTGAGGGTAGTGGAGCACTGGAACAGGTTGCCCAGGGAGGTGGTTGAGGCCCCATCCCTGGAGATATTCAAGGAGAGGCTCGATGAGGCCCTGGGCAACCTGGTCTAGTTGGGGGTGTCCCTGCTGACTGTGGGGAGGTCGGACTAGATGACCTTTGGAGGTCCCTTCCGGCCTGGGAAATTCTATGATTCTATGATTCTATGATTCTACAACAGCTGGGAGGACCCCCCCAGCCCACTGGTGACCCCCAGGGCACAGCCCACCCCAAAGCAAGGACCAGCTCCCTCCAGGGCTGCATCACCTCTTCCTGCAGCGCTTGACGCGGGAGGCGAGACTCCCCCACTGCCTGCCTGCCTGCCTCACTGGCAACAAACGCCTTTCCCCTCATTAACTTTTGAGCTTACAAGCCAATTTCAACTAAATCTAACCAAACGAACACGCTTTTTGAAAACTGGTGATTTTCACTGAAAAAGAGAAACCTTAGCCAATTTTTTTTCTTATTATTCTTGTGAGCAGGCTGATCCACAATACAGACCGAGATTGGATGTCTTCTCATTATCAGTAATTATGCTTGCATTTTTCACTCTGTGTTATTTTAGGCCGTTCATGTACAAAGAGTGCTTTGCAGTCATCAAAAAAATGTGTCCCCTCTGGCCATGTTAATTGTAACATTGTAAATTACTGTATCAGCAATGTAAATCAAAGTTTTGTGGGAACCAAGTGCAAACAGCAATTGTCAGTAAGAAAAGCAGAAGCAGGAAAGATTTCTGGCTACACACCCTTTAGAGAGTCTTGAAAGGAACTGCTAGTGGACAGAAACTGTGCAACTTTTTGAAGCTTAGGAAACAGCAGGGTAGGAGATAGGAAGTTGAGAGGCAGAGAAAGAGATTAAAGAAAGGGTGCAATGAAAAGATTAAGACAACCAAAGAAATTTGGGAGGAAATTACGACAAACAAAGCTGGATATTAAAGCAGAAGCGTGCCTGTATGGGATACTCAAAGTAAAAACATAGGAGAGGTGACGTGGAAAAAATAGCATCAATATTGTATAAGTCTTAAAGGTGAAGACTAAAAGCCTGAATATGACTTCGGAAGATAAACAGATAATCAATGTGTTGTTTCTAAATGTGAACCAAGACACTGAACAAGGTAATTTTAGAGGCAGGAGTGAGTTAGATTATTCTCTGTATGTAAAATATTAGTATTATGGTAATTAGTATTACTGGCCGTAGTTGAGCTTAGGGATCCTTATACTGACAAAGAGAGAAAATTCTTACTCAGGGGGACTGGACATATAAAGAAGCTAAGGCGTTATCTAATATAACTGCTGGAAAGAAGAAGATTACAATCAACCCATGTAGGAGACACCAGGGCAAACCAGAAGTGCTGGCAGAGAAAGAGGCGGGCAGGGCATTGGTTGTTGCTGCACCTCAGCAGAGGATCTAGGACCAGGGATGACCTCTCCATCTGGGTGCCCTCATACGCAGCAGCAGAAGCCAGCACAGCCTCTCGAGTCAATCATCAACTTTTGGCAGTAAAACTGATCCCAATGTAAGCTAAGCAATGCATCCGTCTGTGTGCATGGATCAGATATTTCTGTTCTCTTATTTGGTCAGGGAATGAGGGCACGTGCATGAATAATCATACACAAGTAGTAGGAAGAATAATGCTTATACTCACTTTTCAGACCTCAAAGACAGATTAAAAGACCAGTGCTTACTAACAATGTCACTTCAGGATAAACAGAGGCTTCCTGCTCTGTCAGTCTCTAGTGCACGGCCTGCCCAGAGATCACCACACATACACTGAATTTCTGCTACCAACAAATGTTACCCCTCTGCTTCAAATGAGATAATTTATTGGAGCTTGCTCCCTTTTCCAAGAAAGAAAGGGGGCAGGAGTGCACCTGACCTTTCATAGTTTTCCACATTAATCACTGCTAGGGCTGTAATACTATTCCCACACACTGCGGTTTGGTGCTGCCTAACGATTAATCTCATGTACAGCTGGTGCATGGCAGCTCTGCAAGGTAATTTGCTTCCAGTGGAATTTTCGAAAATGCTTTAAAGTACTTAAGTGTAAAGCTTTGTAAAATGAATAATCCATCACAAATAATTAGAGCTGCTCCTAGAGGAGTTGGATAGTCAGTCAGAAACAGATGTGTCATGCATTTAACTTACTGGTTATGTGTGGCCTGAAGAGCCAGCTTCTGTGATGGCGGCTCAGATTTAGGCAGTTAGCAACTCCAGAGGGTGTCAATGGGCAATTTGTTCATGTGAGAAAAGGCCACAAAGGATAGAGAACGGAAAAGGAATTAGCAAGTACTTTTACAGTGGTTATAAGGAGATGTGTCATTCTATTTACTTAGACGTGTTGTTTCTTCTTTTTTCATCTGGCATTCAGTATTCAACTGGCATTCGCTAGTTTTCTGGCACACAAGATCTTTTATCTCATCATGTTCTGCACCCATAATTAACTAGAACATCTTGCTCAGCTGCATGGTTACAATTCCTTCCTGCTTTTAAATGAATTCTTTACTTTTTAGTCCAACGGTAAATAATTCCAATTCCCCCCCACTGCTTCTTTTAAGCAACATGTTACTACTCAAACACACTAAATATACCCCTGTCCCAAGCCACTGAGATGTGTTCAGATACACAGTTCAGGTTTGGAAATGGAGCCTGGAAGAATTTGAGTTTGACTTTCCTTATGGTACTCCCCTTCCTCTCCTAATTCTCCAAAATATCTTGTTTATTCACCAATAACCCTCAAGGATCCTATGCATCTATACAGGCCAAAACATACAGAATTTTTAAAAAAGCATGCAAAGAAATTGCAAGCTGTAATGAGATATGCCAAAATTAGAAGGAACTACATGAGTATGGGGGATGAGAAGACTAAAACGAACAGAAGACTTCTCTATCTAGAATTGTTGTGCAATATCGATTGGCAAATTACAAAAGTGATTCCAGTGTAAGCTAGATCAACAAGGAGCAGCTAATTCTGCGGTAACATTGTGTGCCATGAACCTTTGGATCTAGGTGGCATAAATCAGCTAGAGGGAGCTCTGTTGTTGAAAAAGCTGGGAGAAAAATGATGCTTGTACTAAGGTGAAGTGGGATAGATGATGGTTTTATCTGTCAGAAACATAAGTAAAAGCTGTCTTCAGGCTGTGTTCCGTCAGTTTCATGATTAGGTTCCTCTTTCTAGCAGTACATTTAAGAAAACCAAAAAGGTCACTAGGTCAGCAAATATTTAGCTGAAAGGGTGCTGATGAATCATCAGTACAAGCACCCTGCATTACAGAAACGTCGTAATAAACATGGAAGGTAGGAGCTTTGGGGATTTTTTTTTGAAGCATGGTAAAACAAGATCTGCAAAAAAAGAGACTGTAAATACAAACTTCCCACTAACAAGTAGTTGTGTGGGCACAGGATCTGTTGGCCAAAGGAGGAAACCTTTGGGTCATTATGGTACTGGTTGTCCAAATCCACTTACATCCTGTTAAATCCTTTGCCTTTACAGACAAGCTGTAGTGTTGTGTCTCTTGGACCTTAAGGACGTATATCCTGAATTCCTTTGGGGTGGATAGTGGAGGGGGTGGGGCTGCAACTCCTTACACTAAACTGTACTTGGAACACATATTTTTTAATCTTAGGCATAATTTCAGACTTGGTGTCTTGCAAGACAGGTTTAACTGTTTCCCAGACAAAGAAAACTCAGTGCTGGGGACAGGTGAAATGGTCCTATTGGGATGACACAGGGTGCAAACATCTCCAAGCGCCAGGCTCCAACACAGAATTCATTTCAGCTGGGACAACCGGCCTGGGCAACATGGCTGTAATGCTGGGGCAACCTGGAGCTGCTTCAAACTGTGCTCTCTGCCAAGCCCTCCCTGAAACCGAATCAATCAGGATGATAACAGCTTTGGCTGTGTTAATAGCAGTATGTTAACAGTGGTGTTTAGCCACTGTTGACCTCTTCATCTCCTCAGCTGGGGCAAATGCATGAACTTCTGAATACCCATTAAAAATTCAAAAGAGCATTTTAAATGCTGCCTCTCCCTCCCTAGGCGGCAGCAGCTTGAAAAAAATGCCCTGGAGTTCAAACTGAGTGCACACGTTGCCCTTGACTGGTGTAGTATTTCACAACTGCAGTAGTTTTCTCTTCTGAAGCGTATTTTCCTTCTACTGCTGTATATGGTCTCTAAACGTAAAATACGGAAAAAAACCACAGGATGTTTAAGTATTTTAATGAATTGACTTCACAATATTTAAAACAGAGGGTTCTTTCTTTCTTTTAAAAGGTTTTGATGTTCCTACTTCTTTTAAATTGCATTCAGCACTCGAGAGATGACCTTTAATATAATCACACTGGGTGATCCCATCACATCAAGCAGCAAGACGCTATATGATCTCTAGTACACCAAAGGAACCAGCAGGGGGGAGAGATTTAGCCCAGTCACACCAAGTTAATAGGTTATATTCAACCTCATTTGTCTTCAAGACCTCATCTTCCATACTGGGCTTATTTTTGAAGTTTTGTTTGTGCTGTAGACCTATGGAATATTTATTCAAAGCCACAGTATGTGCTTGCCCTGCTTCAAAGTCATTCATTCCACCAATCCTGAGATACATAATTAAGGAAGGATTGTTTAATGAAGGTGTATGAATAGTGTTTTCCATCCCCTCAGAGGAAATATCAGTTTCTAAAAAATCAGCCACGAAAAAAAAAAAAAAAACAACAAACAAACAAAAAAACCCAACCAAAAACCAAAACCCATACAAACAAACAAACAAAAAGACAAAGCTAACGGGTAAGAAATTTGCCCCAAAAGAGCTTATATTAGAATAGTTGTTTAGCCTGTTGAAGTCCGAATTCTTTCTCTACTTCTTCAAAGCATACAGATAGTTCACAGCCATGGATAGACCTTGTTATCTGTACTAGACGAAAAGTACTTTTAGTACTAATATACTAGAAGAAAGGCACTTAGGGTCACATGAACTCCAACTTTCTTCCTCTTACCACATTTCTTGTGTTAGTAAAAAGGCTCTGATACTGAAGAAATGGAAACTGGGGGTCCAGCTCAAAGCAGTAAATTAGGGCACAATCCTCAATTCTGTTGTTTTGAAAATATAAGCCTACTGAATTAACAGTAAGAAAAACTAGGTTGACCAGAGGAAGGGTAAAAAAAGACAGAATCTTTTGGTGGCAGTTAAGACAGTCTTACAGACAGGTCAGGGTTAAATCTCTACCTGTGCTGCTGGTTTTCAAATTCAGGTAATGTGGACTGCAGATGAATTTGCAGTTCTGTGTCAAAATGTTTACCTTCACTGTGCCAGTGAGGGTAAATGCCAGTAAGTGTGACAGTGCCAGTCCATGGACTACAGTCAGCAGAGATCTGTAAGTAGGATAAGATATGCTGGTTGTGACATTTACAGCAGAGAAGCTGTAATGTGTATCTCCACAAGGAACCACACTGAGCACTGTATATTCACACCGTTTCTAAATTACCTTGGATCCCAGTAATATTAATGACTGCTTTACCACTAAATGTAAGGAGTGCAAGCAAAGAGCTTTTTGTGACATCCCCTTCATTGTCTAGTAAGTGAGCATTCCCACTGACTGGTTTAAGCTCCTACCGATGTCCTCCTGCAGTTCCAAGCTCCAGAAACACTGTTAAGTGCATCAGGGAAGCAATAATTACAGCAGAGTAAGTGTTGTGTCATATTACACCTTTTTTTTGTAGACAGACATCTAAATACTATCAGGATTTTTGGGCAGGTTCTTTGGATTCTGATTCATGACTGTCCCTTTTTCCTTTTTTTTTTCCTTTTTCCTTTCTTTTTCTTGTCCTTTTGAAATATTTATGATAAAGAAAAACATTTTTTTTGTGCTGCTAGGTCTTGAAGATCAGCACCATATTCAAGCTTATATTGCACTGGCAGTTCAGAGCAAGACACCTTTATTTACTTATGTCAAAAACACTTCAGGAAGTAAGTATCATTGTTCAGCTCATAACAGGAATGAACAGCCATATAATGAATACTGAAATATTCAAAACTTGACAGAATCTGACCTTGCTTTTAACTAAGTAGAAACAATTTACATTGTTTTATAGCAGAAAATTTTGTTTCAGGAGAAAGACTCCCTGAGCTGTACAGATATGGAGTGGTAGTTAAAAAAATAATTTATTGCGATGTTTTTACATAGACAGGTTAACGCTTAAATGGGGAACTGAATGTCTCAAAGAGGGATGTCAGTCACTACGCAGACGGTGCAGGACTCCCCATTGCCAAGTGCTGCAATGGCATTTTCACTGGATCAGATGAGATTCCCAAGACGTAGTTGTGAATTCTTACTGCCCTCATGATCCTACTAGGATTATATGTGTCCTGCTCAACCCTATCAGCAGGACAACTACCCCAGCAATTGTAAAATCCATTGATATGGAATATTTTTAAGTATCTACAAAACATATTCTAACTATCTTAGCTGTGTGCAAAAGACCATCCTACCTTACTATTCCTTTATATGCCTGAACAGCTTCCACTGACTATTCAAATTCTTTTATCTATGAGCATTTTTGTCAACTCCCTTCTCTGCAGGAGGCATTGCCCGGGGTAGCCCCCAGGATTAGTTAGTTTCTCCACCCAGGATGTCAATTAACACGTCTCAACATGCTCCTAGTGCCTACCCACTGGTCTCCTCCCTGCAGGGTCTGCCAGGGGAAGCCCTGGCGTTGCTGGGAATCTGGCACATGGGGGACCCAGCACCAACCAGACAGTTGCCTCGTGACAAAGCAAGCTAGGAATTCAGTCAAGCAATTTCTCACAAATGAATTCACCCTCTCATCTGTACAGAGACAAGCTGGGGAGTTCCTGTAACTAAGCACTCCAGGTAGGCACATAAGCACAGCCCTTGTATACACAGCCCTTGCACATGCCAGCCACAACACAATTATAACTATGGGAAGAACTTGAACTGCCTCCTTATACCACAATTATAAATTAATTTCCATACGTTTTTCCACAGAAAGTGCAATATGCGTGTATTACTTACCTTTAATTCATTTTCTACCTCAGATGTTTAATTTTCACAACAGAAGTGATTTGCTATCCTGTTGACTCTCAGTAGCATTTCATCCCACTTAACAGAAAGGCAAAATTACTACAAAACAAAAATCAACTAATGATTTTGCACACATGCCCAAAGCCTGTGTGAAGTGTACTGACACAATTGTCCCACCAAAATCAGATGTCTTTACACCATCTGTAGGCTCTATTTATGTGTCTAAGCAATGACTGGAAGTTGTGCTGGAAACCAGAATTAACAACCAAACAAGGAACAAGGAACAAGGAAACGAACACACACACACAAAAGCCCGATGCCCAAAGGAAACATGGTATGTTAACATTTCAGCTCATCTTTGCATGTGACAACATTCACAGATTGATACCAGTTGTATTTCTATGCATAAAAGTTAGAAGAAAGAGTCCAAGTGACAGATAGCCAATACATATATTTTTTCCTCAGTTAGATTAAAAGAATTTTATCCAAGTACCATCGGTTGATGAAGACATTTTAGACTATTAAGACACTAAATGTGAGCCTTGTAAACCCAACTTCATTTTTCTGCCTTTATGTTCACACAGAGGTTCCTACCTGCTAAACCCCTTCTGAAACATAGTCAGTGAACGTAGACAAGATTTCTATCCTAATTAACTAGTAGTATTCCTTGAAATAGTAATTATTACCTTAGGTGTACTTCTTTTAGTTGGATTTTGTTTATTTTCATTCTGTATTGATGTGAATGTGCTACAGAAGTACCTATGTAGTGTCATCTTCTTTTACTTAGCGTGTGTCACATGATTAAGATATCACATAAAATCCTTTTCCTCCTTTTCTCAAAAATTCTACTCCCTTTGGGATGGTCTCTTTGACCTCTCCTGAAGTTGCTGCTAATGTCTGAGAATCAGTAGCTGTAGGATTCCCGCTGTTTGGCCTTCCACGGACATTTGTCACAAGGTAAAACACAATAACCCTCAAAGCCCCTTGACTTTCCTCCGAAAAGTCTTTCCTCTCTAATTCATTGCATTTGTTAAAATATCAAGTTCTTTTACACTAATGTTTCCCTCCTGTCAAGGGGCAACTTCAGGACAACTTCAGGAAGCATAAAAAAGTTCAATTTCTACTGCCACAGAAAACTGGGGAAGTGAATAATTTTCTCAGCAGTTAGTCTGCTCAAATATTCACACAGATTTCAAAAGTCACTTAGAGGGAGACGTGGGAGCCAGAGGTGGAGATGAAGATTTACTAAGCAAGAGGCTGTGACTAGTGTGGACCAAAGACTGAACTCATAGCAGAATCTGGCAGAGGACAATGCAACACCTGGGCACTCAGCCACTTCATTACTGTAGGAGTAATATATTTTCATAAAGTCCATCTGGCAAAAAGTTATTCTGAAAATGGTGATGGGTTTTGCCCACCATTTTCTGTGTAGCAAAGAAATTCTCCAAGCAAATGTTATGACAGAATTCAAAAGTATTCCAGACAGACTAGATGCTCTTTCTCAAGTGTTAGATGCTCTGGACTGTCCAGCCTTTTTTCTCTGCCACACCCAGAGCCCCATTAGCCTATTAATTTTCAAAAAAAATTTAATAATTTCTTTCTTAGCATAAAACTTCTAATGAAGGATCAGAACAGCTCAATCAAAATTAATGCTTTGAGGTGTGCAAAACATATGTTTTTACAAAAATGGCTGCAAAGCACCTAATGTTTCTTTAATAGCATTTACTGTCACTTTGTACAGATGTAATAGACTTTTAAAAATGGAGATTCAGGGTTTTGTCTCCACATTTCATCAAACTTGGCACCATTCAGATTTTTTTCACAACTGTTTTTATCTTGGTAAGAACTTTTAACTTTCTGCTTCTCCCCTAGGAATGCAGGACCAGTAGCTGGGAATTTTAAAAAGACATGTTCCTCTTGGTATAAATGAATCCTAAAGTAATATTTTCCAAGAAAAGTGTGTATTAAGGGACAATTTTTCACATGTAAAATTGTGTTTCTTTTCCAGGAGACACTAATTTATTCCCTTAACCTTTATTCTCATGATACTGTGGAGTTTTAGAGTTTATCTTTTACTTTGGTAACCTAATGAATGTGGTTCTAAAAACTGAATAGGCCATAGTGCAAAAACTTGCAGCTTGGAGATTACAGATATTAACAAATACTGTCTTTTTGGTCCAAGTTTTTTTCAAATACGGAAAGGACCTTTTTCACTCAGAGAAGTCAGTAGAAGGATAAGCGTGGCTGGCTAAACAAATATTGGGAAACGTAACAAAAAGTAAGCAACTAAACTTCTATTTGCCAACCATTTGTGAATTATAACCATGCTTTTCCTTCACTCACTTTTCCTTTGAGGAGCAAAATCTAAGCAGTAATAGGGAATAGTCATAAAAACATGTGTCCATCTATGGTTTCACTCTGACTCTTATCACAACTCTTCTTTTGGGTTTTTTTTTCTGGCTTTCATCATGAAGATCTCAGCAGCTCTGGCAAAAATTTGCATAGAAAAACATGGTCAATGATTTCCAGGATAACAGCATCTCTGGAAAATCTACCCACATTTTGTCATTAGATTGGGATTGAAGCTGCTCTGCCCAACTCATAGAGCCACGGTGATGACATTGCAGAAATAGCAACTTGAGAATAGTTGTAAAAAAGACAAAAACGGTGTTAACCTCTCAAAGATCTGGGTGGGGAAGATTTCATCCTCAAGCAAGGGAGGGAAGCCAGAAGTCACACAAGTACACACATTTGCCTCAGGGATCACCCAGAGATCTGTTTGCCTCCCGGGGCCCGCAGGAATCCTCCCTCTGTGTCTCAAGAAACATTGAGAGTGGTTTCCCACGCTGGCCAAAAGGGGCTGTGCGAGGGCAGCGAGAAGGTGGAGCAAGAGCAACCCCAGGGTGCCTGTGGCTAGCTAGGCTTCCAGTGATACCCACTGACCCCCTGGATGGCTGCTGTTGCCTTGTGCTGCAAGTAGCTTCTGTCATTCACCCCAAAACTCTCCTGCTTGTGCCGGGCACATGGAGCTGAAGAAGAACACCTGTGATCACTCGGGAGTGCGAAATTTGGCCTTCCAGGTAAGCATGGTTTCCTTTGCTTTGTGGGGAAGAGGAAGGGCTTAAAAACAAAGAACGAAGCTTACTTCAGTCCCTGAACTGCCGGTATTTTACAGCACTCCACATGCTTTGCACTGATACCCTGCCAAAGTGCAGTGCTCTTGTAATGAGAAGCTGGGGCACCATCAACACATTCAGGAGTGGGTTCTGCTTATTGGCTTCGTCTGCTGCCTGGTATACTGGTATCACTGAAAAGTCTGACTCAGGAATATTTTGTAAACTGGTGGGTCTCACAACTACCTCATCTAGCTGTCCCATCTGCTGTATCAGCTGCTGCTTTTTCCTGAGGATAGGTAATTCACAGTTCTGTCAAGAGGAGGTCAGTTATTATGCAGAAGACATATCTCATCAATTCAATGTATATTAATAATATGAGAAAAATAATCATGTAATCACAGTGGGACATATGTTCTTTCTTCCCCACATGAAATAAGTGCAGTTGTCTCGTTCTGCTCCTAAGAAGAGCACAGAAAGGAGATAAGGAGCCAACCCAGGAGCCAACCCCATTACCTTATTATGTGCATAAGGTAACGTTAACAGCCATTTAAAAAATGCAAGCAGAAGCACCATAATACCTGTTAACCAGTTACTGCCTCTCAGTGCCCAGCGCCCCTGTGCTTTCACAGGAATTAGAGCAGGGACAAACAGAAATTTGTGAACCCACAGCCAGGCTGTGTTACTGGAGGTAGGACAGCAGCTCTCAAGAGTGCTGTGTTAGCAAAGTACCCCTTGCTCTCTTCTGCTGCCTCTAATCCCCACGCTGCCCTGGAGCTCAGCTAGCAGGAAGGGCAGCACACAGCGAGCGTGAGTGTCAGCCCAGACTATTCAAAGAACACAGAAAGGTCTTTGTAGGTGCTAAGAATGCGGGGTATTATGTAACCCCGGTGACATTCAGCCACTCTATGTATTTATTCATTGGGCCATAGAGACAGACATGCAATAGATTCATTTGATAATCTGCCAGTCAGGGAATATTTGTGGAATGTAAGGGAGTTAGGGTCAAGTCCCTACTCCAGTCAATGGTTAATAATTCACAATAAATGGGACAGCTTCAAGAGGAGACAGAGAGATAACTCTCTTAAAATATGATAGCCCAGTGGTTAGGGCATTCTCTTGGCTAATCAGGGCACCCTCAATGCATCTGTGCTTCAGAGCAGACAGACAAGCAGTTTGAACTTGGGTCTCCCTCAGTTCAAGTGAATGAGGTAAACGAGGGCTTCATCTTGGGTGTGTTTCCACACAAAACGTGTGCATAAGATAGTGCAGTCCACTTCCAAAGTCTGTGCCTACAAACACATTGCTCACCTGGGCAGTGTGGAGGGAACACAGGTGCTTCCTTTCCTGGCCATGGCAGAGGTTTGCAAGAGCCTGTAAATCCACTCTGATTTAAATAATTCAATTGACAAATCACGGAGACTGTCCAACACAGAAACCTGGGGCCTGAGTCAGGTTTTCTTGTTATTTTTTTTTCTTGGAACACCAGAAAGTGTTCACATTTACATTTACACTATCTATCTCTGATTCAACATGTAAGTCGTACCCTAGATAAAATAAGACACAGAGGGAAACAGGTAAACTTCTGCATATAGAAAAATAAATCACTTCACAGTAGAAGCCACTGAGAAGAAAATAATATATTTTTTTCCTGTTTTCTTCTATTGATGTTTTCTTGCACAAAGCGTGAATGCTTTTCTTTCTCCAGGATACAGTGTCTTCTAGTATTAAGCAATGAATATCTTCTCTAAACCACAAAATATGAAAGTGTTCTGGAAAAGGATAAATTCAAGTCACTTTAAGTATCAGTGTGGGATTGCACTCCAGAGGTACCTTCAGGTGTACCTGAATCCTTTAATGATTAACCCACAAAGGGATACTGAAAATGAGACAGGGTCAAAGTAAACCTGGGTTAGATTGTTTTATATAATAAATAAATTAAGAAAACAGTTCTCAAGGTAATACAAAGCAGCTCAGGGCCAACAAGTGATGGATGAAGGATCATATAAGAGCTTTATGTCAAGAATGAGAGGCATCATGCCTTCTGTTGTGGAGGAACTTTAATGGAATGAAGAGGTTGTAATATAGACTAATCTGCCTTTCGACTAGTCATTCAAGTGGTCAAAGAGGGATAACTATTTGAGCATTTCTCAATTTCACATTCGCTGTTGACATTTAAATGCACACATCCTTCTGTGATAGGGTAGGATTTTCACTGCATCACAGAAGCATAAAACTTTTTCAACTCTACTGCAGTAGACTCTCAGGAGTCACTTAACCAATGTTAACTTTCAGAGAGGGCATGCATCCATGTAGCATAAAGTTCTATTAACACCGTCAATTACATTTTTAAAAATGCACGATCCTGCAAAATATCAACTACTTCTTTTGTACACTATGCAGATGCCATTTGACCTATTTATAGGTAGAACTTCCAAACCTGCAGGTCCTGTGTTATTGCCTTGTTGTAATGTCAGTACCTGGGAGACACAGAAACAACTTTTTTATCTCATTAACAGCTGAAAATGATCTCAGAAGCAAACAGACAACAAAACCCAAATGCACAGCTCTGCTGTATTGCTTTCTCTCTCTTTCTCTTTGATAATAGGGACATCTCAGTTACTAGCCATACCAGCCATCTGGGTGTGTTAAAATGAGTAAGCTTCTTGTATTGATTTTAAGAAGATACAGAGGTTAAGCTTAAAGATACACAGCCAATCAAGCACACTCCTAACCTTCAGTACAATGTATGCATAATAAAACCCCAATACAATTGTTAAAACCTACAGGCTAAATTTACCTGCTCTGGATGCTGCCTCATAGCTAGCATCAACAGATTGTTGCACTATTCACACTGAGACATACAGGTTTTTAATGTTTTTTCCTTTTAAATATGCCATGTAATTTAAGGAACCTAAATCATTATGCTTATAGTCTCATCACTCTCCAGAAGATTGTCCATGTTAAGTGCCTACATGTCAATGTAATAATTCTGTATCTATATCTACAATAATATCATACATAATGTTTAGAAACACTACTATGTCTCTTGCATTCCATGTGGTTCCATTATTTTCTCTCTGCTGGCAGTGGCTGGGGATTACTACAGTTGCGCATGGAATTTTCTGCTCAGAAGCCTGCAACATTAGATTTAAGATTAGATTTACCTAGCTTGTATTTAGCCCTCATTTAAGAGGCAAAGATGTTACCTCATCAGTTCTGATGATTCAGATCTCTGCTAATGATAACATTAAACAACAAGTCACACTTAGTTCTGAAGGAATGATAAGAGCTGGGTCATAAAAAGGAATGGTAGGTGGGACAAAAAAACTCCCTGATTTTTAAAAGTAAGAGGTAAACATAAAATAAATATAATGCAAAGGGAAGGTAACAGCTAATAAATATTTATTGTTCACTGGCCTCCTATTGTCGGTCTTATGATGCATTAAGTAGTCCATACCTGTTTCTGTAGCATTGAGAAGCTGATTTGAGGAAGAATCCCCTTTGAACTCTGCCTTTTACTCATGCTACATAAGGACACTGGTACTGCCATAACATATGCAGCTTCTGTACTCCATTCAAATTTATACCATATTCTAAAAAGGCCTGTTGTTTCTGTGTTTATTGTCATTCTCCACAGCTTCCTAGATACTCTTGTCTGGTTGGTTAATTAAGACTATAGACGCTAGTAAGAATTTATATTTAATGGGCATCATTGTTGCAACTTCCCTTGGAAATTATTACGGCGTTGCACTGCATAACACCACTGGCAGGGAAATATGCAGTCCTTTTTCACATTTGCAATGCTTGCTTTCCAAAGCCATGCTTTTTTTAAAGAATTTTAACTGTGACATACTACTTCATCTCTTAGAGGAAATAGTGAAAGTTAGTCCTACCTTTAGGTCCCTTTTTTCTCAGGCTAAATGAATATTCCTTGCAAAAACTATTTTTAGGATTCTTGTTCTTGTCATCCTCATTGTGTTCCTGTTTGCCATCAACAGATGTTTTGAATGCCATAACAGCAGGGGTTATGTGCACCTTGCTACCTTCTCAGGAACATGCAGATCTTTTTTCCAGTTTCAGTTTTTCTGCATTTTGCTTTCTCCCTCTCATGCATTTTACTTGCTCTGAGAGCAAATGGATTTCTTTTTTTTTTTTTTTTTTTTTTTTTTTTTTAAGCCTCTCCCCTGTTGCTACATTTTTTTTTCCATGGAGAATTGACTTGATTGTTCTCTTTTTTTTTTTTTTTTTTTTTTTTTTTTTTTTTAATGGCCAGCTTGTGCCGGTCTATCATTTTAACTTTTTTATCCTGCATTTCAGGATACTATCCAACTATCCTTCTCCAGAGTGACAACTTAAGCTTTTAAAGAAAACCACTAATGTGCTCAGAAGTTTGTAAGCCTTATTTAGAACCCATTTCAAAACACCTCAGAAAGATTTAGCCAGCTGGATTTAAATCTGGCAGTACATGTGCCTTATCTGTGTCTCTACAGCGCATTTACTGTAGTTTAACACATGGATAATGAATATTCACCCCTCCTGCCCTGTACACTGAATTTTATCATTTGACAGGAACGTATGAATGTTATGATTATTGTTCAAAAAAATTCTTCCTCAATATTTAAAATGTATTTTAACTCCTTCAAAATCATGACACTGTGGCTAGCAAAAGGTAGTACCTGAGGAAAAACTTGGATGAATGCTCTTCAATTGCACTGAATAATAAAATACCAGAGTTTTGAACTGTAAATCAGATGGCTTCATTTCAGATGACGGAATGCTATCTGAAATCAAACGAAATCCAGCATAATAACCTAAAACATTTGCTTTTGAAGCCTCGGTTTTCTACAGAGTTCCTTAAGTACCCTGATTCTAATCTCCAAAGCTAATGTAATAATCCACCATTAAACCATAAACAGTTTAAGCAGCTGCCTGGGTGCTCCAGGGGTGATCCAATCTGTTTTCATCACTAACCAGCAGGGGTGGAAAACCATCTATTCTAGAGTGTGTGGTGGTGTTAAAGGCAAGGCCGATAAAAGTTATGCACTCTGCAAGACCTATGCTCCCTCGAAAGGCAGGCGAGCAGGAGATCGGAGGGAAAGTCAAACAATGTAGTTATGCAAAAAGACTTGGCAAATTAACTGCTCGTCTAGAGGGAACTAAACAAACATTGAAAGAGCACTTCACGAGATAGCTCCGTGCCCTTGCTGTCTAATCAAATATTTTGCAAGCAGGAAATTCCAATCAGTAAAAGTACAGCAGAGTGTGAAAGCAGAAGCGTAGTTGCCTAATGCTTTTTATATTGTTAACATTCAAAGTAGATGGATCACCTCCGTAATCCTTCAAGTGTGGCATAAAGGGAAGAATATTTCCCTATCCAAGCTTCTCTAATTTGATTTTGACTTCCTGCTTCCTTATGTCACTATGTTGTCCCTAAATGTGAGTTCTTCACCCAGCGTGCTAGAGCCAATCAACACACTGAGTGGAGGTATTTGTTTTCATTTCAATTCTGCAGAATCAGGTGCCTGGCATTTAATAACAGCCAGCACACCAAACATTTCCAATCACCCTATAACAATAAAATACAACTCATTGATTAAAAATGATTCAGTCACCACTCCTAATTTTACATGTGCAGCTAAGCTCATGTTTAAAACATTTAGGGAGGATGCCTGATTAGCATGCTTAATATTCACATTGGGGTGCCTATTTTAGCATTATAATTACCCAAGGGGTAGACTCTTGGCCCAACCTTGGTCCAGAAGTTTTTTTATTATTATTTTTTGCTATCTTACGTCTAAGCCACCAACTGCAAAAGAACACATAAGACATGCCTTTTTTTTTCACATCCCGTTCAAGGTTAGGTACATTCCAGGACGTCTCAACCATGTCACAGCAGAAACTTGTTGATAAACTTTTAACTTTGTTCTTTCAACATGAACTACAGATTAAGTAGGTTCAGAAGCGATTTGGCTTGAACCGGCTGGCTTGTCCCTGAGCCTAGAACTACCATTTTCTGTCGCAATGTTTTGTTCATCAGACAGTGCCAGAGGGGTGAAAAAAGATAATAAGCAAATGAGGCAGAAACGTTTCTGCCCACTTTTCTGCCCCTGTTGGGTGCGTAGGTAGCAGTCTGCAACAGTAGGTGATAAGCACAGGCAGATTGATATTTAGGTGAGGAGTTACCTCAGCAAACTCAGAAAGACTCTAAGCAAACAGGAAAAGGGAATAGGCAGTTTTATTTGTCACTTGGATATTGCTGTTCTTATGAGAAATTAAAAATAATTCTTTTTCTTCAAGGGGTAGGTTTAAATAACATGTGTTTTCACCAAACAACATTTTAAAAAAATTATAAAGGAGAGGGTGAAGAGATTGTACTAGAAAAATCAGCTTTGAAATATATAAAAATTACTCAGCTTCATGGCACTTATTCAAAAACTGCTTTAATCAGCAGTAGTCTCCTACACTGAAGTGAACTTGTTATCAATAGCAATTAACCAGTTTCTACTGAGTTTGGAATATGCCAGAAATGTGGTATGATCAGTTGAAATGAGTGCTTTTTATGCTTACAGAAGATAACACAAATCTATAATTCTGGTGTGGGCTATTTAAAGTTCCAGCAATCATGTGATGCTCTTACCAGTTTTCTGTTACATTACTCATACATTCATATATTTTAGTTACTCTATAAATGAAGCTCTTATGTAATTATTGCAGTTAAACAGTGGGCCGGACAAAGTGACTTCTAGAGTTTTCTTCCAACGCAAACTGTTCTGTTGCTTGTAGACAGCAACTTACATGCTTATTGTTTTTTACATGTTCTCCGAGAAAAGTCCTAAGAAATCTCTGTTTTTTCTTGCTCAGCAACAATCACAGAAATCTTCATTTAGACAATCCCCAGGGTGCATGTCTCAATTACAAAACTGTACTACTTTAACTTCATTATGCTGGCACATATAGCGTTTTTAGTATATTATATCTCAATGCTACAGTTAAGCACTGCTTCTTGTTATAATTTTTTTTTTTTTTTGCACAGTATGGAGTGTTCAATAGAGGCTTTTGTTGTTAAGCGTAGGGCCAGCTATAGTAAACTCCTACGACAGCATAGTTAGAAGGGAAATGAGTAACAGAGGTGCTTTTTTAAAAAGAAATATCTCCCTCTTAAGGGAATGCAAAGATACTCTTCTTTTAGGAGGAGCATAACTGGGGTATTGGCGTCTGGTTTACCAGGGCCACAGCAGATGAACCAGCTTCTTGCAACTCCCTTCTCTTCCCTCCAGACACACAAGGTTCCAGAAACACTTTTACTGAAGCATATTTTTTGTGAAGTTTAGAAGCAGAGTATCTTTAAGGAAAACATGTTACTGAAAAGTGTTCTGGTTGCTTCTAAGATCATGTTTATGCAAAATTTAATTTAAGTCTAGTAGTACTGTTCATTCCTGCCTTTATCATAATTTACTGTGATTAAGCTTATTTTGTATTGTTCATTTGGAAATGGTAATTTTCTTAGAAGGCTAATTGTAAATACTAATTTACTGGTGTTATTACCATGTAATTAATGAGATACTTCATTCAATAAACCACAGTGGAATGACCGTACTGTAACTGCTGCCATAAGAAACCACTGAAATATAAAACATTTATATCAATTGCAGATAACAGATATCTGACATTTTGGTGAAGCTGCTTTCTTACAAAACCAAAATAAGAACTAGCCTTTCAAGGATCATTAAAAAGAAATAATGTACCCTTGAAAGCATTAAGAAACAAGAAAACTCAGCT
Organism: Calidris pugnax; assembly: GCF_001431845.1. NCBI lineage: Eukaryota > Metazoa > Chordata > Aves > Charadriiformes > Scolopacidae > Calidris > Calidris pugnax. The sequence goes on along the minus strand of NW_015090766.1, from coordinate 841,445 downwards.
TCAGAATAGAAAAAAAAAAAAAAGTAGAAATAGTGGAGCTGATTATGACTGTCTTCAACCCTCAGCACACTTTGATTAAAGGTATACCACAGAGAATTAATGCAGTAAAGCCTCTTTAAAGATACTGTTTTATTCCAAGAGCCATAGAAGTACGTATTTTTTAAAAATATGTGGTTATGCATATGCATTACTAGATGGAGCAAAAGTACTAGCAATCCAGGGAAGATGCAAATAGGCCATTTTGCCCTTGGCAGGGAGAAGGGCTGCATCTTTGTAAACTTTAGGTAACGGGCAGCACCAGGGGGACTTGTGACTTTGAATCAAGAAAACAACAGGTTGGCATTAGTTGAGCACCATCCGTAACTGACAGCTTTGAGTAATAGTGCAGGCGTCAGAGTAAAACCAGTCCTTACTGCACATGAGAAAGACTTTCAGATTTTCATTTGAACGGATAGAATTCCTGGTCTTGTCATGCCCCAGAACGACAGTGATGGTGTGGATGTTGTAGATCCAGGTCTTGGAGACAATTCACAGGAAATCAAGAATTCACAAAATAAGAAAACTGTACATAGTAATCAGGTATGTTTTTTCTTTTTTTTTTCTTTTGAATAACCTTATGTAAATTCATAAACCTGAAATTCAATGTCAGTAATTGGCTGTGATAATGCATCCAAGACAGATACTTTAACAAAACTTGAATTGATTTAAAATTGATAGAAAAGCTAGTTCTGTTCTCAGAAATCCATTAAGGAAAAACCACAGAAAATTGACACGACATTTAGGATTCAGAAAAATGTTTTCTAGTGTCATAATGACTTCATGCAAGATACTAAAGAGGCATCCGAAATGGTGATCAGAGGGAATACTGTGATTAAGGAGGTGACATACATAGAAGCATTTTCTCCCAAGAAGCTGGAAAAATAGAAGCTGGAAGCACTGGGTTTAGTGATGCTGTCTTTCAGCATACGTATTATTAAATACCTGCTCATCTGAAACAGGAAATATCAGACAACACATACTGGAGGCAACAGCTCTGACGTATGACTGACCAGAGAAAGAAGAGGAGAATACAATGCATAATAAACACATCCATTTTGGCTTCTTTTGACTGTTTAAGCCCGCATAGTGAGTAGCTCACTATGAAGACATGAGAGTAAGGTTAAAAAGACCCCACAGATATTTTACTAGAGTCATGTATTAATATTATCATATCCACTTTCCAGAAATAACCTGCTACTTTGAAAGTTCCATTAAAAACCTGTAGTACTTTCCTGTGTTATAATCATACCTACTTACCAAGTTTGGTGATGGTACTTGAAGCGGCATGTAAGAAACAGGTTTCCTGATGCCATGGATATTATTTTCTATCTTCCAATATTGTTTTTGATATGATCAGAGGCAGCAAAGGCATGTTGCCAAAGAAATGCATCTGCTCTCAAAGCTGAATTGATTCTAGATTTACAGTGATGGAAAGGATCACTCAGACTGTTCTGATAGGCACTCCTGGGAACTAGACAGGGATCTGAGATCCTAGAGGAGGAGAGTGGTAGACAATGCCTATACCTTCCTCTTCAACAAAGCTGTCAAAGAGGGAAATGTCAAAACAGAATAAAAGGTGTTTCAGAACTGATGTAAACCGTTTAAAAATGGAGAACAGTAGTGGCAGTCAATGAAAGCTTGATTTTAATCAAAGAAACCAATTTCACACTGAAAGTGTTCAGCCACTACTTTGTGCAAATGTAGCAGAGATACGTATATTCACACTGACACTTTCTCAGGCACACTGTGACTGAGGCAGAAGAGTTTATTTTGAGGCTCTGCCCTGTGTGGACTTGGGAGTACCATGTTGGCAGCAGTCGACACCGTCCAATGCAGCCCTTGGGTTAGCCTCAGGGACGGCCAACACTCCCCAAGAACCAGATCTGATATCATGTCTGGCCATGGTAAAATGAAGAAAAGACGTTTGGATCCATTATAGAATCACAGAATCATAGAATTTCCCAGGCCGGAAGGGACCTCCAAGAGTCATCTAGTCCGACCTCCCCACAGTCAGCAGGGACACCCCCAACTAGACCAGGTTGCCCAGGGCCTCATCGAGCCTCTCCTTGAATATCTCCAGGGATGGGGCCTCAACCACCTCCCTGGGCAACCTGTTCCAGTGCTCCACTACCCTCACAGTAAAGAACCCCCTCCTAATCTCAGATCTAAATCTCTTCCCCTCCAGCTTAAAGCCATTGTCCCTCGTCCTGTCACTACAGGCCTTTGTAAACAGGCTCTCCCCAGCCTTCCTGTAGGCTCCCTTCAGGTACTGGAAGGCTGCTATTAGGTCTCCCTGGAGCCTCCTCTTCTCCAGGCTGAACAACCCCAGCTCCCTGGGGTTGTGTATCTCCACAGTTAGACACAAAGTGACGTTTGATTTCTGATTTTATTAACACTTTAGATGTAGGAAAGAATTTGTGACAATAAAATAGTGACATAATAATGTTTTGAGCATATTTAAATGCATTGTAGACAATGTGAAAAGATGCGGATTGATGCTTTTTATATTGAAACACTGAAAAGAAAAAAATAGGTTATATTCTCAAGACAAACACAAATTTTATTTCACAAACTCAAAAAGCTGGAGTGCAGGCTCTGGGTGATCCAGGGGTGCTCCTGGCCTGCAAAGCATGCTGTGGCATGGGGGACAGCCCGGAGAAGCACAGCCTGGCCTGGGCAGCACATGAAGCAGGGGTGCTGGGGATGGTGGTGGAGGTGGAGTCAGGAGGTGTGTGACATGGGCTTTGAGCCGTGACCAAGAGAGAGGACGTGGTGCCACAGGGAGAGCAGCTGCTTGCAAATGTGGAAGCATGGCTTCCAGAGGGCTGGAATCTCCCAATTTATAGTGTAGGTTTGAAAATCTGTGAGAAGCACTGGCATGCAATATACCCCAAATTTAAGCCCAGGAATAAATCATATTTCAATACTATCAGCACTCATTGTCCCTCATGTGAGAAGCTCACCTACTACAGCCACTGGGAAGAGTGCTCCCAGTGACCAAAAATGATAGCAACATAGTAGGCGGCAGCATTTGCATTTTTCAGGTTTGCTTTATCTCACAGTCAAAACCAAAGACAGAAAGAAATGGAGCTTAGCCAAACTGCGGCCGTAAGTTACAAGGCAGCTCCACAGAGCCACACGACTCCCACCACCCTCATCCCCCACTTCCAAAAACTGCAAGTGAAAAGGACGGCGAGAATCCTGTCCATGTCATGCCGACCTTCCTCCTAGGGGAATGAATAGCGGCTTCCGTGCATATACTCCTCCATAGCATTTTAATTTTGGCTTTGAGCTGGTTCAGGTCTCTCACTGGGAACTAACCAAGGGCTTCCCAGGACTTCTGGTGCACCAAGCAAGCCGGATTGAAGGCCGGGGCCAGGGCGAGGCCCATGGTGGGCCTTGCCTCACACAGCAGCTTGGAGGAAGCGGTTAGCACAAATAATAGTGACAAGAAAAGAAAATTAAAGCTCACCTGCAGCCTGCCATTGCTCCAAGTGGCTGTGCAGGGCGGGCTGTCTCCTCTTGAAGAGGGTAGGATATGACCACCAGCTCAGAAAAACACTGTCAGCCTTCCCCCTGGCCAGGTGCCTGAGGGCAGGCCAGGCCCCCCCAGCCCTGGTATGGTTAAAAAAAGGAGGCTGCAGCATGGTGCCTGGGCTTTCTGCGGTTATGCTGCTGCTGCCGTTGAACACAACGGCCACCAGCAACTGCCACCATGGGGCCTGCCATGACCATGAAGGTACGTACTCCCGGGGCTGGGGGTCTTCTGCTGTCCCTCTGGACAGGGCCGAGGTGGGCAGGGCAGCCCCCCATGGGTGCAGCTCCACGGGGCCTCTTGGATGGCCCTCAAACGTGGCAGAGGTCAGTTCCACCGGTTGCTGGGAAGCTTCATCGCCACTGGGTTTATGTGGATTCAGGTAGCAAAAAGGTGCTTTCCTGATGAAGGTGAAATTCAGTGAAATTCAGTGAAATTCAGTGTGCTGCCTGGCCAAATTTCAAGTTTCTGTGACAAAGCCCATAGATGCTAGCTCTCTTTAGAGTACTGTCATATGTTTATTTTTCGTAGCAGCTATTTGTAGGAATAAATTTATTGGCTTTGTTGAATTTTTAAAACAATACCCCATCCCACCCCCCAAAATTGAACCATTCTCCATACATAAAGTTTCCATCATATTATAGTTCTGCAAAGAGAGAAGCAAGAGAAACAGGGGGTGGTCAACAGGAGGTGCTTGGGAAGCTGGCTAATTAGCAGCTCTAGCATCCCTCCCAGCAGCTCTCACTTTTCAGAGTCTATGCAACAGTAATCTGTACAGGGCCTTCTTCAAGTCTAAGTAACACTGGTATTTCCCCCTACCCCCTTTTATTTTCCCTTTCAAAATGATGTGGATGGCTTGGGAAAGTTCACAGCCACAGTCTAACCACCGGGTTTGCCTGATACAGTGGCAGCATTGGTGGCAGACAGGAGAGCTGGAGCCATGCACTCAGCGCAGATGGCAAAGTCTTGAGACTGCTTCAGCCATCTGGAAGTGGGGATCTGTTTTTTTCCACCTACTTAACAAGCATGCACCCCTCTCACAGCCTGGGCACCCGATCTGTTTTCCAGGAGGAAGAACACGTCAATATTGAGAGTGATGTGCATGAAAACAAACCTGACTCAAGTCATCTGCCTGAAAACAAACGTGACTCAGTAGATGATGAGCAACCACACTTGAAAGGGTAATGTCTTTTGGATGAGTAAGTTTTCCACTGGATTTGTCCTGGCCTAAGCAATAAGCTGCCAATGTTTATGCTTCTGGAGCAACAGCTCTAAATTTCACTGGCATACCCCTATGCTGCACAGACCTTAGTCTTGCTTAGCAAATTAGGTAATACAGAAACATGTTGTATTTAAAATTATTATATCTTTCAACTGACGTATGTGATCATGGAATTATTCTTCTAAAGCCTTGCTATAAAGCAGTATTTTTCTTTTTGTACATTAACTACCTTTCCAGTATTTCCAAAAGAACATTTTTTAAAGAGAGATCTTCAACAGTAATCTCTTGTTCTAATTAAAAATTCACTATTGTCCTTTAGTTTGTATAGCTATTTACCCCAGTGCAAAATAATAGAATAGCTGTAAAGAAAGCCATTTTGATGGAGCAGAATTTTTACACATGTTAATATTGGTGGCAAGTGACTGCACAGTGAAAACACACATTTATATTTTACTTGAGGATTAGTTTTTTGGCAAAAACTATAAACCTTGTATAAAACATTAAAAAAAAATTGACACAATACTTAAAATTATATTTAATGTCTTTATATTTTTCTCTCATATTGAATCTTCATATAAAACTTCCTAGAAATCATGCTGTATTTTTCCCCCTGATTTCTATGGCTGCATTCTGCTGTGCAGCATATCATTTCAGCTTTGAACCTGTCTTTCTACCACTTGATTCTAGCAACTCACTTACTGTTTATCACAAATAGGAGTTTGTCACACTCAAATTGGACTACTTGGAAAGATCTCGTGCCTGTACAAATGATATATTTGTGTATATATGTCTGCTATTATATATATCTATGTATATCTTCTATATATCTGCTACTATCTACTAGTACTACTAGTACGCTTATATACAGTAGCAGTGAAGATTTTAATTATGCTTTCAAGTTGTACGTACAGATCTTAAAAGACTCGTTAATAGGATCAGGTTTACTGATGCTATCATATTAAAATATTGCTTCAAAAATCTAGCAAAACTATTTAGAAATCATTTAAATAGTCTCTCATTTCTCCTCTCTGCTCTTTGGAGATTTGTCATGCCTTTAGCAGTGCATAACATGAAACACTTTCTTGTTTAAAACATTTAGAGCCTCGTCTAGCAAAAACAAAAGCTGAGATTTGGTAGATCAAACATCCAAGTTTGCCAGTCTCCAATGGCAGGTATCCAGCTTTATGCAGAATTAAGCTAATCAATTGCACAGGCAAGTGTTGGCATGCAAATGACTGTACAAGGTTAGCAGGGTCTCCCAAACCTGGCTGGGCACACAGGAGTCACTGGGACAAGAGGCATCTCTGCACAGGGATGGGTTTAATTGCTGCAGAGATGAAGCCTGTAGGTCTTCATTTCATTCTTATTTATTTGTACTCCCATGGAGAGCTGAGGGATTGATAAGGTTTAACTCACAGGGCTTTCTGTTCCTGAGGTCCCCTTGTTCTTCCATCTGCAGTAGATATGATGGCCTCAAGCAGTGAAAGCTCCTCATAGGCTGGAAGCTGAGGAGCTTAGCTCTATTCTGATTACATTCAGGCTACAGCTTGTTCTGTGCTCTCCGGTTTTGCATTTTGTCTAGGTTTTATGTTGAGCATCTGACAAGGGCAATGGTATCTATACCAAGTTGGGTTTTTTTTTGTAAATTAGTTCCTAGAAGCAGGCACTAATGTGATCTAATGCCTTCCTTGTATCTGCTCAAAAGAGGCATTCACAAAGCATGCCTTAATTTTGAATGCGTCATCGATTTCTTTCAACAGATAGTACTGAATAGCCTTGGACTGAGACACAACCCCTTTGAAAGATCAGTCTGTCAATAACAAGGATTCACCACATGCACAAGGTGTTAACATTCACTTGTAGAGTACGTGCAGACCAGAAAATGGATTTCTAAGTTGAAAATGCAAGCAAGAGTAGTTTTGGCATATACAAATATTTTATATTAAAGTTATCCTTTAAATGTGCTTAAGCGATACCTGCTTTTCAATATCTTTGGTTAAGAAAAAGCCACCAGCAACATGCTGCACTTTGAGCCTATAGGGTCAGCTTTTAGAAAATAATTTTTCCTTAGCAAATTATTCAGATTTCATAAGGAAGATGTTTTTTTCTTCCACCTTTCAGAACAGAGCTGCATACTTATGACACATATGCCTAAACATTTAAGATATCCTGCTACCAAAGTGATAATCACCTAAATTAATAAATTAACAAGGGAGAGAGAGATGTTAGAGCAAAGAAGAGATTACAAGGAATTGTAATCTTAAAATAACATTTTTAAGTCCCAAAGGACACAAAACAAGCAGTAAGAGATAATAGATTTTTTTTTTTTTTTTTTTTTTCTGATTGATGGATGAACTGTAAATTTGATAAAGTCACTCTGGCTTACTCGTGCCTCTCTCTCTCATTTCTCTTTTCTTTTTTTTTCATGTTGTATCTAATCTCTCTCCTGATATTGGATAGACAACATAATGCTCTAACAAGGAAAAAAAACCCAAACAACTATGATTTGTGAAGCAATAGAAATTCCCAGAATTAAAACTGAAGTATCAAAAACAATCAAGATTTCTCAGAGACCCTGTTACTCTTTGTACTTGTGAAGGAGCATATTCCTGCTCTGCAGTTCTCAATGCTGATATGAATTAAGTTAGTACTCCTTGTTTCTCTCCAATTTCTTTTAAAGTAATGATTTTGGTTGGCTGGTTGTTTTTTTTAGTCCAGAAAAGAAGGGTATTCATGCTGAATTTTGGTGTGCATCTGACTTCAGCTGCACCTAGTTTCCAAACAAGTGCAGTCAGGTTCAGTAGCATCTCTAAATATAACTTCACCGTTTTAGACTGTAGGGTGTGAGGCACTGCTTTAGAGAAACAGAGCTATAGCTGTGGTTTCTTGTTCAGCTTGCACAATACAAGGGTGTTTATTTACCTACAGCTTTTGTAACTGAAATACATCCACATCACCAGCACACTTAACTTTGGAAATCTATGTTGACTTAACTCTCTTAACTGCTGTTTCCCTACATTTCAACCTCCCTAATGAAATCACTCTGATAATGAGATAAGAACAAATGTGAAGTATATAATAATTGGAAGAACAGGTACTAAAACAGGACATTGAAATATAACAAATTGCTGTAGCTTCCATGAACTGTTAAGTCTTAGATGAAAAGTTAGTGTTATTAAAAAAGAAATTTTCAAATCATAGCACCAATAAAAATCCAGAACCACAGGATTCCAACTATTTATGTTGGAGAAGACCTTTAAGATCATTGAGCCCAATAATTAACCTAACATTGCCAAATCCACCACTAAACCATATCCCTAAGCGCCACATCTACATGTCTTTTAATACCTCCAGGTATGGTGACTCAACCACCTCCCTGTTCCAATGCTTAACAACCCAATCTGAATCTCTCCTGCTGCAACTTGAGGCCATTTCCTCTCGTCCTATTGCTTCTTCCTTGGAAAAAGAAATCAACACCCTACTCCTTGCAACCTCCTTTCAGGAGTTTATCCAGAATAGCCAAAAACATCTGTGCACACTGTAATGAGTTTTTAGATGGACATTGGTTATTTTGCACACACAAATGCAGCCTTAGCCCTTCACAACTGTAGCAACACTGCTCCTCCACATAGCAATGCTGGTCTGGCTGTATTAACAATCTGTGGGTCTAGTAATGGGCACTGAATCTTTTACATACCCGGTTTGCACTAACCCCATTAACAGACCTCCTCGTGGAGGAAGTGTGCTTCAGAGGCTAGCAGAACTGGCCTGCTAACTTTGGTCCATTAGATTGCTGATGGATTGGCCCATTAGGTAGCTGCCAGATTTTCTTTTTTGCTTGTCCAGCATCAATGCAAAGAAGTTTCCCCACCTCCATTCCCCTGCCAAAGCTTTGCAGATGTTGGCATGATCTTTGGCACTTTGGGATCCAAATTTGACCTTTACCAAGTGTAGCATGCTCCAGTGGTGAAATTTTGATCAATGTAACCTGATTTTTCTGTGCAAATTGCTTTTCTTTTTTATTTACAGCTAAAGTTTCTGATCTGTTTGTTTTTTGCATTTTCCTAGGCGTTTCGAACAGAAATATGATAAAGCTTGTGACTTTTACAAGAAACATAAGACCACATTTCACTATGTGATCTACGGGATTTCAATAACAGGTACAGTATAGAATCATATAATCATAGAATTGCCCAGGCCGGAAGGGACCTCCAAAGGTCATCTAGTCCGACCTCCCCACAGTCAGCAGGGACACCCCCAACTAGACCAGGTTGCCCAGGGCCTTGTCAAGCCTCGCCTTGAATATCTCCAGGGAAGGGGCCTCAATTACCTCCCTGGGCAACCTGTTCCAGTGCTCCACCACCCTCACTTTTTCCTAATATCCAATCTAAATTTGCCCTTTCCCAACTTAAAGCCATTGCCCCTCGTCCTGTCACTGCAGGCCTTTTTTAAACAGGCTCTCCCCAGCCTTCCTGTAGGTCCCCCTCAGGCACTGGAAGGCCGCTATTAGGTCTCCCCGGAACCTCCTCTTCTCCAGGCTGAACAACCCCAGCTCCCTCAGCCTGTCCTCGTAGCAGAGGTGCTCCAAACCCCTGATCATTTTAGTGGCCCTCCTCTGGACCCGCTCTATCAGTCCATGTCCTTCCTATATTGAGGGCTCCAGACCTGCACACAGTAGTCCAGGTGAGGTCTCACCAGAGCAAAGTGGCAGAATCATCTCTCTGGATCTGCTAGCAGCACTTTTTTTGATGCATCCCAGGATGCAATTGGCCTTCTAGGCTGCAAGTGCACACTGCCTGCTCATGTCCAGCTTCTCATTCATCAGCATCCCCAAGTCCCTTTCCTCAGGGCTGCTTTCCAATACCTCACCCCCTAGTCTGTATTGATACCGAGGATTGTTCCAGCCCAGGTGCAGAACCCTGCACTTGCTTTTGTTGAACCTCGGGAGGTTCACCTGGGCCCACCTCTCCAGCCTGTCCAGGTCCTTCTGAATGACATCACATCCCTCTGGTGTATCAACAACACCACACAGTTTGATGTCATCCGCAAAATTGCTGATGGTGCTCACAATCCCTCTGTCTAGTGGCAGAATCATCTCTCTGGATCTGCTAGCAGCACTTTTTTTGATGCATCCCAGGATGCAATTGGCCTTCTAGGCTGCAAGTGCACACTGCCTGCTCATGTCCAGCTTCTCATTCATCAGCATCCCCAAGTCCCTTTCCTCAGGGCTGCTTTCCAATACCTCACCCCCTAGTCTGTATTGATACCGAGGATTGTTCCAGCCCAGGTGCAGAACCCTGCACTTGCTTTTGTTGAACCTCGGGAGGTTCACCTGGGCCCACCTCTCCAGCCTGTCCAGGTCCTTCTGAATGACATCACATCCCTCTGGTGTATCAACAACACCACACAGTTTGATGTCATCCGCAAAATTGCTGATGGTGCTCACAATCCCTCTGTCTAGGTCATTGATAAAAATGTTAAACAGTACTGGTCCCAGCACGGACCCCTGAGGGACGCCACTTGTCACTGCTGGACTTCAAGCCATGGGGTACCACCCTGTGAATGTGACCATCCAGCCAATTCCTTATCCACTAAACAGTGCACCCATCAAATCCATATCCCTCCAATTTGGCAAGCAGGATGTTGTGAGGGACCGTGTCAAAGGCCTTACTGAAGTCCAGATAGATCATATCCATAGGTTGTCCCTTATCTACTGCCATAGTCACTCCATCATAGAAGGCCATTAACAGTTTGATGTCATCCGCAAAATTGCTGATGGTGCTCACAATCCCTCTGTCTAGGTCATTGATAAAAATGTTAAACAGTACTGGTCCCAGCACGGACCCCTGAGGGACGCCACTTGTCACTGCTGGACTTCAAGCCATGGGGTACCACCCTGTGAATGTGACCATCCAGCCAATTCCTTATCCACTAAACAGTGCACCCATCAAATCCATATCCCTCCAATTTGGCAAGCAGGATGTTGTGAGGGACCGTGTCAAAGGCCTTACTGAAGTCCAGATAGATCATATCCATAGGTTGTCCCTTATCTACTGCCATAGTCACTCCATCATAGAAGGCCATTAAGTTAATCAAGCAGGACCTGCCCCTAGTAAAGCCATGCTGGCTATCTTGAATCATTTCCATGTGCCCAAGCATGGCATCTAGGAGGATCTGTTCCATGATCTTCTCAGGCACAGAGGTGAGGCTGACAGTTCAGTAGTTCCCAGGGTCCTCCTTTCTACCCTTTTAAAAATGGGTGTGATGTTTCCTTTCTTCCAGTCTGCAGGGACTTCACCTGACTGCCAGACTTTTCAGATATCATGGAAGGTGGCTTGGCAACTACATCAGCCAGTGCCTTCAGGACTCTGGGGTGTGTTTCATCAGGTCCCATGGACACATATATCTTCAGGTTCCTCTGTTAATCGCATACTATGTCTTCACTTGCAGTGGGAGGGACTTTGTCACCTTGGTCACCAACTTGTGGGCCGTCGCCATGGGAGCTAGGAGGAAAGGGGTTGCCAGTGAAGACTGAGGCAAAAAAGTTGTTGAGTACTTCTGCCTTCTCTTCATCCGTTGATACAAGTTCCCCACTGTTGCTCATCTGGGAGGGTACATTTTCTTTAACCTTCCTTTTCAGGTTAATGTACCTGTAGAAACCTTTCTTGTTTTTTTTAACATCCCTTACCAAATTCAGTTCTAGGTGTGCCTTGGTCTTCCTGACCTCATCCCTACACAGCCGGGCAATATTCCTATAGTCTTCCTGGGATGCCTGTCCCTTTTCCCATTTTCTGTGTAGCTGCATCTTGCCCTTTAGTTTGACCAGCAAGTCACAGCTCAACCATGGTGGTCTCTTGCCCTCCTTGCCCAATTTCCTACATGTAGGGATTGAGTTCTTTTGTGCACTACAGAAGGCATCCTTAAAGATCGGCCAGCTTTGTTCTGCTCCTTTGTCCCTGAGGGCCATTTCCCATGGGGTCCGATTTGCTAACTCCTTGAAGAGTTGGAAGTTTGCTTTCTTAAAATTTAGAGTCCTAACTGTGCTTCTTGTGGGCTTCAAATTCTTAGGACAGTGAACTGCACTAGGGCATGATCACTGCAGCCCAGGCTGCCTTCAGCTTTGACATCCCTGACGATATCGCTTGCATTTGTGACCAACAGGTCCAACAATGCATCTCCTCGAGTAGGGCTGTTAATTTCTTGTCTCAAGAAGTTGTCATCTAGGCACTCTAGCAGCTTCCTGGATTGCCTGTGGTCAGCTGTGTTGCTTTTCCAACAGATGTCAAGGTGGTTAAAATCCCCCAGCAGGATGAGAGCCAGTGATTGCGATGCTTCTTCACGCTAAAGTAAGAAGGCATCATTGACGGGCTCCTCCTGGTCAGGAGGCCTGTAGTAGACTCCTACCACAAGGCTCCCTTTGTTGTCCTGATCCCTAATTCCTACCCATAAGCTTTGGACATGCTCATGGATATTCTTTAACAACAACTCTTCACACTCTAGCCAATTCGTTACATAGAGGGCAACACCTCCACCCTTCCTCCCTCTCCTGGCCCTTCTGAACAGCTTGTAGCCATCAATGCCCGCACTCCAGTCATAGGATTCATCCCACCAAGTTTCCGTAATTGCTACTATGTCATAGCTTTTCTGTATCAGGATAGCTTCCAACTCCTCCTGTTTATTGCCGTGCTGCGTGCATTGGTGTAGAGACACTTCAGTCGGTCTGCTGGCCATGTGGCCCTTCTTAGGCGATCCTCCACAGATCCCCCAAGGCGTTTTATGGCAGCTACCCTCCTGTCTCCTATTACCTCAGGAGTTCTTGGTCCAGCTCTGCAAGACCTTGCCTTTGCTGAAGTCATCACAGCATGCGTCAGTACAACAGCCAGGTATATCGTAGCCAGGTTGCTGATAGGCATCAGCATACCATAAAATGGTTATAAAAGGGCCAATTGGGTGATGAATATCCTGCCTTCCTGGCATCTGCTTGTCTTCCTTTGTCATAGAACAGACATATCCTGGCTCAAGAAAGCAACTGAGTTCTCAGGGTATGTCAGGGTCTTACACATTAATTCCATATAGAACAACTTGACTTACACAAAACAGTAATTCTTCTTCCTTATTCGACATAGACAAAATCAGATTATTATTTACAAGAACGAATGGTTCATTGGCCAGAATGTGTTAGCAATGAACCTGTCAAATGACAAATCATTTCATAGCTATTTTACCAAATAAGCTACTTCTCAAAATAAGCTACTTCTAAGCTTCCTAATTATTTGAGAGGGCCATCAAATCAGGCAATTGACAAATGTTTCTAAGTGTTTCTTCTGGTTTTATTGGATAAACTCATTCTCCTGTGAAAGAAGGAACAAGACCCATGGTTCATGGTTTTTACACAGGAAAAAGCAGTTCTGTAGATGTGTTTAATTTTCTCAATTGTTTAACATGTTTGATATGAACGTGGCTCAGTCAAAGCATGTAACTTGCTTTGACAGGATGAAAGCCACCTTTCATATCAGTCAGCATATCATAAGTAACAACACTATGAAAGCAAAATTTTTCAGTATTTAGGCCAAGTCAGAAAAACACTTTAAAGAAAAAGAGTTCTGACTTTAACCATATCCTTCACATTTAAGATTTGACTGTTTTTAAAAAGACTAACCTAACTGACATATATATTCTTGTTTCTGTGACAGCGTACTTGATAGTACTTATCATAGCCTGCAGCTTGAATTTTCAGAGAGCCTTCCCACTCTTTATCATCACTCTCCTAGCCATCTTCTTCCTCTGCTGGGATTTTTTAATAGCTAAGTATGAAGACAGAATTGCTGCATTATTTTCCCCTGGAAGAAGATACCTGGAGGAACACTGGGTTTGGATTAAATGGTAAGTATGTATTTCTTCCTATTATGCAGAAGGACAAAGCATCAGTTAATTTATCCCTGTAGTTTTATTTCAGCTTATACCCCCATGAGCACAGGGAGATGGATCAATCATACAAATTGCAGTAAAATCAAAGAATACATACAGAATAATTCAATATTTTCCAGTTTATATGTGCCAGACACACCTTTAAGATTGCAATATAGTAGCTAAGTATCAAAAATCTTGACAGTGCAAAAAAAAATTCCTCAAATTGAGACAGGACAAGTTTCTGCTGACAAGAGAGTATGTCTGCAGGGTTCAGGTGTGTCGTAGTTTTCTGCATTCATACTGCAAGCCAGAAAGTGTCTCACTGTCAATTTTTCAGAAAGCCATGAGATTCATAAAAACCTTAACACTAATGTATGCAAACTGCTAAAGACTGAAGTGTGTTGTCTAGACACTACTTATTCATGTACACCCATAGCAATTTTTACTTGAATTTTGGGAATCAAAACATGCCAGCCACATTTGGTGTCATAATAAGGTCATACAACCTTATTTTGCATAGTAGACATTCATCTGATAGATAAATGGTAGATAATTAGATCTGCTAGATACTTATTACAATATTACAAGTATTCTTAGTAGTTACCAGGAATATTTAAGTTATTCCTAGGAAAATGGGGATCCAAAGGAGGCTCATAGACCAAAGAAAAAGCCCAAATGAAATCTCATTAGAAAGGAAAAGGAAATTGGCCAGCTGCCTTTTACCTTAGCCATCTCACCTCCTAGCTGAGAAAGAAGAAGGTCTAAGGAGGAGTCATCCGGGGTTCAGGAAAATATCTCAACTTATTCTTAAGATTTTAAATTAGTTTTGCCACAGGAGCAGGAATTTCTAAGAAAGGTGCTGTAAAGGTTGTGGTCATTCTGCTCAGGAGCCACATTAAAGAGCAGTCACACAAAGGCACCTCCATTAAATGATCTGGCAGCCTTTGGGGGAAAGAGCAAACAAACCAGAAAAGCCCAGATGAGCTGATGAAACAAGCCAGGGCAGTGAGTGCTGTATTGCTTGGGCTGCAATCCTTAAACTGTATGTATCACAGATTAAGTGCTTAAGTGTAGGGCACAGGTTCCTCCAAGAGACTGGAAGTCTCTCAAGTGCAGACAGCGTTACTCAGCACTGCAATGCCCAAGCTGTTTTCTGCAGCTGGCCTGCAATATTTTTGATCCAGGTCTAAACCCAGAATTTAGGTATCTTGGTACCACTGAAATCAGTGGAAGCTGAATGACTGTTAGACACAAATAACGTCAAAGAACTGGGACTATGTTTAGTTTTCCACTGTGCATGTGGGATGATTATTTCCTTGCCTCTCAGGCTGCTGTTGTTAGAATTACCTTTAATATGCAAGCTGAACATGGTTCTGTGATAGTAGAGACCATAGAAACACCAAACACAGACATACACATGGCTCTTGTCATTGTTTCTGAGATAGTTAAAATTGTTGTGATTAAAAGTTATTTTTCTAAACAGACTACAGCTGGTTATAAAGGAGTAAACAGTTTGTAACCTGCTTCTTGGCAGTGTGTGTTTCATAGGCCCACCAGTTAAACAGCACAACACAATTCATAAAAACCTCAGGCTGTCTTGCCCAGAGCTAAGAAAAGATTCAAAAAAGAAGATGGGAAAGGAAAAGGAGGATGGAGTGAGAAAGAACAGCTCTTCTCACACTTCACTTAATAGAAATAACACTGCAACAAGACTCACTCATGCTTTACTGGCTTTCCCTTATACTCTGGCTCTGGGGACATGATTGGTGGACATTTCTTCTGTATGCCACCAAAGATGTTGTTGTCAGAATTGCTTCAGCAAAGGCAGGTTCCTGCTTGTGTACAGCTACACATTTCAGCTTAATGCATTGCTCAGAGAGTTCATTTACACACAGAGATGTAAATGTTATGGGGAGGGGAAGGAATATCTGGTCTTCTTCAGGACGTCATACCTGATACTTTTGTTTTGTCCTAGGGTGTTGTATGCAGCTCTTGTTATAACTATCATCTGCTGGCTCATCTTTGACACAGCAAAACAGGGATCCCAACATCTGATCTCCTTTTGTGGGCTTGTGTTGTATGTTCTGCTGATGTTTATCTTTTCCAAATATCCAACCAAAGTGAGTATTTAGTCCACTTTGGATCTTCTGTGTGTTTTTTGTTCAATGTCTCAAAAGCTATTCCCCTACCCTAGCACCAAGTTCAGTAAGAGTAACAGAAACCCCACGAGCATCGAAAACTAGGCTTTCCAAAACCCAGAGATGTATTTCATTTCTGAGGAAAGCCATTTTGCTCTGACATCCTGTGGAGCATGTGTGGAATGATACCTGCATCTGGCTGTCACTATTCTGGGAGGCAGCTGCTCTTCCTTTGTTCCAGCCCTGATGCAGATTGGAACACATTTGCTCCTGGAGCATCGGCACAAGCCGGGGCAGGCCTGCACCATGCTTTCCACCAACAGGAGGCTTGATGCAGTCCTGAGGACATCACAGGCAGTTATTTGAAGACACTGTCATCACATCAACACAAAGTGCATGTAACTGGAGATGTACTGCCCTCATGTATCTTTTAATCTCTCACAAATTTTATTCTCACTGCAAATGCTGCCAGTGAGGACAAACTGAGGTCCTCACTTTTCGCTAACCCACTCCCATGGGCTAATTAATGCCATTTATTTTAATTTTCCAGCTGAGATGTCCACTCTGTAGTGCTGTGATATTACAAAAGGGTTACTTCAGCCATCATAACTCCCGCCTCAACTTTTACCATTGTATGCCTGCCTAGCATATAGCGCATGCTTTCATCAGTCATATATTAATCCATTGTCCAGGTAACCAAGTTTCACCAACATTTTTTCAACACTCCTGCATTAGTGCTGAGAGTTTTTTAACAGAAAAAAATTCCCTCAGCAGGGACTAATGGACCTTCCACTCCCCATCTTTTGCAACTGCTGTCTCCAACTGAGGTGAAAACTCATGTACTCCAAATGCTTTGTGCTCTCCCATGGGTCCTCATTACACCTAATTGGCTTGTGTTATTCAAATATCATCTGAATAAATTAGAGAGTGCCATCTCAGCTCTTTGCTTTGTAAATAATCAGATTCAATTTTCACAAAACAAAGATGTTTTCTGAGGCAGCAGAACAGAAATCTGCAGTGTAGTGAAGAGGGACTGGTCACAGGCAGCCACAGTTTTTCCTACAACTGCCTTATGTCATATGGATCACAATAACTCTGAATAGTTCTCAAGTAACAAAGCTCTTTAAAGCTGGCACACAGAAATGGAGTTGAAGTTACCCAACCACACAGAAAAAACTGTAGCAAGTGTCCTTATTCCCAGTCCAGATATGTGAAGAATCTGATGCTCAGTTGCTTTTCTTTTGTTTCCGTTTCAGTTTAAAAAAAAAATAAAATCTTGCCTGCTGCCCTCATGTATGTCTATTCCAACTGTAGCATAGGAAGAACTGTCTCTCCTTTTCCTACTACTTGGTTACATGCAGTCTGTGATGCCGAAACAGGCATGTCTGTACTCACCTAGCCAGGCTTTCAGCAGCTCGCTCAGAGACACCCACATTGCAGAGCTCAGAAGCTAGGAGGGGTGACTCACGCTCCAAGTCCCCTACAACCTGTTATGGCAGCTGCTTCTATCCTGCAGTATAATCAGACAATCCCCGTACGTTATTTTAACAAACATCTAAAGCAAACTATTATTCATTTAAATAACAAGTGGTTTCTTTATTTTTATTTTTCTATTCATCTAGGTTGCTTGGAGAACAGTATTTTCAGGAATAGGAATACAACTTATACTTGGGCTTCTTATTCTGAGGACAGAAGTGGGGTTTGATATGTTTAACTGGCTAGGCAATCAGATTCAGGTAAGCTACTGGGCAAAAATTTTATTTTTTTATATCATTTTCTGTCTTTAGACAGCCAGGCAGTTCAAGGGTCTGTTTGCCGTGGATGTTTTCCCCTCTTGAGAAAAACTGGGTTCTCCGAAAGGTAATTCACTACCTGAATTCAATCTTCTCATTTCTTTTTGTCCAGTTAATACAAGACCATATAGGACAGGCTGATGAGTAATGACCAGAGTGACCCTATTTCTCAATGGCTTTGCCATCTTTGGACTGAAATTATAACTGCCCCAAGTTTCAATAATTTTACATTATTGACTGAATGACCTTAAAGGTCCTTTCCAACCTAAATGATTCTATGATTCTGTTCTACAGGTGGCAAAGTCCACAGCCTGGAGCTGGAAAACCAGCTCCTTGCAAGCAGCAAAGGATCTCTAGAGAGGGGATGGGGTTCATCCATAGGTGCCCCTGTAGGCAGTCTTCAGACACAAAGGTTTTTTCAGAAGTCCATTACTGGAAGTTAGTAGATAAGACAAATACAAAAGGTAGATCAACAAGTACCCACTGAGTGACATTCAGACTTTTCACCCCAGGGTTACTATTCACACAGCTGTCCTTCACAGTAGAGATAATTGAGTACATTTAAAACAGGACAGTGCAGAACGTACCGTACCGTCTCTGCGCAGGAGCTAAGGCACAGATCTAACTTCTGCTGCTGCTAATCTGCCAGCAGTGGGAGTCACCTGGGTTTTGTCACCGGGTTCTGTCTCGCCTGAAGTAGGTCTGGTGCCCCCTTTCGTTAGCTCCATATGGTTTATGGTCACTCCTCTCATAACTCATTAGCTATATCTCCATTTTAAACTGTATCATTAATTGCGTATGTTGGCATCAGGAGAATAAAATTTCTCTGCCATATCAGAATTAAAAGGTGGAAGGTTTTTTTTTTTTTTAGATTAGCTTTTGGCTACTCTTCAAAACTAATCACTTCAGCCAGTAAAGCTCCATTTAAACTGTATCTTTAATTGCACTTATTTGCACGAGAGGGAGTATAGAAATGCACCACAGTACCAGGCTTTAAAAAAATAAATCTTCTTTTAGTATAGTTTTCAGCCTTTACCTTGTTGGGTACCGCAGGAAAATGTACCCTACGCCCTTGCTGGTTATCTACATACTCTGAAGCAGCCTATGGTCTTGGCAGAGCAGAGCAGAGCAAAGACCCTCAGTTCAGCCAGACACAGCCAGTGAAGCCTGGACCCATATAAAGCACAGCACAAGGTCCTTGGACATCACCAGCTCTCTGCAAGACAACTAGCAATATTTGTTTCGTTTTGGGGCAGTATCACAGAGCTTATGGCTAACTTTCTTTGCTTTCTGTCCCTAGACTTTCCTGGAGTACTCTGACGCAGGTGCTAAGTTTGTATTTGGTGCGACTTATACAGATCATTTCTTTGCTTTTAAGGTAAGACAGGTCTTAAGTATACTGTATGTGGCAGATTGACAACAGAAAAAGGAACAGTATGGCTGGGAAATAGATTCATCACATGTCTTTTGATACCAGTGCAGTCACCAGAGAAATCAACTAAGAAGTAAACTATTCTTTACTGTGTTACACTCTGAATAGAAAATTTGGTAACTTCACATAGAACCTCTCATTTACACTGAAGTCTATTATCATGGGACTTTTGGGTATGTTTCTACACAGAATAGGTTAAAAGGCTTCTTCATGGTCACCAAAAGAAATATTTCCTCCAGCCTATCTTCTCCACCTCTCCACAAGTAAAGGTACTCTTCTGTCCTGCAGTGCTGTGCAGACCACCATCTCACAGATATTACCCCTATAGAAGTGGAAATCCTAGGTGTATACTTATCTAGGTATAAGAGGTAGAAGCTGTCCCTGCACAAGGAAGAAGAATTACATGACATTATTATTACATTAGTAAGATTCCAGGGACATTTCCCAGTTTTCCCTTAGGAAACTGCTGGAACACAGCTTAAGTGCTCTGTGCTCTCTAATCCACACCTGCATCCTGTCAGATTTTGCTCCTACATGTAGCCCATGCCACAATACATGCTTAGGCTGGAATCAAGAACACAGAAAGTAAAAAAAAAAACCCCACCCAACCATGAGAAATGTATCAGGACTTTCTTAGAGACCATTCTTCTATCTGGTGTTTCAGGCACCCAACCATGGGCCTACACACCTTTTATCTTCTTTTTTTTTTACCTGGAGATGATATTCCAATCTGGATGTTCTTGACGCTTAGGTCTGCTGCTACGTAAGAAAGAAGATGATACCTATAAAATATGCTGTTACTGAAAATAGCCAGAACATCTTAGAGGGGAAAACAACAAAGCATTTCAACAAGAAATATAAGTTATATTTTAATTGCAGTATTTTTATACTTTTTGTTTCACTTTCCAGTCTCCTCTCACCTTCACTGTATTGAGCACTCAAATGACAATTTGCTTGCACAATTACATATTCTGGGGGTGAAATGGTTTAATTCCCACCCACAATGTTATTTTTCCTATGTTTTTCCAGAATGCCTTATGAATATTACTTTTTCAAGATGATTTTTTAATGGCCCACTGGTGATGCAGAATCCTTTGCTGACTAAAGCCATAACTAGGGACCAGACACTCACAAAAGTTTGCTTCTGTGTATGTCCATCAGTGGTATTCTATGGGATAAGCCAGCAAAAGACATGTAATTTTTAGAAGAGTATAACAAGTACAAGGACGTTATTTTCATACTGAAAAACAAGAAAATAAACGCCATAAGTTGATTTTCAGAGCTGCATATGTTTTGCTGTCAGACTATATATGGTAAACAGAGTGATAGAGAAGCACACAGAAACACCAAAACATACTCCATCTGCTCCTCCCGCAGAGATTTCTCTCTCCCAACATCAGTGAGTGACAGCCAGCCTATTCTCTCTTGAAACAGTTCTCATTTATTCAGAGAATAAGATGGTCAAAAGTGCTTTTTTGTGTCTTTCTGATAATTTATGATGTTTGCCTGTAGCACTAATCTGTCCAATTCTTGCCCCAAAATATTTCAAAGCTCCCTCCAGAAGAGAAATGTCTCAATCTCAGCTTAGCTCTTGAGAGAGAGTAGCGAGTGTTAGGGTATGTCTTTAGAGAAAACTTCAGAGCCCGGCCGTACCCATACTGGACCCTTAGCAGTGTCCTCCTAACGTAGGTGGACACAGTTACCAGAGCCAGCACATCAGTTGTGTGCACCCACTGGTCCCACACCAGCCTTTGAGCGCATTGCCTTGGAAGCACTAATTAGTCATAAATACATGCATTTGAATGCATAACCTGTGTTATTTTAAATGCATATTTGTGTATGCAGATGCAGAGTTTCAGAGTTCTAGCATTTACCCACATAAACAAGCTAATATGCTTTGTTCTCCTGTAAAAATACACACTTAAAATTAACAGCAATACTATTTTAGCTCCACTACTGACTGCATGAGTTAACACAAAAATTTCTCTTGACTTTAGCCCACCCAAGTACTTAAGCAGTTGGAAAAAACCCCTTAGTACTAAGCCATCTTGTCTGCTTCGAGCAAGCAAGGAATTAGACTTCTGTTGTATCAGTAGCTTCCTTTCTATGCCAGGAGGATTATAGCTTCCTGAGAAAAGCTTTGCTTTAGGAGTGTCTGAAACTAGGATGTTCCTTAAACATCAATAGCAAATCCTGCTTTAAAGGAACATAAGGAAAAAGCTGAACATCAAGCCACAAATGGAAAAGGAGTTGTGAGCAGCCAGCAATTTGAACTCACTGCCCTGCATGTAGCATAGGCAATAACCATGATCCATCAAGTAGCTCTGTGGTAAGGTCAATATTGCAGAACTGAAAATAAATATGAAATAAGCCAGTTTATAAAAAATAGCAATTAAAGAACTTATTTTCTTAGAGGAACTTTCTGCTGTCACTGCATGGCAAACCACCCGAGAGTGTGGCCAAAAGAATCAGAGAATCAAACTAGAGAAAGCAGCCTCATATTAACTTGAAGACCACAACCATATCTGTGAATTGCACTCTCTCCTTTCAGTGAAAGATTCTGATCACATGAATTGAGTTTCCAAACCTTTCTGAAAATTGCTGCTAGGACTAACTCTCTTCTAGAAAGGAACAGCTTCTATTTACTGAAAAGGTCTGAACTAGCAAAGTGTTTTGTTCTTTTTCATTCTATTCCTTGCTTTTATTTATGATGCATTATGACCTCAGTTGATCACACATAATAGCTAGTGCCGCTGGTGTTAGTGGTACTATTTTAACTGTAGCTAATCCGTGTGCCTAATTTTAAACCTTTTGGGGGGATTTTTCTTCCTGTTGTATACTAGCATAGAAATGCTGAGATCCTGTGTATTTAATATACTTGAGAATCAAGTGATATTAATTTTACTCGGGATGAAGAAGCAACACATCTAATAATCCATCAGACAATGAGTTAGGCATTCATGCAATTCTTTTAAATTGTATGCTTAAGGAAAACATTTTTCCTTTAGTCTCCACTGAAAGAGACTTATATTCACTTCTTGTACTTAATAAATATATACCCGTGGATTTGTTTTTAAGCAGAATCTGAGTCTGAATATAGTTACAGAGCACTTAAATGCTCCACGTTAGTATTATAATCAGCACTATAAATAGCACAGAATAAAATAAGATTTTACTATAGTGTGTTATTAAAAGGCAGCCACACGGTATGGGCTTTCTAAGGAAGCTGCTCTTGATTCTGTGAAATCAAGTCAGCTACAATCCCAATCAAAATCTTCAACTTCTGCTTATATAGCAGTCTAAACAGTGTTTCTTAAACACAGAAATAGAGAAGTTGAGCTCTGAATTCTACACCACAGTCCCATTGTATATATTTCTGTTCATGGTTTTCGAAGTACACATGTACATATCCAAGTCTTTGTAGATGCCATTCCTCAGTAAGTGTTTGACCTGACTTAAACATGGCTTGTCTATAAACTAATGCATATTATGTTAAGCCAGGCAGTTTCAAAACTTTTGTAATCCTGTTAGAAAAATATGTAGATACATTAAAAATTGTTAATTCCAGCACAAACACCAACAAGTCTAGAAGGTTAAGAATTTTACAGCATAAGTCTAAACTTAGTGATGAGTTTTCATTACCTTTAAGTGTATCTCCAAAAACATGAGCCTCTTTTTCAAAAATTAAATGGCCCACAGAATCAAGAAAAGAAAAAAACACTCAAGTGCGAAATGATTTTGTGTCTCCAATTCAGGTCCTGCCAATTGTGGTTTTCTTCAGCACCGTAATGTCTATGCTTTATCACATTGGATTCATGCAGTGGGTCGTTGGAAAGGTATGATTTTTTTGCCAGTAGGTACTCCTTTGCCTAGTACAGGACCTTTCTTGAACACATGCAGCTGAACTGTAGCATTAGCCCTGACCAACCTGCTCTGGTGTCAACATATGAAAAGCAGTTGTTTGCTTTTAACCTGGAAATAGTTCCAAATGTTACAAAATCCTAACTGGCACCACATAGCAAGCTTTCCTCCCCCAGGAAAGTCATAGTTATTGTTAGATTTGCCTGGCTAGCTTAGGATACCTCTGATGACATGTGCCTGCCTTTTTCCCAGTTCCCAAAATGCAGGAGGGAGGTTAAATCACGGATGATGGATTTCTGCTTTCTACTAAGGACTACAGTAGCAATTGCATATACTTTCATATCACAGGTCCCCAGAATAAGATCAGAGGGTGGTTCCTCACCTCATGCTCCAAGTCCTCATTTCTGTCAGGTCCTAGGTCCAGTGCTAGGGTCCACTAAGCTAAAAACACTTCCACAGAAATTCCACTTTCTACCGTATCCGCCCAATGAACTTGTATGAGGGAAAAGTTATTCCTGCATGGTGGTAGTTAAACCTTATTTGAACATACCCTTAAAAAGTCCATTGTCCTTCTCATGCACAAGATTGTTATTTAAGTACCACAAATCTCACCGAGCTGAAATAGCATGCTAAAATTTCTACAAGACATTTTTAGCCTTAATCTATATTTCACATTTTTTTCCCTTCATATGATCCAAATCCCTTTGGACAGATACATAAGTATTAAGGACACATCAAAAGATCTGCTTTGTTTAATTTAGTTTAACAATTTAGTGCCCAGAAGGAGCCTGAGGTACTCTCAATTCTGCTAAATTATTCCTCCTTTGGCATATTTCAACATGCTACTATTAAATGAATGTGCCATATTTTGAAGCTGAAATCATTAACTCAGGAAATATTGTAAGGTGTCTCAGAACTCTTACATTGACATGATTTTTTTTCTTTTTTAATCATTTTAGGTTGGTTGGGTAATGCAGATTTTAATGGTGACAACTCCTGTTGAGTCTCTGGTAGCTGCGGGTAACATATTTGTAGGACAGGTGAGTTGGACTATGGAAAAATATGCTAGCACAGGATTGCTGAACATTATGAAAAATTGCTGTTCAGCAATCATCTGTGTATAAAAAAAAAATCATTTCATATGAAGCTAGGACTCCAGTACAGTGAGACTGGTGGTTGATTTCCAGTATTCCAGTACATTCATATATAAGCAGTGATGCACAGTGGGGTGGGTTTTGTGAACCATATGTTTTCTCAATGGAAAGTAAGGTGTAAATGTATGTGATAGACCTTTCTTAAAATCACTACCAGGTACTCTACGGCTATGAAGAAATAACAGCTTCAGGTGTTTTTTCAACTGAAAAGGCAAGCACGATGAAAACAGGGCACATGAGGCAGGCGAGAACAGGATAGAGAGTGCAGAAAACTAAGATACAGGGCTGGCTGTGCAAGTCTTAGACAAAGAAACATGGGACAGAGTTGTAACAGATCGTTTTAATGGGAAATCCATTAAACCCACACTGCAGCAGTGTCTGTCCCAGGCATCAAAGCAACATGGAAGATCACCAAGTAGCATCTGAGCCCAAAAGTGACATTAGCATATCAGTTCTGTAGCAGTGGTGCCCCACTGTATCATAGTGCTTCAAGGTTTAGACTAGTACCTCTGCATGTGCTCACACACATGCCAGAGGGGCTGAGAGCTTTAAGCTGCCCATAGTGGCTGGTATGCTTGTTTCACTTGACACACAGCCTTACCTGCGGCTCAGAGCTGTGTCTATCCCTGACTTGTTGGGAACTGGGTTAGGATTTCTTGGCAATTTTGTTGGGCCTTTGGGGGAGATGGTAAATCAGCAATAATTGTCTTCAAACAAGACAGATGTTGGTACAGTTTTCCTTCTTGGGCTAAAAAAACCCCAACCTATTAATATTCAGAGCACTCATTAGCACTAAGATTAATTAGTCAAAGACACCTCAGAAAGTGTGATGCATCCACTCATTTTCTGCCCTGTTAGTAAAAGAAATCTCTAAGGGTTTATTAGGAAGTTCTTAATTTGGTACTTGTTTTTCAATTCCAGACAGAGTCTCCTCTCATGGTACGGCCCTACTTACCATACCTCACCAAATCTGAACTGCACACAATCATGACAGCAGGATTCGCAACTATTGCTGGAAGTGTCTTGGGAGCATATATTTCTTTTGGGGTAAGAGAGGGAAAGAGAACTGGAGAATATACTGTTTGTCTGAAATCATATAAGTATAGAAGCCCAGATAAAATGCTTTGGAAGTGTCTCTGAGTCATTCCCATGTTTCTCTTTTTTTTTTTTTTCTGGTGGAATTAACCACAAAAATCCCCTGTCTTCTGACAGTAAAAAGGATACCAAGATCTGATCTTGAAGATACTGTTAAGTAGCAAAAACAGCTACCTAAGTAATAGACTTTCTGCCATAGCTGCAAGGGAATGACTGATTTGTAGAGTTTCCTACAGTCAGATGAACTAACATGAGGAATAGACTAACTGATCAACCTGCCCACTTCTGTGGCAGTGATATAGATAAAAGTCCTTCAGGAACTGTTGCTAGATATATGAGCCTAAAGAGTTGACTTGCAACTGAGATTCTAGTGATCTGTACAAACACAGGTAGTAAACATCTTGTCTGCTAAGAGACTGGCAACACAAAGCCAGAAATCAAGGTTGAAGGTTTATGTCAGGCCATGTAGATTCCTTTTAAACACAGTTTCAAGGGACAAACGCAATTTTCTCCCACTGCAAGGCATACAGGGGGTGCTCTGAACTGTAAGGCTGTCTCTCACCTGCTCTGCCATTGTTATGCCCAGCTGCACTAAAGACATGGCTTTTTCTGGTTTCTCTTGTCTTCTGGCTTGCCACTAGAGAGGAGTGAAGCAGTTTGGCTCTTGGAAAGATTACTCCATACTTTTCACTATTTAGACTTTTCCTGTTTCCAGTTGGCTTCCTCTTTTCTCCAGTTGCTCATTCTCTTATTTTCTGTATAAGCAATGTGAACTTTTTAATGAACCCCTGTAGAAAAATCATCCAAGCATCTCACAATTTTAATTGCTTTTTTCCATATTTGTGCATGATGTGGTTATCACAGCATACTTTCTGTCACCTGGAATTCTAGGTTTCTGCCTCCCACCTACTGACTGCTTCTGTCATGTCGGCACCAGCAGCGCTAGCCACCTCCAAACTATTTTGGCCTGAAACTGAAAAGCCTGAAGTAACTCTGAAGGGTGGCCTAAAAATAGTAAAAAGGTAAGCTGATCTAGGCTCTAGTTAATAGTAATACTTGTGCAAAAATGAGATTTTGAAAAATACCTCCTCACACATAAGCTTTAGGGGTCGTTCAACATGGTAGACGTGCAAGCAATAAATGAATTCCACACCAATATATCCCAAATAAATAGTTTGTGAATTCAGGTGCAGTGTGCCTCACTATAATGTATGGAGGTATCACTACCCATTGGGACAGGCACAGAGATGACAAGGACCTGGGCCAGACAAAAAACCTTCCAAAGAAAGAGAGAAATGCCTACCTGAGGCGAGCCACCAAGAGGTTTTCCCATTCCCTCTGTTGCTGTTTTTGCTTTGTAACAAAACTGTAAATGCAAACATACAGAGGCAAAGATAGAGCAATCATTTCAAAAATGACAGCAGTGAACTTATTGTCCATTTACAAGGAGACTCATTTGCCTTGACAATGACAGGCGAAGCAAAAAGGCTTGTAAGGACCTGTTCCTCAACAGCCTGGGCATCTCTGCAAGTGCTACCTGTAAGAAGAGCAGTATCCACTTACTTGTCCCAGTGATACTACAGGCAGTCACAGCACTGAGACCTAAACCTGAGCTGTCCCAACCCTGAATGTGCCACAATTGATCCTCAGGCCCTCAAAGTATACCCTTCCAGTGGTTTCCATAAGGGTCAAGAGCAAAAAGCTACTCCACCTCATCAGTATTTTCACTGTGAAGGAACAGACAGCTTTGGTAGTAGATTTTTAATCAAGTCCGTGTAACTTTTAGTTCTATGATTTGTTCTTGAATTAAAAAATGTTCATACTCTGGCTTTCTTTTAATTGATAAAGTGAATCGAAGAACCTTCTGGAAGCAGCCAGTCAAGGTGCCTCTACTTCCATCCCGCTGGTGGCGAACATTGCTGTGAATCTCATCTCCTTCCTTGCCATACTGGCTTTCATTGACGCAGCCCTCTCTTGGGTGGGCAGTCTGTTTGACTATCCAGAGCTGAACTTTGAGGTATGGTCTTCATGCAGCATATACACATGCATAATGTATATTTTTATGTGCGCGTTCTTGAAAAATGTCTTTACAGCCAAAGGAAAGTTGTTGCCATGTAAATATTTCTCTATCCATTAGTCCATGTATGGCTTCCCTCTGTGGTGGTCTTGCTAACTAGCAGAGTATGTTTACAGAGCATTGTATGCTGATATCTGCCTGCTCTGACTTTGCAGCATGGCAGATGTGTCCGTTAGTTACACACTTGCTAAGACATTAACATCCTTTTCAGCTAAACACTAAAGTGACTTTGGCTTCAGAGAGCCCCATCAAGTCCTTAATGCATGCTTCCTAGCTTTGCTTAGGCAAGGACACTGAGACAAGGCCCCACTCCTAACCCACACTTAATCAATACCACTCAGTTCTCAATTAAATTGTAAAACTGAGCAAACAGGTTTTAAACAGGACTGCTCTTTTAACCTCGGTCAAACATCGGTTTTGACCCAACGCAACAGTCTTGGCTCAATGGTTTTGGGGTTTTTGTTTTGCAAGTTCCTAATAAAAGTGACGTGTGAAACACAGATATAACATAGTGATAACGGTGCTGCAGAAGTGAGTAGACACTCATAGCAGATGTGGCTTCAGCAATATTATGATGTTACCCCGCACAGGTTCCAGAGATTACCCCACTGCACAGACACCCACTGCAGAGGGAAGGCACAAGTACACATACCTCAGCCACACTCATGCAGGAGCTGGTATTTTGATAAGTGCTGGATGGAGAAAGATTTGCACAGATAACCCATAAGGAGCTGAGACCCTCAAACACGTTTCACTCAGCCATCCACCCCTTTTGAGAGACACTAAATTCTCACCTTTTGTGGGCAGAGAAACCACAAATAGGAACTGCATAAACAGCTCAGTTACATCCACTAAAGACAATCGGACCAAACCCTTCCACAGCTGGAGCTATTTTCTCTGTCATATAAAAAAAAGCCATACTATGATATGGGATTTTTTTTTAGGTTGCATAAAACTTTTAATGCTAGGAAAAAAGGTACAACTTTAATTATGTCAGATGCACAGCTTCTAGGCAGAGACAAGTCTTTTGTTTACCCCAGTTGTCTTTTGTTTATTCCAGTTGGAGTCCAGTAACCTGGTAATTAAGCATGTTCGTTAACACACTTGATTTAATTAGCAGAAGAACTAGACTTCTCAATTCTCTTATCAGCTCTTTTAACTCAACCCTCCTCCTTTGCTTCAAGCACTATGCCCAATCTAAAGCCATTGTTGGGGGCAAAAAGGCACAGAAGCTTTTGTTTGACTTCAGGGATTTCTTTGTTATATCTAGTTTTTTGGATTAGTCTTTTAAAAATCACAGAAGCATACCATACTATTATAAACCCTCAGTCTCCCTGATGTCTTGGCAGTAAGAATTCAAGGCCAATTTTCCTCTGCTGAAATAAAATAATCTTTATTTTGTCTAGACAATTTATCACATGCCATTGTTCTTTAACCGACCATGCCTTTTGACCTGCTTTGTCTTATGATTTTGCAGAACATTTGTGCTTATGTCTTCATGCCATTCTCTTTCATGATGGGGATAGACTGGGAAGACAGTTTTATTGTTGGTGGACTACTAGGCTACAAGACTTTCTTCAACGAATTTGTGGCTTATGAGCGCCTCTCAGAACTGATTCACAAGCGAGAGAAGGGTGGGAGCATGTACGTGAATGGTGTGAAGCAGTATATGGCTGTAAGTAATGTTTTCTATGCTGCACATTTATTAGGTCTAGTACTTTTCTTCTGAAACTCAACTTATTTTTTAATATGGGCACAAAGGGATGGGGGCGGCATATTACTCTAAAGTGTGTCTTTCAGTCGCAAGGTTCAATTATGAAAATGTAGCATTGTTTTGTGAGGCTGCCATGACTGTCATCCCACAGCTATCTCAAACAAACAGCAAAAGAAAGGTATATTTTTGGGGAACTTGCAATGTCTCACAGGACACTGCTCTTAAGACCAAGGCTGTCTTCAAGGTGAGTTTTTCTTACCTCACTCTTCCCTATAAGACACTCTCCCAGGAAAATCCTGGGCAAGAACTGGAGGAGGCCACAGAGGTTTAGCCAAGCATTAAGTTTCAAGAGAGTCATCCAACAAGCTTTAGCTGATAGCATTTTAGGTATTACTGGCACACCTCTGCTAGAGGTTATTGTCTTCTTTGTAAAGGGCAATAATACATAACATGTATTGCATGGCATACACCTCCCTCGCTTCACTGAGTCCAACCAGTTTGTTTCAATTGCCAGTGGAAGTTAGTTTGCATGACAATTTCCAGCCAGAGCCTGGGTTCACCTCTCATTCACACACACACACACACAGATTCATCCAACAGGTTACGTAATTCCTACTACAATTCGCTGAGGAAGAAACCAAGAGGATGGCAATACAAAGGGCACCGTAGGTGTGTGCACAGGAGCAAACTCAGCATGCAGTGATCAAGGCTGACTTTTGCAGCTATGACTGCTACCCCATCTGGCATCCACGTGCAGAGCCTGTGCTGAATTTGTCCTCATTCTAAGCACTTGCAACAAAAACCATCATATCCAGCTTTACGCCTGCACTGACCTTTCTTCCTGAAACCAAGACAAATTGTCATTGTGGAGGACCCTTAATTAGGAAGCATCCTTTTGTACATCTTTTAATCTTCATTTAATGTGGTGTGATACTGTGATTACCTGCCTTATATACAAAACCAAAAACATGTTCCTGGCCACTTGCATTCCTTATTACCAGAACATATTACACAAGTGGAGGTAGAAAGCCAGGTGGTCTGATCAAATACTCACATGCTTGCCTGAGCATCCATTACCAGTGTTCCTGGAATTCCTGGAAATTGAATACTGAGCTAAATGGGCCTTTGATCTACCTTGCTATGCTCTACAAGCAGAATATGGCTCTGAACTCCTGAATGAGTGGTTTGGTTTTTTTTAATCTGGAAGTCAGCCTTAAAATTCAGATCCCATCAACTGTATTTCACCTTTTGCGTTTTTTTTAAATAAGTTGTCATATAGAACTTCCGTGTTCACTTCTGATACCTGTATAGAGCTGTAAAAGCTTCCATGGTAAAAAAAAATCTGAGATATAACAATAATTTGGATTCATAACACTCGTAAAAATTGCCAGTAACCATTTTACTTATGGCACAACAGATCAGGTGAGAGTGCACTTGACTCCCACTTTTAATTACTCTTCAGCTTTAGAACTCCCTAATACACCCAGGCACAGATATTCAATCAAAGTGAGAAAACAAACGATCTTCTGAACTCACTCATCTGACTCAGTAATAAAAAAAACTTCCTGTTTTCAGAGCTAGGAAAGTGCAAATGAAAGCAGGGAAATCACATTACACAAAGCCATTTCTAGGAAAAGCAGGTATAGTGGGTACTTGAAAAGCATTTTCCTGCATGTGCATAGAGTGACTGAAAATATCTACAAATTGGCTTTCATAAAACAGAAATGGAAAAAGAGAAACTTCTAATAAACAGGAAACCTACTAGAACACTTACACATGTGTATTCAGCTTGGGCCTGAAACTCAGTAAATAGGAGTTCAGAGCTGCCATGGGGTCAAAAATCCATTTACTGAGATATCTTGCCCCCTTTGCCAAATGTTTGAACTACATTTATCTCAAGGTTTGCAAGGTTTGTAGTCTGATTTCACCCAAAGTCATTTTGTGTCCTGTGAGAGGTCCCTCCATGGGGGGAAAGGCCAACTCAACCTTGTCTCTGGTATGAGGTCCAGACTGAGCTGCTTGCTCAGGGTCAAGGAAGTAAGGGATATGTACCAAAACTTGAGGTTTCAACAAAGTGTTAGAGAGATAGTCCAGCTATGAACAACAAGCTGAGTTAAAGGTGTCTGACCCATGCCTTCAAAAAAACAGCAGCTAAATTCCCACTAATAAGATAAGAATTATTTTTTTGTCTTTTAATTAGAAGTGCTCAATTCAGCAAGCTTGGCACAGCAGTATACATGAAAAATAATACCATCACATGGTATGTGAGCCCTCACACGGGCAGTGGGTGTGAAAGCCTGCACCTTCCAGCAGGAGAATGAGCCTGCCTTGCTGAAAGCTGTGCACTGGGGCAACAACCAGGCGAATTCAGTACTCAGGGCCCTGAGCCACAATGCCATGTTTTCAGACCTCTAAGTCAGCACCAGCTGTCTCAGACCACTCAACAGGGTGTGTGTTTGTTTTCCAGGTTCGTTCTGAAGTCATTGCCACCTATGCTCTTTGTGGGTTTGCCAACTTCGCCTCCCTGGGACTCGTAATAGGAGGCCTGAGTAAGAACACCTCTCATGGACAATGTATCTGGCAAGCAAATCCCAAAGAAAACACCCAAACAAACAGGCTGTGGGTGAAACTTAGCAGCATTAGGGGCTAAGCAGCTGTTCTGCTAAGAACCAGAACCCAACTGTGCATGGAAGGCCTCCCAGAAGGGCGCAGGCTTTGGCATGGAGGTCCTGGGAGAGGGGCTAAAGAGCAGGAGTGGGGAACCAGGTCCTGCCAATAGGCCTCCCTGCCCAGCCATCACACCATGAGTGTGAGCTACTACAGCCCTCGGGCTTCAGGAGGAACAAACTATTTCTGTAGCCTGCTGATTAGAAAGACAAAGTTGGCTCACCAATCTGGAATAGCCTTCTAGGGAAAAAAACAACCAAAAAACAACCTTTTCAGATCTCAAGGGAAAAAGAAAAATTGAAAATCCATGTGGTTTTTCAATCAGCAGCCAGAACTGCTGGCAGCTGCATTTACCCTGGAGTCCAGGTGGGCTCTGCAGCAGCAGCATCATGAAGGAGCAGGGCACAGAGGTGAGGACAGACCCTGGTGCTGTGCCCAGGGTTTGCATCTGAAAGCCACCATCAGCCAGCACAGATGTACCGACTGCCAAAGCAACCAGAAGTCACCATTTTATACACAAGCCACCTTCTTATCCGAAAGAGTCAACTGGGCCTTCAAATGGTCCGCTTAAAACTGCCTCATTTTTCCTCCTTGTTCCTCCTGGTCCGAACTTCAGGGAGGGAATTCCCTTGTGTGGTGGGAGGGCTGGCAGGTTCATCTTATTCATAAATATGTATGTTTGACACACACTTTAATTTTTCTCCCTAGCAAGCATTGCTCCCTCAAAAAAATCGGAGATAGCTGGTGGCGCCTTCAGGGCAATGATTGCGGGGACCGCCGCCTGTTTCATGACAGCCTGTATTGCAGGTACCGTACCCTTCTCTGAATTTCACTGAGTTTCACTGAATTTTAGAGTTGGAAGGGACCATAGAGATCATCTAGTCCAACTCCCCTGCTGAAGCAGGATTGCCTAGAGCTTGTCAGAGCATGTTACTCAGGACTGCATCCAGGTGGGTCTTGAAAATCTCCAAGGAAGGGGACTCCACAACCTCCCTGGGCAGCCTGTTCCAGGGCTCTGTCACCCTCAAAGTGAAGAAGTTTTTTTTCATATTTGAGGGGAACCTCTTATGTTCCAACTTGTGCCCGTTGCCCCTCGTCCTCTGACTGGGAACCCCTGAAAAGAGTCTGGCTCCCTCCTCCTTCAACCCTCCCTTGAGATACTTGTAGGCATTGATAAGGTCTCCCCTCAGCCTTCTCTTCGCCAGACTAAAGAGTCCCAGCTCTGGTGTCTCTTGGAGCCACTTCCCACAGGGTGGCAGTGCGTCCCTGCAGTGGCAGCTGCTGTCACTAAAACGCTAGTATTTTTGGCTTTGGCAGGATTAAAAGTCAATATGCCACCAAAGGTCCCTGAAAACTGGAATATGAAAAGATTTATTTTCTTTCTTCCATCGTGTGTTACCTCTTTTTTGTTGTTGGCCCGTGTGTAACACACAACTCGCAAACAAAGCAAGTTACAGATGTTGCAATCCCTCCTCCACGCTGTTAGCTACAGAAATATAGAAGCAATTATGGAGCAGAACGGAGAATTGGAATGGAAGGAGGGTGTAACAGAGAAGGAGTGATGAGGAAGCTTTTAACAACTTTTTTCCTTAATTTTAAGTGGGTATTTTGGGCTGATAATATTCCCACAGCGCATTTAAGTTAATGAAATTGTCCTGAGGTGAGACTCAACAACAAACCCTTATTTTCAAACTCTCACCTTCAAGCTGAGTAAAGAGACACAATGCAGCAGCCGTTTTTAGGGAGGAAATTAAAACAAGGCAAAACAAAACAAAAACCATAATATTAGTGATTCAGGAGATTAATTAATTGACCTGTTATGATTCATTAGGTAAAATTTATCCCCAGTATTTAACAATCCCTTTCCTAGCTTTCCTTTCTGAGCAAGTGATACGCAGAATTGCATGATGAAGGTAAAAGCCCTCATATTCCTCCAGTGATTAAAGATCTTCGTGCTTTATGTAGCTGAAAACAGTATGTCTGTTTCTACCACAGCTGGTCTTATCCCTTTGTGTTCACTACAGCAACAGAAACACATACATTTTAAAGATAAGCCACACTATTTGCTGAAGGTTATAGAATACTGAGTCAGGAAGTCCTACTAAAATTTGTCATTTCACAATCCTGGCTTTAAGAATAAAATTGTGAGCAGCCACTGGGAAATCTTTCCAAAACAATAAAATCTGCTTTGGAAAGAAAATTACATTCCACTCATTTGTGCTGTGGCAAATGGTTTCCTTATGCCCAGAAGAGGGAAAAAGAGACAAATGTTTTCTACACCCCAGTCAAGATAAGAACATATTAAAAATGTGTTTGGGTTCCACAACACTATGTACAAGAAAGAACTGCCACTTTCATATTTTTCTGTCTCCATCACTGCAATGAATGCTGACATTGCTACTTATAGAAAATTTTGGAGAACATCTAGCAAAGCAAAGATAAATAAACCATAACTATCTCCTTTTAAAAGAAAAGAAAAGGTCCTGCATTTGCTTGCATGGCTATAAATGCAGCATAGCTCAATTTTAGCTAATGAAGGCACACTGTCCAAGCAGTAAGAAAGCCATTAGCATAAAGACTTTGTGGTCATTCCTTAATCTAGTTCTGTAAAAGCCCACAGTTCGAGGGTTTTAATATTGCACCTTTCACAGAACCAACTGAGGGGGTGATTTTGTATCAGCCAGAGTGTTTCATCTGACCATAACCCAGGGACTGACATCGCCAAGTCTTATCTTCCTCTTCATTACTCATTAAGAAAATTGTTACTTACTTCATAGGAATGCTGACTAGCCCTGGTCTGGAAGTTTCTTGCCACGGCTTATTAGAAAACGTCTTCAACTCCACAGATTTCCCTGCCAACAGCACAAGGCTGGTTCAATGCTGCCAACAACTCTTTACCAGGTATTGAGGAACTGTTTATCCCTCTGTGCTAAATTATCCGGCATAATTTAGGAACTCATATATTCTCTAAAAGCCATTTGTATTTGCCATTTTTTTCATAGGCACCTGTTTCCCATTAACTTGTATCTTTTAAAGAAATTAATAGTTTAATGCTGCTGAATTATTTTCCTTTTATTGGGCATTCCTTTGTTACATGCAAAACACAAATAGAACCAACAGAGAACTCAAAGCATCTTTGTCCAAACCTGAGCTTCGCAAAAGGCTGAAGATAGATTGTCATGTGTCATACTCTGTTGCTTAAATAAAGCAGGTTGTTTGTATTTAGAGAGGTTCTTGTTACTTTTACTTAGTATCAAGACTTGTGGCAATTTGAAATTTCTTATGATGTTTAACTCCTCATGTTAGGAATCCAAATTCCAATTCTAATTTCAGATGATATTTTTTTCTGAATTACTCTTTGACACATACATTTTTTTCTTCCATGCCCTGGCAAAAAATATAGCTTTGAATATGGGCATATACAATATGTAAGATGGTGTCATTTTTATGGTAGCATCTTTTGATTTCAAGTATTTCCAAAAAATGTAATTTATAGAAATTATTCATGTTAATATCAAGATTACCAGCATCTGCCAGAACATCAGCGCCTGCAAATCACTGCAAGGAATTTCTGTTTGTGCAACCTAAACTTCCAAATGAGTTCATCACAACATTGATCTATTGTCAAAAACTTTCTTGCACAGTAAAAATAATTTGTGATATTGGGTACACTCCTTCTTTCATATATCTTTATCATTTGAGCTTCTCCTCATTACACTAATTTTAACTCTACTAGGTTGCTACAAAGACAAGAACTTGCTCTGTTTTCACCAGAATCAATGTTGAGCAAATGCTTCAAAGATGCAAAAGCCTTGAATAGTGAAGTGAAACCCTCAATTATTTCAATTAAATAGGAAGATATATATCCGAGGCATGAGGAATTTATACAGAAAACCAGGCTTCACCCTGATAAAAAGGGAGAACATGTGGTCATGGCACATGGCTGGTGTTTGGAAAGTCTTCTCTGTTTCATTTCTCATTAAAATTTTAACACATTCAAAGTTGCTTTTGAGAAAGTGTGTGTGTGTATGTGTTTGTGCATATGTATGCGTGTATATATGTGTACATATATATATACACATATATATATTCCCATAAGAGAAAGGGAATATATCTGATTTCTGTTTTCATTCCTTCCCCAGTGTAAATGATTCGCAGAGTATCTTCCCTGGACGAAACTACAGCCTGAGTTCCTGGAAAGGATGTTGCCAAATGCTGGCTAAACCTGCTTTGCACTGCGCTTGGATTAAGCCTTAATTTTGGGGAGGAGATAGATCATATATGAGAGTCATGTTTGTTGGTGGAAAGGTAATAAAAAATCTCCTTTTGCACAACAAGTATGAACACCTACCCAAACCTTTATGTTCTATCTTTTACGGCCCAGTTCCTCTGACTTGCTTGAAATTACTCGTAAATTAAACTGGAACAAATGCAAGATCCCTCTCGCTGCAAACCTCTTCTCCCGTTACAGATCGGAGTCGGTGCAGAGTCCAGTTAGAGGCCTGTAACAGGCAGTGTTCCCCTGGTGTCAGTACTGAGTCCAGTCTTGTTCAATATATTCATCAGAGACCTGGATGAGGGGACAGAGTGTGAAGAAGAGTGTGGCCAGCAGGTCGAGGGAGGTCATCCACCCCCTCTAATCTGCCCTGGTGAGGGTGCATCTGGAGTACTGTACCCAGTTCTGGGCTCCCCAGCTCAAGAATCACACAGAGTCACAGAATGATATGGGGTTGGAAGGGACCTCTAGAGATCATCTAGTCCAACCCCCTGCAAGAGCAAGTCCACCTACAGCAGGTTTCACAGGAACACGTGCAGGCAGGTTTTGAATGTCTCCAGAGATGGAGACTCCACCACCTCTCTGGGAAGCCTGTTCCAGTGCTCTGTCACCCTCGATGTAAAGATGTTCCTTCTCATGTTTGGATGGAACTTCTTATGTTCAAGTTTCTGTCCACTGGTGTCACTGAGCACCACTGAAAAAAGACTGGCCCCATCCTCCTGACACCCACTCTTTGAGTATTTATAGGCGTTGATCAGATCCTCCCTCAGCCTTCTCTTCTCCAGACTAAAAAGACCCAAGTCCCTCAGCCTTTCCTCATAAGACAGATGTTCTAGGCCCCTAATCATCTTTTTAGCCCTTTGCTGTACCCTCTCCAACAGTTGCCAGTCCTTCTTGAACTGGGGAGCCCAGAACTGGAACCCAGTGCCAGGTCCTGAAGTTGGGTCACAACAACCCCGTGCAGTGCTACATGGGGAAGAGTGGCTGGAAAGATGTCTGAAGGAAAAGGATCTAGGGATGCTGGTTGATAGCCACCTGAATATGAGCCAGCAGTGTGCCCAGGTGGCCAAGAAGGCCAACAGCATCCTGGCCTGCATCAGAAACAGTGTGGCCATCAGGACTAGCGAAGTGATTGTTCCCCTGTACTCAGCCCTGGTGAGGCCCCACCTCAAATACTGTGTTCAGTTTTGGGCCCTTCACTAGAAGATGGACGGTAAAATGCCGGAACGTGTCCACAGAAGGGCAGCAAAGCTGGTGAAGTGTCTAGAGCACAAGTCTTATGAGGAGCAGCTGAGGCAACTGGGGTTGTTTAGCTTGGAGAAAGGAGTTTGTCTACACTCTCTACAACACCTGAAAGGAGGTTGTAGCGTGGTGGGGGTCGTTCTCTTCTCCCAAGTAACAAGTAATAGGACAAGAGGAAACAGCCTCAAGTTGCACCAGGGGAGGGTTAGATTGAATATTAGAAAATATCTTCACCAAAAGGATTGTCAAGCATTGGAACAGGCTGCCCAGGAAAGTGGTGGAATTGCCATCGCTGCCGGTATTTAAAAGATGTGCAGCCGTGGTGCTGAGGGACATGGTTTGGTGGTAGATTTGGCAGTCTTAGGCTAACGGTTGGACTTGATGATCCTAAAGGTCAATTCTGACATAAACGATTCTATGATTCTGATAACGATGGCTGCATGTGGACTGAGCTGCTAACGTGGTGCTCCTCAGCAGCTCCTCAGTGAAGCATCCCAATCAGAGACCAGCCACTGTGTGCCCCCGTCCCCCTCCTTCTGCCCACAGAGGTGGAGATATGCAGGCTATGTCTTGATCAAGGAGGTTGTTCCCTGTTTTGTTGTTAAGAATTGTAAAAATTTATCCTGGAGTCACCAACCAGGAATTCAGAGCTGTATTCCTATCAGAAACGATAGAGCTGTACTGCAAATCGAATGTGGGTAAAATCAGGTCACAGACTACTCCCTGCGAAAAAAAAACAACATTAATGAATCTTGAAGACTTCTAGAAGATCCTCTTGAAGAGAATTGTCTGTTATGTTCTTAAGTTTCAGACTCATGGACTTCAAAACTGAAAAGTTCTTTGCAGATTGTTTTGCAAAAGATTGTGACATATATATTTATATATATTCCTATCCTATGACATTGTTAATGCCAAAGATTCAGCAAAAAGGCTCAGAACTGAAGTACAGGAACATCAGAAAGTCCTGACAGACCGTCCAAGAAATAATTGATCAGATGGAAATGAAACAGTCTATTCTGATAAAGCAATAAGTAACTTTTCAGTCTTCCATTAGTTATTGCAGAATCTGTTTAGGGAAATTCATTCCCTAAACTTAAACAGCTGCCAGTACAGATATTTTCAGGGAACATTTATTTGGACTTATTGTGAAAGATGCTAGTTTCCTGTAAAACTCAGCTTATTAACTAAATCCTCTAAAAAATTATAAAGGCGAGCATTACTACTACTTGTGATTTTTAATGTGGGTTTCGTATTGTTAGGTGTTTTTCTTTGGCCTTATCCACCTAGATTTAGAAGACTGCACATCAGTCTCAGTTTTCAGTACTTTTAAAGAATGTTGCTAATCCTGATTATGATAAATATATATTCAAATACTTTATGCAAATCTCTCCTAAGAAAACTGCATGGTCCACAATTTTTTAGCCAATATCCTGGTTATAACAGTTTAGTTTTCAAATAAGGTTAGAGTCTGAAATAAATACTTTCTGTCAAGGGAAATTACTCAGAAACACTAACTCTCACTGATAAGCAGAAGGCACTCCAACCTCCTGTTTATAAGACACCACTGGCACTCTTTCTCCTTGCTGCTCTCTAGAGTGCTCTTATTTAATATTATTTGCCTTTTGAAGTGGCTGCTCTTCCCATTCCCACAATTGTAAGCTGGTTGAAAGGTCTACCCTGGCTAGTAAAGACATCCATGCATGAAATTCTAAAAAAGCCTCTCACGCAGCTTGAGGCAGCAGCCTTCCTCCCACAGCAAAGATGTGATATGTTCATCTTCTTTTTCAGGACTCCTCTATAGCAGGATTCCGTGGAGGGCAATGTTAGTGGAGAATATGCGACATTGCTCTAGCTACACCTGGTCAAAGAGATTGCCCACCTGATTTGCCGATGGCTCAATCAAAAGGTGATATATATGGCATGTTGTATCCTAAACGTAGCAAAAAAAGCAGTGAAGGCAGGAGGGGATTGCTAACAAGTACCATCATGCCTTCAGGGGACTATTTACCTTCTGTCCGTGTGGTGGTGCTTGAAGTTCAGTCTAGAGGTCTTTGCATCTCTTTACACGAAGAGGGAACTGTGCATTTCACCCCTGGCAGTTCACTTGTAAACTTGGACCCTAACTTGGACCCTAAACTATCAGTGCTCGGGAGCACATTTCCGACAACAAGATTGCCAGCAACAGTAAACCTGCAACACAGACCTGTGAATAAATACTTGATTTCATCAAATGCTTGCTAGCATTCTGTATAGATTCAAAGATCAACAGGAACATTTTGGGAATAATGGGTTAAATAACGGATGAAGCCTATATGGAGGTATCTCTCTTTCAAAGGTCTTGCAAAAAAAAGGGAGAGCTTAACCTGCTTTGTGGTTACTGGGGCGGCAGTGCCATGTGTAAGAGATTGTATTGAAAGCAGGTGACAAGTTAAAGAAGCACAGGTGGCGTGACTCAATCCGTCCCTCTCAGAAGCTACCCGCTGGATGTCAGTACATACCTAATAGCCTTGTGGAGCTTTGTACTGTAGCATTCGCTAAAAATCACCAGTTATAATTCCAGGAAATGTTTCGCACAGTGCGGTGTACAGCAGTTGCAGTGAACATACTGCATGCCCGGATCATGCTCAGGGCATGTACAGTCAAAGAAAAGTTCTTTCTGGCCCCAACCTAGAGGAGCACTGAAATATATAAATGAGGCAAGACTGGTAGGGAACAGAAATATTTCTATTTTAATTGTCTGTAAGGCAGTTGGAAAAAAAACCCTCTTTTTCCAATTCCACATACCACAACAGCACTTGCAAACTGTATACCTTTGTGAACATGTAAATAATTGACTGTATCAAAATGGCAACTCATATACAGCAAGTTATGGAGCCAGGTAAGTGTTCTCCAAGCCAGGTAAGTGTTCTCCAAACCAGGTATCACCTGTTTCTCACAAAAGACATGAGTAGAGAGAGAGGCAACCTGCTAAAGAGACAGAATATGAATACCAATTCTTTTCTTCTGCAGACTGAAACAGTATTTGCTATGCAGCGGCCAGTCTGTTTTCCACCACACAGTGGTTCCCAAATGAGTCTGTGTGAGTCTGTGGGTTGCTAACAGACCTCCAAATTCCAACTAGATACAGGTAGCTTTAAAGTCATTTACGCACGTTGCTCAGCAGTGGTGTGTGGCTGGGAGCCTCAACCCCACCATCAATGGTAGAAGACAAATCTGTGCCTGGTGCGTTGGGGCAGGGCGAGGGGAGCACAGAGCCCTGCTTGGCATCCAGGGGCACAGATGGTGTGAGGCCCCAGGTTTGGAGTTTGTGGGCACCCATGTGGCACCATCCCCGGCTCTGCAAGGATGCCCACGGAATGAGTAGGTCTGCTGCTATCCTAAGCTGTGGGTATCAAACATAAAAACAAGTGCCAGGTTACAAAAATTCCGTGTTTGGGAGGCTGAATCAAATTCTCCTCTTGTTTACATCAGTCTAAGCTTGGGGGATCTTCACTGAAACTGGATTTACCGTACATTTATACCAGCGCAAATAAAATGCAGATTTGTTTTGTTGGATTTCATTCTGATTTCAAGCTGGTTTTAAATTCCATACGAGCCAATGGAAGTACTTCAATTAATACAATAATGTATTACATGCCTTGTGGAGCTCGAAATCCGAAACCTGGGAATATTCAGAAAAACAGACTGGTGAAAAACAGTTTACTTTTTAGCTCAGAACTGCTTCACAATGGTTTTACAGAGGAAAAAAAAAAAAAAAAAAAAGCATTTTCTTGTTGCTATGGCATCCTGCAGCACAGGGATTCACTATGACAACCAGTGCAGACCTCAGAAAGCATTGATCAGAGTTTGCAGGTTGCTATGGCTGCCATAGTGAAAACAGATATTTTCTTTTCTGCCGTATTGATTGATTGGTGCCTTCGCTGTCAGGTGGCTAGAACTGTCAGGGAGATGGGAGCACACTACACGGGGTCGCTGCCTGTTCCCTGGTGGCAAGTACAGATGGGAGTTCAGGACCACATCTGTCTAGACGAAATAAGAAAATCTCCACCTTTCACATGCAAAATCTTGCCTGTCACTAGGATTAAATATACCTAGGAAGTATTACATTTGGGTCTTGTTGCTTACTTGTTTTTCACGTGCTAGGGAGGTGTTCCTACTTCAGCAGCAATTGCATTGCCATGTTTTGAGTCCCCATGTTGGGGAGAATGGCCCTGTGCATAGGAGGGTAGGTAAACCTGGACTTGTGTCCAGTTGTGGATTTTGCCACAGGCCCCCCATGTACTTGGGAAGGTTTCTCCGCCCTCTGATGTCTGTCTTCTCGACCTGTAAAATGAAGCAGTAGCCTGGGAGTGTTGTTAGCAGCTGTATGACAGCAAATACTGTTAGACAGCAAAAAATGGGAGAGCAGGACTTTAGCGGTTGTGGGATTATACACCTAGGAACTCCCTCCAGACTGAAAAGTAGAAAGGAACTGTGCATTACGTGCCTACTTCCTGTCAGAGGCTCTCATACACGGAGCAAAACAGATATTATAACTCCACCAATCTGGCATTTTTCCCAAACTAACAGCTCTGGTTCAAATAGAGGAAGAAGACTGTGGATAAGTC
Organism: Calidris pugnax; assembly: GCF_001431845.1. Classification (NCBI taxonomy): domain Eukaryota; kingdom Metazoa; phylum Chordata; class Aves; order Charadriiformes; family Scolopacidae; genus Calidris; species Calidris pugnax. The sequence goes on along the minus strand of NW_015090766.1, from coordinate 799,683 downwards.
CATACCAATGTTGTTTCCCCCTACTGAAAAAAAAACCCCACAATTGCACTGCTGTAGCATCTGAGCTCAAATACCAGCAGGGACACAAAAAAATTGATGCCCATATCAAATGACTGCTGTTACATCACACTGTCCCAGCCAGCTTCCATAACTGCTTTATTACCTCTACAACCCCAAATTTTACAAGTATCCTTCACTGCTGACTGAACTTGTCCTGCAAAAATCTGATTTGACTCTACTTGGCTATTTGGCCGTATTACGCCAATTATTACACAGGGATAGACTTTAAAGTCTCTTATGTGTTAATCTTAAACCATTTCTGTGTTACATGTTGTTCCCCAAGGAGCCACTGAAAAAAGCCATTTTCTATTTTCAACTCACAAATACCACGTAAAAGACATCCACCCCCGACAGTTTATTGAATAATCATGCCCAGGCGTTTCAAAAAAAGGAATTTGTCCTTGCAGTTACTCACTGTTATTACAAACAGCTCAGCTGAAGTCAGCTGAGGTACTCTCTGTGCTATGCGTTTACCTTGAATAAATGATTGCGGTATCTGGCCTGACCTGAAACCACTTAGGAAAACTTGCAGAACTCCCTCAGAGCTCTCAGCTCTGTCCTTGTGCTACCTTGACTGCCGTAATAAACCATGGCAGAGCCCAAACTGAGATATCAGGTCGGGCTTCATTTAGCAGGTAACTGCTGTATTCCCAAGCCTCTTGCTTCCCTCCTTTCATCTCCTCTTCTTCTGACCACTCTGTAGCTTTACAGTAGCACGGCTCACATCTTCCTTTCTGTCTCTGCTGCTTTTGCTCCTGCTCACCTTTGTTTTGATGTCACACATCACCACAGGGGAACTCGAATTTTTCCTGTCTCAGATCACTAGGTGGCAGAAGACAATCAGTAAAAGTTCTTCCCAAGGAAGCACATAGGGATACAAGTATCCAGCCTTTTTATTTGCATATATGTGGCCTACTGCTGGGTTTTGTTGCTCAAAATTTCAGGTTAAATATTTTTATTAACTACCCCATATTTTCAGGTAATATAAAAATATGATACACTTTGGGTAAGGTGGTTTGCTTTTAAGGGGTCACTGTGGGCACTCTGAATTACTACACTTTACAGAGTGCCACACAGCCATCCCTGAAAATCATCTTTTGCTAAAATGCTGCCTGCTGCTACCCCCAGTTTTCTTGTTACCTTTGTAGATTGTGGTGGAGGGTGTGAATGCCTGTCTGTAGTAACCTTAGTGAAAGTAGTAGAATGAATTATGGAATGAATAAATACATAAAGAATGCTGCAAAAACTTGCAGCAGATGGTGGTGAGAGGAGGGTAGTTGTGATCCTGTTACAACATCCCCTTTCTACTTAGCTGCAGGTAATACGAGACTAAAAGTTTCTAAAACTCAGGGTAGCAACACCAATAACGGTAACAAAGTCCATTTTGCTGTAATCTCCACCACCAGCCCAACTCTCAGCGTGGCCCCTGCCTTGGGGCTTGCTGAACGCAATAAGGCTTTTCACATGGTGGTAGGTTTTCCTTAGTTGTCTTATAGAGGTAAGGGAGGACAGGAAGAATCAGATCACTTCAGTAAAGCGGGTTAAGAAAAAGCATACTGAGGATGACATACACTGTGGGTAGTGGCACTTGAAAAACTGTACCCTTGGAAAAGAGAGAGCAGTGACATCCTTATGAGATGTGACTCAAGTAAAAGGCTTTTTCTGGAGTATCCATTGTTATAGTGTCTGGCAAACTCTATTTACAGGGAAGACGGAAGCACAGAGGCCCTCCCTTACCTCCCAGAGGGACTAGAACCACTACTCAAGAGCTTAAATACTTACTGCTAAATATGGCAAAGTAATCCACTTCACAGAACAGTAACCTGCTCACAGTGAGTTACAAGAGCATGACAAAATTTAAAAGGTTGTTTAAAAGAGAGTGGATAGGTATAGTCTTCTCAAAACCAAAATAAGGAAGGTCTCTCCATTACTTTCACTCAAATTGAAAAATATTTCATCAAATAATATGAGGCAGCAGAGCACTTATTACCTACTTTTGGTTGTTCTTCTTCTCTCAGAGCTGTGATTGTGTAAATGGGAACATTCGGGAAAGGTATACACAAAGACAAGGGGATATGAGCACCCATCCTTCAGAAAACTGAACTGGAACCATCCACAGAACACTCTCAAACCCAAGGGTCTCCAAGCTGGAGGCAGCGTGCTGTTGAGACAGGGTCAGATAGATTTGGCTTCTTACATCAGCTTTTCTTCATGTTTCCTACTGTCATTCTATAAAGGCTCTTGTGTATGCTTATCACCAGAGTTAACTAAAGCCCTTGTGGGAGGTGGAGGGGGTGGGTGGTGGTGTTGCTCTTACCAGTGACGTCCAACTTCGAAAACGACCTCTCTTCTGGAACATTGCTCATAAAAGCATTTTCATTTGGACATGAAAGAGAGCATATTTTCCAAAGATACTTTCAGCTATTTCCAAATGGTACATTTCTGTCCTGCAGACTTTAACTTGATTGTTTCCCATGAAGAATTTGCCAAATAATGGCCAAAAGAAAAAAGATTAAACTGTTTATCTGATGCATTGCAGTGTTTTCTCTATATTTCTTTTCTTTCCAGGGAAATGAAAGACTTTAAATAGTGATAACTTTCCATTCCATGAAGCTTGCTGCCCACAGTTCCTTCTAAAATATTAGTGCAAACTGGAAGGACATTATTCTTCATGCCTGAGTATATTGTAATAACTAGAAAAATATAATTATCTAATCATTGCTATTCTGATCTATAAAGACATTGTCTTTGCAGTTCCTTGAGGATTCAGTAGGATGCTAAAATTGTACAGAACTTGTTCTTGAATTAGAAGTCACTCTCACCTCCTTCTTACTATTTAAGCAGTCCATAAAAGAGCAGTGGGAAGGTGCTTTCAGCTGCATCTAGATCTATTTATTCTCTGAGACAAGGTCTTTGGTCTGTGCAAACATCTCCCAAAATCTTACAACACAGATACCAGGCAAAAATGGCTTCTGCACTTTGTATGTGTTTGCTTACATGTGCTTAGTGATGTGGCAAAAAATACTTTGCAATGTGTTTGACTCCCACTAAAACTGTATGAGGCAGCTGCAGCTGGTAGTTAATCGGATTCCTTTCATGCCTTAGGCTTTCTCAGATACAGCTGTTATTGTTACTTCTGTGCAAATTCAGTAAGGTAATTATTCATTATCCATCAAAGTTTGTTGGACTCAATGATCTTAAAGGTCTCTGCCAACCTAGAAGATTCTTATGAGGCTAAAGAGAGAAGTAGCCTGATTCCTGAGAACTGTTTGACTTCGCAGCACTAGTAGTCAAGAAAAAGATCTTATCCAGTAAATTTGAATCTACCAAAGAAGTTCCAGTTGAACCAGACCTGATAGTGCTGGCAAAAGCCAAGGAGAATGGTAATTCTTCCCCTGGTTTATTTTCAGAGGGGACATTAAAGAGCTGAGTTTTCAAAAGACAAAAATTCTTCTGTTTGCAGATTATCTTTGCCAATATAGGCATTTCAGAGAGACAAGGCTGAATTCTGAGGTCTCAGTACAAATTACCCAGGAACTATTCTGGTGGTATTGTGAACTATTACTGTTCTTTCTCTAAAAATTTTCATCTCATTTAAAATTCTTGGAAGAGCCTCTTATCCTTATATGACCCAGAACAAGCTGTCTTTTTTCTGATTGTGACAAAATAAGACTATTTTGATGATGGATGTCTTGCTTGACAGCACTGTTTCTAGCAAAACACAGTAGGAATAATTCTGAGTGTATTACTTTCACAGGGACCATGAGCTAATCTCCATTTTACCCTGCATTGTATGAACAAATAGACCAAGCATCAGAGAGATTTTGATCCAATTTTTATGAAATAAACAGAAAAAGCATGTGTAGAGATTAAGGCAACAACAGAGACAGGTGCATAGAATAGTAATCACGGTAGCACTATCATAGACAAATTAAAGGCAGTACAAATTAAGCAACCATTAATGATATAATATAGAGCACAATCCAAATATAACCAGACTTCTTTTCCTGAGCAAAAGTATGAATGTGCTACACTTTTATTTTATCTGTATAGTATAGTCCTCAAGTGCTGCTAAAACAGTATACTGCAGTCATATAATCTCTTTCTTTCACTGCTCTGCCCCACATTTAGTGGCCCGTGGCTAGGTCTGTGTCAGTCAGCTCCATTGCTAGCATTGGATAAGAGCCAAAGTTCTCATTTGTTATCACAGTGGCCCCATGGGGCTTTGCTTTCACCACAGACAAACAACTAACGCCTCTCAGTGGTCTGGTTTCATATACACATACCATTCTGATCCATCTAGTGCTTTAGCATTGCTGAGATTTTTTGAGGGGGAGCCTTTTATTTTACCCAGTGCTAGCACCAGCCTCTTCATCACAAGTCTAGACAGACCAGGACAGAAAATGGGTGTGTTTGGTGGTGGTGGTGGTGGTGGTGCTGCTGCTGCTAGCACCTCTAGAGTTGAAAAGGAGCAACAAGGACAAACTTCTCACAAAGGTGTTTGTAAAGGGAAGGGACGGCAGACAACAGCTTTGTTTGGGTTCTTTGCCTGCTTAGTTTATAAATATTCAGCTTGATAATGTTTAAAAGTTAAAAAAAAATGTATTGGGGTTGCAATACTTTACTCAGTTCTCTGCTATACGTTGCATCTAAGAATTGATCCATGAGATTTAGGTGGCTCTGCTAGGTGGGTGATGGCTCTGTGCTAGATCTCCACCGTAAAACAATGTAGGTTATGCCATTAGAGCTCTTCTGACATCAGTGGCAGATGTTATGGAGCTGCTGCTTCTAGAGCACTCCTGCAAACAAGCAGACAGGACTGAGTCTGTTGCAATGAAATGGTGTCTACACGACAAGGTTTTGGTAGCCAGGGGCTACAGAGTTGGCCCCTGTGAGAAGAGATGAGGGCTGTCCCCATGTCAGACATATCTGGTTCCAGCCAGCTCCAAAATCCCTCCCACCAGAGGGAACCACAGTGGGGTCCAGTGGGGAACCACACTGGAGCAGTCTGTCTCTGAACAATTGTACGTGATAAGGACCCATGCTGGAGCAGTTCTTGAAGGCTTTGACAGCAATCTTAGTGCTGCAGCTGTAATTTCTTCTGAAGGCAAAGTAATCATGTTGTTCATCAGCAACATCAACCCCCAGACTGCTAAAGGAGCAGTATGGGCTAGAAAGGAAAATTTTTGCACTTCTTTGATGCAGAAAATCCTCACTTGCATCTATTTTTCCTTTACAGCAAGTGAAAAACTGCTTTACTGCTTAAATATAGTTTGGGGATTGTTCCCTGTCTTGTTAAAATACAAAAGGTGGACCTTGTCCTATAACTGTGCCTTACAATGGCCGTACGTGAAGTTCACATATGATGTATATGGAAATATTTCCATAGGCTGCCAATGTGCAACCTATGGAAGAGGTTCAGGCTATGAAATTGGTCTGGATGCTCCAGCAGGTTGGACATGGAGAAGAATACAGTAAACAAACAAATTCCAAGTGCTGTCTAGCTTTTAAAAAAGTCACAAACACCATAAATGATACTAATGGAAATATTACTGGCCTATCACTTTACACAACCCCCCTGCCTAATTTGGAATATTGAACAACCCCATTTAACTGTTATTTTATTTAAAATTATCTACATGCGCCAGTAGGAGCCTTCTAGTTAGTGTAATCATCATCAGTGTTATTTTTCTCATTCTTCTCACACAAACTGTAAGATCACTGCCCTGGACTTCAGGAGAGCAGCCTTTGGCCTCTTGAGGGGTCTGGATAAAGCCCTGGAGGGAAAAGGGGCCCAAGGAAGCTGGTTAGTATTCAAGGATCGCCTCCTCCAAGCTCAGGAGTGATGCATCCCAAAAAAGAAGTCAGGTAAAAAAAGGCCAAGAGGCCTGCATGGATGAACAAGGAGCTCCTGGACACATTCATGAGGAGGCCTACAGAGTGTAGAAGAAAGGACAGGTAGCCTGGGAGGAATACAGAAAAATTGTTCTAGCAGCCAGGGACCAGGTTAGGAAAGCTAAAGCCCAGAGAGAGTTAAATCTGGCCAGGGACATCAAGGACAAGAAAAACTATAAGCATGTCAATCATAAAAGGAAGAGTGGGGAAGACGTGGACCCTATCTGGAAGGAATCAGGAAACCTGGTCATCAAGGATATGGAGAAGGCTGAGGTACTCAATGAGTTTTTTGCCTCAGTCTTCAGCAGCAAAGGCTCTAACCACACCACCCAAGTTGCAGAAGGCAAAGGTAGGGCTGTGAGAAAAAGAACTGCCCGCTGCAGGTGAAAATCAAGTATAGGATATGGAGAAGGCTGAGGTACTCAATGAGTTTTTTGCCTCAGTCTTCAGCAGCAAAGGCTCTAACCACACCACCCAAGTTGCAGAAGGCAAAGGTAGGGCTGTGAGAAAAAGAACTGCCCGCTGCAGGTGAAAATCAAGTATGAGACCACCTAAGGAACCTGAAGGTACATAAGTCCATGGGATCTGATGAAAAGGGGAAACATAACCCCCGTTTTCAAAAAAGGAAAAAAGGAAGACCCTACAGGTCAGTCAGTGTCACCTCTGTGCCTGGCAAGATCATGGAGCGGATCCTCCTGGAAACTCTGCTAAGGCACATGGAAAATAAGGTGATTGGTGACAGCCAACATGGCTTCACCAAGGGCAAATCATACCTGACAAATCTGGTGACCTTCTACGATGGGATTACAGCGTTTGGTTAAGGAGACAGCAACAGATGTCATCTACCTGGAGTTCTGCAAAGTGTTGGACACTGTCTCATAAAACCTCCTGGTATCTAAATTGGAAAGACATGGATTTGACAGATGGACCACTCAGTGGATAAGGAACTGGCTGGATGTTCACATTCAAAGAGTTGAGGTCAACAGCTCAATGTCCAAGTGGAAACCAGTGACAAGCAGCATTCCTTGAGGGTTGGTATTGAGACTGGTGCTGCTGTTGGGATCCTGCACCTAGGTCAGAGCAATTCTATTCTCCTGAGTGGAGAATGGATTGAGAACAGCCCTGAGGAGGAGTTGGGAATGTTGATTGATGGGAAGCTCACGATCAGCCAGCAATGCACTCTTGCAGCCCAGAAGGCCACCCATATCCTGAGCGGCATCAAAAGAAGCATGGCCAGCAGGTTGAGGGACATGACTCTGTTCCTCTACTCTGCTCTTGTGAGACCCCACCTGGAGTACTGCATCCAACTTTGGAGTCCTCAGCACAGGAAGGACATGAACTGGTCCAGAAGAGGGCCATTAAAATTATCAAAGGGCTGAGGCATGTCTTCTATGAAGTCAGGGTGAGAGAGTTGGGGTTGTTCAGCCTGGAGAAGGCTCTGGGGGAGACATTATAGCAGCCTTCCAGTATATGAATACCAGTATATGAGGCCTACAAGAAAGCTGGAGAGGGACTTTTTACAAGGGCATGTAGTGATGGGACGAGGGGCAGTGACTTCAAACTGGAAAAGGGTAGATTTAGATTAGATATGAGGAAAACATTGTTACCATGAAGGTCGTGAGGCACTGGACCATGTTGCTCAGAGAAGCTGTGGATACCCCAACCCTGGAAGTGTTCAAGGCCAGGTTGGATGGAGCTTTGAGCAACCTGGTCTGGTGGGACGTACCCCTGCCCATGGCAGGGGGAGTTGGAACAAGGTGATCTATAAGATCCCTTCCAGCCTGAACACTTCTTTGATCCTATGATCATTTAAGGATAAAGTTTATTATTTTTATTTCAGCTACTTCAGTTACAATGTATTCCTGAGTAGCTAAAATTTGCCCAGCGAAGTCTGGAGAAGGTAAAGGACATCTGCAGAGGCAAGAATTGTTTCCATTCCTCTACCTATTTTTACAGGGGTCAACCGTGTCCACACCAGGGCGGCTCTATGGTTCCACCATCATGAGGACTGGGTGCCCCAATAAAAGTGACCAAGCGTGGAGTTGCCATGCTGCTCTGAATGTGTCAGATGAGCAGGGTTTGGGGGACAGCTTTTCAAGCGCATCACACTTACAGACAGCTTTCCTGTGCTCAGCATCAAGCACTTTGAGTCCTGACATATGTGGCCAAAATGGCAAGAGAGGTCAGAATCCAGAGTTTTGTACATCTTAAGGATTTGCTTCTTTTCTGATGCTGAAATGGGATGTGAGACCCTTGAAAACTGACTATATACCAGCTATGTCCCCTGAGTAAAGTCTTTAAAACAGACTCCCCATAGTGCTTAGGCTTGTGGGCTGTGCTGGGCTCTGCAGTTGGTCAGGTCTTTTTCAAATGTACCTTCCTCTTTATTATTCTACTGCTTTAAAATATCTTAAAAGTCTTTTAAATTTAAATTAGTGTATTGGAATCCTATAATTCTCCCTCAAAAGTATGATCAAGAGCATAAAATCATTTTAAAGAACAACAAACAAATCAGCAAGGATGGCATGGGACCTGTAGGATTGAATGAGGAATATTCACTGGGGTTGGAGGTCCATGGGACTGTTTTCTGCTTCTCATCCACCAGTAACGATCTTCAAAAGTGTACTGCCTACTTCCCTGGTGAAGAGACTGGATTTCAGGTCTAGGCAAAGACAAAGAAACAATTCCAGAGCTTTCTGAAGGAAATGTAGAATTTCTCTGCTTTAGAGAATTTATCATTACAGGATACTCTCTAGAGACAACTGCTAGAAGTGAAAAAAAAAGGTGTGAAAACTCCGGATTGAAGGATGCTAACCACTAACACCTCACATGTATGCTTTTAAGCTGTTTCTAGTCATTTACTACGCAGATCTGAAAAATCCCGCCCATGCTGTTTGCACTGTGACATTGTAATGGTCCATATGGCATTGGTGACACACTGACATATGTTGTGGCATATGTTATGAAAATATATGAGCTGCAGTCCACCCCTAAGGAGTAAGAAGATGAAGAGGCGTGGAAGAGCTGTGCATCTCCAGGCATGACAGATGCCTTCTCCTGCTTGAGCGTTTGTGTTTCTGGCAGATGTTTCTCCAAGTTGGTGGCACCTTTTGAGATATTCAAACTTACTTTCTGAATTTCCCCTCTGCTCTGACCATGTGGGCATGTGTTGGTGGGCTCGTTCCTCTCCTGGTGGATGGGGACTCCCTTCCTCCCTGCTCTGTTCTCCCTCTGATGCTTTCCTGACTCCTTTCTGTTCTCTCCAGTGCATCTTCCTTTGTCTCCCTGCCTCTCTTTTCAGAGCCTCCCTGGTGGCTGCCTTCCCTTCAGGGGACAGGAAGCAGGAGAGGGGTGCAACAAGGAGGGAGGGAGGGAGTGCAGGCGAAAGAGCCATGGGACACACGGTATAGGTGGAATGGAGTGAGGGCTTTGTCTGCATGTGGAGCACTGAAATTCAAAGCTGTGTTTGCAAAACAAGGCCCTAAGTGTTGCCTGCAAGCTGGGGACTCTGCCATGCCCCAAAGATCACTTTCAGTACCGTGTCCTCTGGCATAGACAGAGGTATCTGCCATTTCTCACCAGCCTACAGTTAAGAGATGAAAACACCTGGAAGGTGGACCTGAATACAAAATGGAAAAGTAGCAGGAGATTGAAACCTCCAAGTGTTGCACATAAAATATCTGTGTCACTATTATTTCCTGAGACAGGCTTTTCAGAACACGCTTTGTTTTTCTCTGTGGGCTGAGACTGGAATTCTCATTTTTGTTGGCGTTCCGTATTTGGACTTCCTAACACCAAGAAATATACATGTGTCACCCATTTGGCATATAATAGGTTCCTTGTTGTTAATTGACAAATTCAATTTGTTTAAAGCTACATTTTTTCAAAAGGCAAAAGAAAGCAAAATTTGTATTTTAAAATTAGCTTTCAGGCAATGTTTTAACAACAGGCATGTCCAGAAAATATATGATAATTCACACCAATGGTGAAAATCTGAATGCTCCATCTCTCATTGTGAATCTTGCATAGATGTATATATTTAATTTTCTTGCCTGATGTTTTCCCCTAGTGTTGGTTTTCGAAATGTTATTTTTTTAACATGAAAAACAGAGAGAGATCTGACTGGGAATGTTTTTCAAAAGTAGAATTCATTTTTCCTCTGTCAACGTTTTTATTTCACAGGTGTGGTTTTTGATATTTGCCACAACATGTCTTCATGGAGCTAGAGTTTACCTACTGCAATAAAGAACACCCTAGGAAACCTTGAGACTGGTTTGTATCCATAGGCCAACCACTCTGTGTAGGGAAGAGATCTCACTCTGGGCTTCCTGTTATTTCATTATTATTTCAGTTTTCCAAGCTCTGGTTCTCAAAGCATCAGAGAATTGACACACACAACATTGAAAGAAGATGATAGAATATTAAGTGCACTCACTTTTCATTGAGTAGGTCTCCTGCCAGTAACCATCAGTGAACTATTTACCTTTATTGGTGAAAACGCCCATCACTAGAAAACCCTCAGCTTCAATGTGAGAACTAAATAGTCCTTCCAACTTTTGTCTAGACTTTCACAGAGGCATATTTGCTCTATTCTTACCTCATTGCTTCTGGCTGATTGAAAATTCATCTCCATCGTCTTCACTCTCTGAGAATGTTGGGAAATTTGTCTCCTTTAGAAACTCTTGCCATCTTCTCAAACTTTCTTTCTTTTCTACCTATTGTGTCCTCACTCCCCTGAGTTCAAGCTGTTGTTGTTCCACTCGTGTCCTACTGATTCAGCTGTGTTCTGTTTCTATGGTTCACTGCTTTTAAAATCACTTTTCTGAGCTCAACAGCTATACTGCCTTCTATTTTCTACTCCCTTCTCACAAACCTTTTTGACAGTTCAGACTTTCAGAAAAGTTAGCAGCTATTAGGGCCATCCAACCATACTCATCCCCAGGTTCTGGGCTTTCCTTAGCTCACTGTTGAATTTCCTCCTCTTGTTTTTCTAGTCTTAAATCCGGAGTACCTTTGAATTGGGAGTACCTGTAAATGTATGATTAAATGTCCTAATATCTGCCAATAAAAGGGGGAGCAGACCATGCTGAACATTAGGAAGTGCCATGGTTTGGGCTGAGCTTTCCAGTTTACTGCCCTGGCAGAGAGTCACAGCAATGAAGGCCCTGTTCCAAAGGCAAGCAGAGTCAGAGGAAGTCACACCAATTTCACAGAGCTTTCGGGTTAGATGGTACCTGAGGTGTGATGTGTCATTGTAAGACAATGAAGCAATAGATCCATACACATAAAGCATTGATTAAGTTACCTGTCATTTTATAAACACATGAACGACAAAAGTGAAATGTACATGGGTTCCCAAAATGTCACTGTCAGGGAAAACTGGAAGGAACAGACTTATATGTACAGCAAGTACACAGTCTTTCCAAAGTCACTCTGATGCAGGATTTAAAATCCAGCAGTAATTTTGCTTTGACACAGGACTAAGCAACTAACATATTCTGTTAACTGAGCTACATCTAAATTAATGAATAAAAACTTTGTTTTTCCTCTTTTTCGCTGGGGAAACTCAGAGAATGGCATCAAGATCTGAAGAACGAAGCTTTCAGGGATTAAGTAAGGGGCACTCTCTCTCTTAAGTTTTTTAAATGTAGCCTTTCAGCGGCTGATTATATTTTATTGAAAGAGAAAAATCATTACTAGGAGCTGTAGCAGTGTAAAAGCATATTGAGGAGTTGATGACATGGTAACCACAAGAGTGACTCTCAAGTAGCTCACCACACTGTGAAATCTTGAGAGGCTCAATGTGTGTCGCTGCCCTCTTCAGCAGAGCGGCTCGCAGATTGTTGGCTTTTGTCATGCTTTAATAAGAAATACTTGTCCCTCTTCCCTCTAACGTGAGCTGTAGATATAATCCCCACAGTCTCAATTCAGCCTTGTTACTATAGTTTGCTTTTGCCGTTTCTGCTATTATTTTTAATTCTGTTTGCCAGTGAACCGAAGGGGCCTGCTCTCATTTAGACAAGGATCAGAAAACTACTATATGTAATGTCAGTGGTGCTTTTGACTGTAGAAAAAGCATGTCAACTGAACGTTCCTTCCAGATTTATGGGTAAAAAGAAAGTTAATAATATGGGTACAAATAGCTTTCTTCAAGCATCAGACCTCTCAAATGCAGTAGCACGTGTAGTGTCTGTTTTGCATTTTCTGGTGGTATTAGGTTGACCTTGCTGCACTGGCCACATTCAGCAGGTATTTGCAAGGCTTTCTTATAATCACTAGTATTATACAGTTTTCTGCAAGCACTGGGTTAAGTTGCTACATCTCAGACTGTCTCAAATATTTAGAAAGGTAGGAAACAGTTACCGGTAATGTTAAAAGAAAAAGAGTATGAAATGCGTGTGAAACATACACACTTGGACAGATTAATTTTGCTCCTCTTGTGATACACTGATAATTAGAAGGGGGATAAAAGAAAAAAGAAATTGGCAAAAAATGGGATGATTGCCTGTCCTGGTTTCAGCTGTGACAGAATTAATTTTCTTTCTAGTGATTGCTGTGAAAGAAATGTCAATAATGCATATTGTTTTAGTTGTTGCTGAGCGATGTTTATGCCTTTCCAGGACTCTTAATTTCTCATAGAGGCTGAGAAAAAGCACAGACAGAACAACGGAATGGCCAATGGAATATTCTCTGACACAGACATCATGCTCAGTATGTAAGTGGAGGTTGACCAGGGGGCAAGAAGCTGCAATCATTGCTTGAATTGGTGCCAATTCACCAGGCAGTGAGTGTGACTTGTGTCATTATCATTGTTACTATTTTTATTGTTATTGTTATTTTCCTTTTCTGTTATTGCTTCTATTTAACTGTCTCTATCTCAGCCTACAATGTGTTATTTTTTTCCCTTTTCCCCTCCTTTCCTCCCTCTTCTCCCTGCCCCTCTGGGAGTGCTGTGGGGTGCTAGCTGGCAGCTCGGGTTAAACCCTGTACTGACACTGCAATACAGCTTTACATTTGGCCAAGAGAGAAGAACATGGGGCGGTGTGGGAAGAAGGGAAACTCAACTGAGCTGGAGCATGAGGAAAGGAGTAAAGCTGGAGCCAGAGGTTGAGGAAGGAAATACAAACAGAAGAGAGAAAGAAAGAGAAAATAGTGAGAGGGAGAAACAGAAGGGGACAGAAGACATGAAGGGAGAGAAAATAAACTGGGAGTGGGAATGGGGAAAGAAAGAAGTGAGTGGGAGAAACAAAGAGGTTGGATTGACTGAAGGATTGAAGAGTGAGCAAAAGCATTAAATTGACAGGACCAGAATGTTGAAGTGGAAAACCAGAGAAGAAACTATAAGGACATAAAATAATTCAAAAACCCCAGGAAAACAAATGCAAGCTCCAATTACACAAATGGATTTTTTTTCCTATGTATTTTTTATATATTAATCCTCTTGCTTTATATATTAATCCTCTTGCTATGGTTATACTTCCCTGTGAGGAAAAAAAAAAAAAACAAAAAACAAAAAACGAAAGGGTAGCAGATGGTCCAGATTAAGATAACCTTGGGCCAACCTTAGCCTACACAGTGAGAGGAAATTTTCAATCTCTTGCTATGGATATAGATCCAGTTCTTAGTTTTTGTAAGAAAGGCTAGAAGGAGTCAGTTATCTCAACGTATTAGAAGCATTTTTCTACATAGGTAGCTAGGAAATACAGTGAAAGGATTCAGTCTGGATGTCCTGCCCTGCCCTTCAGTTGGGGGAGAATTTTGTTCAGATCAGTTAAAGCATTTCTTTGGCATACTTCAACAATCTATTAAAACTGGCACTGTAACTGCCTTGTGTTTTGTACACTAATGAAATAGACTGGATTTTTCTATATTAAACAGACTATTTTGGTGATTTTGAAACTTTTCCAAACATTTTTCAAGCTCTGGAATTTATTGAAAGGAGTGCTTTCCTAGCAACAATTTTTCTTTTGAAAAATTAGCATTTTATGGGAGAAAAAGGGTGCTTTGACTAATTCCTGTCTCTCTGTACTTAAGGACCAGATTTCCTTTAAAAAATCTAATGTGATTTACTGATGAAGATGTAGATGTAGAAACCTATAATCACTATTTAAAAGCTAAGGCATTGCAAGCAAATTCTTTTTGTACTTCATGAGTAACGATCCGTCTGTTACTTACTATGATTAATATGAGAAAGCCATAAATAAGTTTATTAATAATCAAATAATCTCCATTAACAAAGTTTATTTAATTGTGATTGTCAGTAATGGGAAATATAGATTTAAGCCCTTTGGAAATGCTTTTGCACTTGAAAGGATGCTGGCTTTGTGCAGTCTCAACCAGAATCGTGCCAAGTGTCTTGGCTCGTCACCATGTTCAAAGGCCACGCTGAACGTTGCACAGAAAATGGACCTCCGAGTTTCTTTAAAGACTTTATAGAATTTATTTGGGAAACCATCCAAACCAGCTGTTTTTCCATTATTTGGTGAATTAATGGTCTCCTCAATTAATGCTTTTTCTAAGACATCCCTTTGTGTATGTGGGCATGTAGGGCATTTGGAGGCAGTTAAGGAGTCCATTAATTTTCTTTCAGTGCATCAGGGTAGTCATTTTCTGAGGACATATCATCACAGAGCCGCCTACAGGCTTTATCTTTTTGTTTGCTTAAAGTTATTTCCCTTTATGTTGAATTTAAATGGAACTGATTTTATTATTGTTGCTTCATTTTCTAAGTGTATATTCCAGATATTTTTCCTTGCCTGCTCTCCATTTTCCAGTGCTATTCCCTTAAATGCTAATGTACAGCATGCTCTACATTGGTAAAAGCTGTAAAATGGAACATTCATCCCTCCACAATAATGTGTCCTGAGGTTTGATTTTTCACAAATCATAATTTGAGATTACTCAAATACTGCAGCCAGTTCTGGGCTCCCCAGTTCAAGAGGGACAGGGAACTACTGGAGAGAGTCCAGCGTAGGGCAACTATGATGATTAAGGGATTAGAGCATCTTCCTTATGAGGAAAGGCTCAAGGAGCTGGGGCCCTTTAACCTGGAGAAGACTGAGGGGAGACCTTATTTATGGTTACAAGTATCTCAAGGGAGGGTTGAAGGATGTTGGAGCCAGACTCTTTTCAGTGGTTCCCAGTGACAGGACGAGGGGCAACGGGCACAAGCTGGAACATAGGAAGTTCCATTCAAATATGAGAAAAAACTTTAGCATGAGGATGGCAGAGCCCTGGAACAGGCTGCCCAGGGAGGTCGTGGAGTCCCCTTCTCTGGAGATCTTCAAGACCCGCCTGGATGCAGTCCTGAGTGATGTGCTCTGGGCAATCCTGCTTTAGCAGGGGAGTTGGACTAGATGATCTCTAGAGGTCCCTTCCAACTCCAACAATTCCGTGGTTCCGAGATGTATCAATAATAGTTGGCATCTCTGTAACAACTTGCATTTCAAGAACTCAAAGCACTTTAAAAAAACACACTACTGGAGCTGGAGAATGCCCTGTAAAGTTTCAGTAATTCTATGGTGTGCTATTTCTCCCACTTGCTGGGCTACAAAACCACGATAAACTATCTCTGACAGATCCTCACACTTTGGCTGCAGCACTAGGACTGAAGCAGAAGATGCTGACATGGTTGTCTGTGATCCACGCATAACACTTTAAAAGGAGACTGGAGAGGTTCATTGCTGCGACTTAAGGGGAGAAGGGGTTGCCGAGGTCAGATGCAGGAGCTGAGGGGTTTGGATCAGGGTTATTACACAACAGTAGCAGAGTAATGAAAAACAGCTGTAGGAGAAAACCTGCCATTTGTTAGATATTACTTTGGCAAAATCCTTTAATTAATCTTTGCTCATTATGTCTGTAGTATACCAATGCAATACCTATATTGTTTTCTGATGCCCAGCTCCTTTTGCTTATTTTCTTTAGCTGGGACTTTAAGTTACCTAATACTTCTAATCAGCTAATTGAGGTCCAAAGATCATTTTGACTTATTCTGTTATGTGTCATTGCAAAAGATTTCATTGGGAGTGTTCGAATGAGAGCTGATTTGCTGACAAAAAGAATGGTATGGTTAAAAAAAAGGTAAGAGGAGAAAAAAAACCCACAGGTTTTCTGTTTTTTAATTTATCTCCTTGATTTGAAAACAGCTGCTGAAAATACGAGCAACTGGGCCCACAAACCCCAAAACCAAAAGTGCTTTTTTGAGGGCTGGGAGGGCTGAGAGATACAGGTTACGTAATGTATTTTTTCGTGATCAAATTTCCTTACCCTGGATAGTTTCATAGGTTTGGAATAGAAAGTAGTTGAAGAGCAATGTCAGCTGTATGTGTGGCAAATGAAAGAAAGGAAATGGTCTTGAGAACGGGAGCGATTACGTCTTGAAATAGGTCTACTGGTGACAGATTAATTCATTTGCATTGCTTTTGAACACTCATGTTTGCTGAAATGGACTTGGTGATTAGGTTCAGTAAATCCACACTCTTGCACCCAAATATTTTTTTCTTTGCTCTAACACAAACTGTCCATTAATTTTTGTTGCTGAAGTTTCTTGAGCAGTAACTTCTGCAGCCCTTATGCTGAACTCATTTTTTCCTGGTGGTTTTACTGCTTTTGGTAGCCATGGGCTCCCACAGCACGGCTGCAGGATCACCATCACAAAGATCAAGGAGCAAACCTCCAATTGTTTCCTGAGGGTCCAACATTTACACACTCCCTCATCTTCTGCTCCCTCATATACTACTTTAAACAGCTTCCAGTACCAATACTGACATTGCTCGCGCTGCGTTATGAGAGCTGTAAAGCTGATAGCTCGTCCTTCATCTATGTGTTCATTTGGCAAACAGGGGGAGCGTTCTGGCTGAAGAACAAACATTTTGAACCAACTACGGTGTAGGGGCAGCTCTATTTAATGAACTAGCAAACCCAGATGAGACTGAGAAACATAGAGATTGTAAAAAAAATAGTACTCCCCAACAACACCCACCCCAAAAGAAGGGGAAGTTACCTCTTTAAAATACTACACTGCCCAGGAGAATTCCAGTTTTGATCACTCTTTGGCCAGTGAAATCCATTTAATAGCAAGCCTCTCTGCATGTTGTGGCTGTCTATTCCAAATGGCCAACTGCCAGCTGTTTTGCTGAGAGTGGGAGCCATCTGATATTCCAGCACAGAGAAAGAGAGGGACAGCATCAGCAGGACGCAGGGGATCAGAGAACTGAGCGGCATTCAGAGCACAGCCTGTATTTTCTGTGAGGTTTGAGAGACAGCACAAGTTGTACAAAAACGTAATTTTGTTGGTAACCAGTTTTTGTCCAGCAGGCTCTTTTTAAGCTCTAAAAATGTAAAAAGATGTGCTCATTGTTTACAATGGTTGTTAAATTAGGGCTCGAACATCTCCAATGTGAGTCAAACTGTCCTTCACAGCAGGAGTGAAAGAGAAGGACCTTACAGATCTTTCTGCTGATGGACTAGACATGTAGGACTGCTTTGTGCTGTGTGTTAGCCCCGTGTTAGTACTTTCCCCAGTACCAGGCGTCGACACAAAGTGCTCACACCACTTCACACTTATTGACCTAGATGTACTTTCTGAGCTCACTTGTCTTTGCCTGAACTGTAGCAAAACTTATCACTAGACCTGCACAATACACCTGCACAGTACTAGAGAGATAAAATTGGACATTTACTACACAGCTGACATAGACCTTCTTGCTGTTTACCAGCCAAAACCTCTCCCAACCTTACTGTGGCACTAAGGCTGTGGTAGCTTGCTTATCTAGGCTAGAAGCTAAGCCCTGAGCCAGGTTCTGGACTCAGCTTTGTAAGCTGTCCACTTTGCAGGACAAGGTTGCAGCCAGCATCAGCCAGCCATGGGAAGGACTGCGGTGCCTCCTGTTTCACGCCCAAGGAAGAAAAGCTCTCTTTTATGAGATGGTATAAAGGAATCACAGAACCTCTGAGTTTATTGTGTCTTTAGGACATGTCTGCCTCTATGTCTGGGTGACAAACACCAGAAGCCACCGTGCTAGCGAGGGCTCGCTGCTCACACCGGCATGGTCAGACTGACATAGGAAAAAATCTAGCTCTGCTCTGCAGTGAGGACACTGCACTTGACGTTAAAGTGTAGAGTTCCCAGGTCTGCTCTCAGGTTAAGATCCTCTGCACAGCACTCTCTAACACTAGTGAGCTCTTAGTCCTTGCCATTAGTCCTCGTCTTAGGACTTAGTCATTAGTCCTTGTCTTAGTCATTGCCAGAGAAAACCCTCACAGGAAGAGTTAGTACCTTGATTCCTCTGCAGTCATAACTTCAGAATTATTGTAATCAACATCACTAAAGTCTTTGAAAATAATATGCCGCTCTTGAGCACTCATGTTGCATGTATTTATGAGCAAAACTTGATGGTTTCTGTAGAATTGACAGAAAAAACAAGATCTAAATAGAATCACTCAAGGTGAATAATGTCAGACTGCTTAAAGTTTATATTTCACATAACACATGCTGTTAGTAGAGCACTCAGCGCAGTAGTAACAGAGAAATTTCAGCCCTTTCATACCATATATAAGTGTGTTTCACTGAATTATTATCATGTGGATTAACCCCAGTAGGCAGCTAAGTACCAGTCAGCCGCTTGCTCAATTCCTCTCCTCAGACCCGGAGGAGCAAAGGAAGAGCAACAACAAAAAAACTCGTGGGTCCAGATAAAAGTTGTTTGGTAAGTGAGAGAAAAGTGGAAGAAGAGAGAAAGAAAACCAAATAAAACAAGTGATGCGAAAGCAACCACCCACCAGTTCCCAGGGCTGATGAGCCCAGCCAGTTCCTGAGCAACACATGGCTAACTCCCTAAACCCTCTGCTCTCTGTTTCATCACTGAGCATTTCATTATATGATGTGGAACATCTCTTTGGTTAGTTTGGCTCATTTGCCTGTCTGTGTCCCCTCCTAACCACTTGCCCACCCCCAGCCTCCTCACTGGGGTGGCAGAGGGACAAACAGAGGCACTGGTGTGTTATCAGCATTGTTTTGGCCACAAATCTAAAACACAGCACTGTGCAAGCTGCTATCTGAAAATTAACTCCATCCCAGCCAGACTCAGCACTGTTGGTCTTGTCTATAGTCTCCAGCATATATTTCCTTGACCGGGTTTTCACAGCTGGAGCCACAGTCCATCTTTGACAGGGAAATGCCACCACCCTTACACGACTAAGGGGAACGTATAGCAGTATAAACCTACTTTGGTCCCTCAGGAAGTCATGGCACTGTTGTGGTTTTGATTGGATTGACCAATTGGAATGACAGATGACTGTTACCTCCTCTCCCTAAGGAAAAGAGAGGAGATGAAGAGATAAAAAAGAGATTTATGACTTTAGAAAAAACTAAACTACTTTAATGAAAATATTAATAAATAATGAAATTATAAATAATAATGAGGAAAGGGAAAAAAAGAAAAAAAAAGTATACAGTATATACAAAACTGCATCAAGCTCCCAGGATGATGATCACGTCACCATCAGGCACAGGAGAAAGTCCCAGGCTGGACTCGGTGATGGACAGGAGCCAGATTCCGGATCTGGAGTCAGGAACCCTTGGATCGGGAGCAAAGGCAGATGAACAGACAGGGTCCTCTTCGGACGTTGGCCATTGAAGGAAGAGAGTTGACCCTTTGATCCCTCAGCTTTTATACTGAGCATGATGTGGATGGGATGGAATATCCTGCTGGTCAGGTTTGGGTCACCCGTCCTGTCCGTTCCTCCCTACAGGTGGGACCCCTCTACGCTTTTCCACTGCCAACCCTCCAATGGTGCAAATAACAACTTTGCCTGACCTTGGTTGTTACAGCGATAAGTATAAGCAAGGGCCTCTCTGCATACCATTCCTTGGTCTAATTAGGTCTTATCACTGTGAAAGTGAACTGTTTCTGAACAATATGCTGTTAATTTCAGAGTTTAGTTAGTTAGAAGAGGCCCAGCTGAAAAAATAAAATTACTGAACAGAAAATTAGTTCTGTTTTACCTCAAACCAGGACAGGCACCAAGCCCTTGCACAGTAAAATCTATGCCATGCTTTCTCAGAGAGGGTGAGGGGTAGAAATTCACTGAATGAACAAAATGAAATTGTACTTACTGCCCATAACGGTTCCTCCAGATTCAGAAAACACCATGTCATTCCTTGGAGGACATAGACTCTGATTTAATGCAGGCTTTGCCAAACAGTTTCAAAGGAAGCTCTAGGCTGTAAATACATTTACTTTCTGTTTAACGTAGTGTCTCTTTTGAGATGATCCCAGTCTGTGAATGTCAGCACACTTTATCAATGTCATTTCCTGCACTGTTTTCCAAGCGAGACAAAAACCAGAGAAAAACGCCGTTGCATAGCCATGGGTGGAAGCACACACTGAAACCTGCTAACTCTTTCCCCTGGGGACCAGTGGGCAAGTACAGTAGCAAGGAAGCTCCATGGTGACATGAATTCTTGAGGTGTTATGGAAGGGCATTCAAGGATGGGAAGTTTTGCGTCAAGGTGCTAACCTGTATCCTCACTGTACTTCTCACTGGTCAGACTGGTGATCCACAGGGGATAGTCATTTAGCTTACAACCTGATGTGTAGTTTCAGTTCACTTACTCTTTTGAGAATGAATATAGCAATGCTAGTGGTGAGTTTGTCTAAGTCTGTTTCCTTTTATTGTATTTTTATAGAATATTGTGTTAGTTTTAGTGGCGGGGGGATAATCTGGGGACTTTTTGGAATGAAATTTGAAATTACAGAGAGTGAGATGGCACTATAATTAAACCTGTCCAGTCACTGAAGCAATGCAATACAGGAGAATTCACAGGTGCTGGCGTAACAAATAATAGTAGTAATAATAATTACAGGTCAAGAGCTTTGACTATATACACTTAAGCAATAGTTTGATTTATGTGTCTCCATGAATTAGCAGGACATAAAGCTGTAAGAGAGTGCCATAATTTTCTACTCATATTATTGTATTTGTGTACATCTGTTGTGTTGAAAGAGGCAGAGGTCAACAAAGGAATAAAAATATGACCCAGCTTAAATACTACTCTCAGATTCACTCAAATAACTGCTAGGTTTCAACTATTTTATCTGACTGCCAGGCAGGTGCTTGTAGCTACTTTCAGTCCTAGTTTCTTTTCTTAATTAATGAACAAACAGGTTAAAGGCAGAAGGGAGAAGATAATTTCAATGTTTCTGTTGATTAAAAAAGCTAACAGTGGATAACAGGGGAGAAAAGGGGGAGTCTGATTTCTTAAGTACATCTAAACGAACAAAAATCACGTAAGATCAGGCTATCAAATGCCATATGAAGTGCCCATATACTTTATACCTGTGGCACTTATGAACATCAGTAGTTCTTAGTATGATACAAGGCATGTTTTCTAAAAGCAAGTATTAGGGTAATAAGGGTATTCAGTTTTGCAAATCAAATAGTTAACATTAACCATGCCAAATGTACATGTGGTTTCAAGTGTTGGAAATTACGATGGGATTTGGGGCTTTAAAACGGCAGAGGGATTTAGACATAACTTCCAATAATTTCAGAAACAGCCAAATGGCTAGATGCCTAGGTTAACTTGGTAAAACTTTTTGTCTTTTTAAATCAAAGCCTAATACTATGTAGTGTTTGACCTTAGCTTAGTTTTTCTTGCAGATGTTTCATATCAGCAAGGAAAGACATCAATGCTTAACCTTCTGTTTGATTATTTTGCTTCTCCCCAGTTGCCTTTTCCAATTTATGCTAATAAGCAAAATACTAATAATAGCTTTTTAAGCATTATTATGTTCCTAAGAACCAAAACAAGGCCTGTTTAAGTTTGCTTAGCAAGACCCTTTTTATTTGGGAGCACATGTACATGCTGATTAGTTGTGAAACGCAGCTAAGATCCACCAACCAAACAGGTAAGGGGCTGAAATGATCTATAAACTCTGCTTAGTACAAATTAGCAATGTGGGCAACAATAGTGTGTTGTGTTTTCATCTTCAATTGCATATATTAACAGCTACACATGCAAAACAAATTCCCCTTTGTGGAGAATGAATTATGTAAATGTAATTTATAGCATTAATTTGGGCCTGTAAATTTAATCCACTCAAACTTAAAAAGGTTTTCGTGCACTGAATATTCCCGAGGTGGTTTAATATGCTTAAAATAAATATTGAGCAGCTGACAGAAAAACATGCCCTCCATATCACAAAAGCTGTTTTAAAACAATAATTTAAGTACCTAATTAATATTTACTACCCAGGGATTAAAAATCCTAAGTAAATTTTCTTTCTAAAATATGAATTGTGCAATCTATACAGGTGGCAGGTATTGATGGGAATAGATGGCAAGTGAGCAAGTCGAAGGCACATTATAAATGCTGCTATATTAAAAAATACTTGTTGTGACATAAGACCAGTTGATACAAAACAGAGTTCAGGTTTCAGGTCTTCAGCATATGAAACATATTTTCTACCATCTCCCAAGCTTCCTGAAAGCAGAGATAGTATAATTTCCCCAAAAAAACTTTTGTTTGAAAGGACTTGTATTAGTAATACCCCACCAAGTGCTTGCTTGCTGAAAGAGAAAGGCAGTGAGTCAAAGCCCCAAAGGCAAGAGTGAGGTTGCAGCGCTGTCGCTGTTGGGATATCTGCCCTTGTTCTTTCTCTGACCATTAGCTACCTCAGCTTTTGAGCTGATCCGTACTTCAGAACTCATTAAACTTTACCAGATGAAGCTAGCTTGTCCCTCCTTTTGGTTCTAAAATTTAAAAAAAGAAATTTGACTGGGTGAAAAAAGGTAAATTTTCCAAATGAAGATGGTAACAATTAGTTTCCTTTGTTTTTTAGAGCAGACAGAAGAAAGGAAAACATGTCTGTAAGTTGACTTCTCTATGATTTCACAGAATTTCACTGAATTTCACTGAATTTCACTGAATTTGTTAGATTTGGAAGGGACCATAGAGATCATCTAGTCCAACTCCCCTGCTGAAGCAGGATTGCCTAGAGCTTGTCAGAGCATGTTACTCAGGACTGCATCCAGGCGGGGCTTGAACATCTCCAAAGATGGGGACTCCATCAACCTCCCTGGGCAGCCTGTTCCAGGGCTCTGTCACCCTCAAAGTGAAGAAGTTTTTTCACATATTGGAGTGGAACCTCTTATGTTCCAACTTGTGCCTGTTGCCCCTCATCCTCCCACTGGGAACCACTGAAAAGAGTCTGGCTCCCTCCTCCTTCAACCCTCCCTTGAGATACTTGTAGGCATTGATAAGGTCTCTCCTCAGCCTTCTCTTCTCCAGACTAAAGAGTCCTAGCTCTCTCAGTCTTTCTTCATAAGGGAGATGCTCCAATCCTTGAATCATCTTTCTCTCTCATCATTTCTCTCTCTGAAGTGCATCTTCAAGTATCTATAAGACTATAACTCTCTTTTTTACAATCAATCATCTTGCCTTGCTTCAGCCAAATCCTCCTTAGCCTCCATAGCGGGTTAGTTTGGGTTCAGACTACAAACAAAATCCTTGTGTTATTTTTCTGAAAGCTATCTTTATTTAAAAATTGTGTCTTGCAACTTCATCTTAATGCAAAGCTAGTAACCAAATAATACTAAACCTTGCTGTGTGTCCAGCCAACTGGAAGCAAGCTGAGGAAATCAGACGTCCCACCAGACAAATGAGATCCAGGTTTGATGGAATTAAAAAAAGCTGCCAGTGGGAGAACTTTTGTAATCTGATGAGGTATTTTTTCAGGTTGAAGGTGGTGGGTTTGGTCATAAAGGAAATCAGGGTTCTATCATGACCATTCAAAAAAGAAAAATACAAAGAACCAGGGTGTTGCAGAGGTAGAAAGTCTGTCAGGTGTTTGACCACTGGGCACTAGTGCATACCCATGGCAGGGCTTGAGAACAGTGAAATGATGCTTTGGAAAACCCTTCTGACCTGAAGGCGCGGTGCCTAGGGACAGTGGTGTAGCTGCATTGGTTTGTCTCTACTTACATGTTTGGCATGTAAGGCTGTGGGAAAGGGGTGACGCCTACGCTGCCAGAAGACAAAAGGGTACTTTCAGGGTACTGCCTGTCAATCGCCACCAAGCAGAGAAATCTGGTTAAGGTAGTCATCAAGTGGAGAAATCTGATTAAGGCAATTAATGATTCTTATAGAAGTATCTGAGTAGTTACCTATATACAATATGTTCACCCAAATATAAATTGGTTTACATTGCACGCTCAGATAAAGGCAAGTGCATGTGGTAAGTTCATCTGAAGGTGCAATCGTTCACAGGCTTTTAATTTCTCCTCTTTGTAAAAACTGACTTTGTAAAAACATGACTTCCATGTATCATGTTGGAGGGTCAGAAGTGGGAGAGTGTAAAGGGGTTACACCTGTGGGGAGGAACGGGTGACACAAAACTGACCCATTGGGCATTCCATCCCATCTGCCCCATGCTCAGTGTAAAAGCTGAGGGATAAAAGGGCTCAGGCTCTTTCTTCACTGGCCGGTGTCTGAGGAGGACTCTGTCAGCTCATCTGCCTTTGATCTCGATCTGTGCATTCCTAACTCCAGATCCTGGGTTTGGTTCCCATCAGTCACTGAATCCAGGCTATGACTTTCCCAGTGCCTGCCAGTGACATGATTGTCATCCTGGGAGGTCGATACTGGTTTGGTATGTATTTCATTATTTTTTTATTAATATTATTATCTTTTTTATTATTATTAATATTTCATGAAAGTACTTTTTGTTTTCTTTTCAACCCATAAGTCTCTCTCCCTTAGTCTCTCTCTCTTTGCTTCTGAGAAGAGGGAGACATTAAAAGAGAGGATCTGTCATTTGTTTAGTGGCCAGCCCAGCCTAAGCCACAAAAATAGCTCACTTAACATTTAGGAAAGCTTTGAGAATTCTAGCAAAGAGCATTTTCAAAGAATTCAAAGACTTTTAAAGTTTAATATCTCTAAATATGTTTTTTTTCCAACTACTGTTACGTTACTATAGTTGTATCCTTCCTCTGTACAATCTGTAGCAGGACTGTAGCATGCGAAAAACATGGGAAATGAATTCTAGCAAAGTAGTTTTGTTTAGAGCATGCAGCACATCTTATTACTCTGATGCAAAAAGAAATGGTAGTAATACAGTGGCAACCAAGCACATTGAAGCACAACGCAGCAAATCTGGCCAGCTGGCTCTTGCAAGTTTCGAGAACGTACATTTCCCATGTCTTTCCCTGCTGTGACCGCAGCAGGGAATTTTTTACAAACAAGGGTGTATGGCGTGGCTCAGCAACGTTTGACAGCTCAGCCTCTTTCCTTTCCAAAGAGCCTATGAAGGCTTTTGGGTGGCAATCAAGAAGACTGATATCTCCTTGTGGCTCTTTCAATTAAACATGGGGATAACGGAGAGTGACCTTAAAGGTGCCTGAGATCTATCCTTTTAAGATAACTAAAAGATATCAAGAAATGCCATCCATGTGATCCTGCTATGAAAATGATCCAAGGTGACTTAGCAGCCACCACAGAAAGTATTACATGGAGAGAAAGCTGGAGCATTAGCTGTCCTGAATGACTAATGAACTGCTGGGCCATTTCTTTTGGTGTGAGACATAGGAGAACAGAGCTCACCCACATCCATGGAAAGCAGGGATCATCATCATCGTCATCATCAGGAGTTCTTGGTAGCAGAAGAACAGGATACAGTGATAGATACCAAAAAGCAAGAGCTCGTCTCCTAGCTGCAATCTGTCATGGGAGAAGGGGCAGCTAAGGGTAGGACTGAGGATGAAAACCAGCTCAGGCACAGGGACTACCTGGGGATTGGGAGACTTGTCAAGGCTGAGGGCTCGCACTTAGTCCCAGGAAGAGGGGCACGCTCACATAAGGAGTGTGTGAAGGGAGAAGGAAGGGGTTCTCATTGCATTTCTTTTAGCTATTTTAAAGCTTACAATTTTACTTGTGTAAGAAAGAAAGAGATTCTTCACAGAATGTGGCTCCTAAGAGTTAAAAGGTGAAATCAAGAAAATATTTGATGCAGCAGTTCTGCCACGGACCTCATATTTCTTGCCAAAAGGTTGGCAGGAATTCCAGCATTACCCCAATGCAGTGTCCTAATCCACTCCTGTAGGCCATGAGTGACCGAGTGAATTTGCAGTGCCCAGCAGTGAGTGGTATAAAGCCACTTCAACGTGTATACTCCACTGACGTTGCTGAAAAATTAGGCCATACAGTATCTTCCTGGACCAACTCTGTGTAACTCATATTTTTCCTCTCCACCCTATTCCTCACAAGGATCCTTGAGCCTCTTTGGCTGTAGAAAGCAGCCGGCCTTCTCCATCCCTACCTTCACTCATAGGTTATTCCTACGATGTCCCTGCAAATTACCTTATGCCTAGGGACTGTTGAGCCTGGCTGTAGGATGAAGCAGGGATACAGCTCTTTCTCTGAAAAAAGGAAAAACAAACAACAGAACCTTCAAAAAACCAAAGCTGCAGCACTGTATTGCAGCAAACAGTTTTGACGTTGATAATTCCCATTTATTTTTTTATACAACAGATTACTTCAGAAAGTCAATTACACAGCCCCTTCTTTCCTTAAGTAAGGCCTTTAAACCCAGGATTTGTGATTTAATTACAACATCCTCACTTTATTACCCCTAGTGTGTCTGCCAGAACTAAAACCTCTGCTGTGTCTTTTACCTAATACGTAAATTGTTCCTGGAACATCATAAGAATTCCATTTTACACTCACAGCACAAGGTACCTGGCCAGCTTGGGCTGCATTTGTTTTAGTTAACAAAAAATATACGTTACCTCTAAGAGAGATGGAAATTTGAAAGTCAACGCAGCAGTCTTCCAGCATGAACCATAATTTGGAATGAATCAGAGTGTTAGCTGAAATAAAAAAGCCTCATGTTTATTGCTGACAATGTTTAGCAGCTTCATCTTTGCTAATTGTAACAGCAACAGAACCCTTTTTTCTGCTTTAGGACATGTCTTTGTGTTTCAGAGTGTCTAATAGTGTTGTGTGCTTTGAAGAAAAAATTAAGAGTGATTCTGTCATATCAACAACCATTTACACACCAGGGAAAGCTTGATAAAAGCAGAAAAGACAGGATGCAAAATGCAACTAAGTAATTTTATTATTATTCCCAGAACTTTGAAGTTATAATATTGAAATACAGGAACCACTAACTCTGGCAATTATCAAAACCTGTTTCCAGATAAATTATGCACATGAATTACCTACTAAAATAAGCTGCATAAGGGATCTTCTTTAAAAATAAGTTGAATTTAAGGTAAATCATTTAGGTCCCCTTACACCCTCCAAATTTAAGCAACTATTTTTAGGTTGGTTTGAAGCTCCGAGTTCCTAGGGAGAAGATTTACCTAGGGGTAATAAAAAATGTGCTGCTTTTCTGTAGCATTATCAGAAAAGCTTTCACAGAATAAACTATTTTGTAGTGCTCTTGAAACATGCCAGATTGCTAGATTTCAGGGCCACAAAGGAGGCAGAAGAGGAGCGTGTAGCGTGCACATCCAGCAGCCAGTGCGTGTTTGCAGGGGAGAATTTGTGCTGGCACGGCTAGGTTTCTTTTTCTCTTGCGTTGATCCTCATCAGGAGCCCCTGGCACAGGAGCCAGTGACCCACAGCAAACGTAACCCAGGCAGGGGCTGCCTGCCCAGCGCATCCCTCAGGATGTGCCATGCCATATGCCTCCCTTGGCCACGGCACAGACTCAACCCACGTGTGGTGCCAGAGGAGCCTGTGGGTAGCCTCCTGTTTGGCACCACAATTACACCTCCTGCGTAATCCTTCTCTCATGCCCTTCTTGGAATAACATTGGCTAGCTTCTAGTCAGTGGGGACCTCCCAAGGCCCTTGGGAGATGATCGAGAGGTGTCCTGCCGTAAGACTCGCTAGCTCCTTTAATAGTCTGGGACGAGTCCCACCAGGTCCCATGGACTTGTGAACATTCAGTTCTTACAGCTGGTCCCTTACAATTTCAGCGTCCACAAATGGAAAGTCGTGGTTCCCACACTCATGATCCTCCACCTCAGACCCTGGACTGCCCAGTCCCTACCAGTATTATTAAAGACTGAGGCAAAAAAAGCATTGAATGTCTCCACTTTTTCTTCATCCCTATTACTCAGATGACCATTTTCAGCGAGTATCGGTCTGATGTTTTCTTTAGACCTCGTCTTGCTATTGACATATTTTGAAAAGCCCTTCCTGTTATCTGACATAACACTGGCCAGTTTCAACTGTAACTGAACTTTGGCCTTGCCTACCTTCTCCCTGCATAAGTGACCTGCAACTCTATAATCTTCTGGTGAAGCCTGACCTCACTTCCAGAGTTCTACACAATTTCTTTTTCCTCTCGAGTTCCATGAGGAGTTCCCTCGTCAGGCAAGCTGGTCTTCTGCCCTGCTTGCCTGGCTTACAATATAGTGGAATTGGCTGCTTCTGTGCTTCTAAAAGGTGGTTCTTAAAGACTGACCAGGACTCATGGATTCCTAAGCCATCAAGATCAGATTCCCAGGATACTCTGCTAAATTGATCCCTGAATAGCCTAAAGTTTGTTTTCCTGAAATCCAGGGTAGCAACTATGATGCCCCTGTTTCTCATTACACCAAAAATTTTAAACTCAACCATTTCATGGTTATTATGGCCAAGACAGCCAACTACCATCACATTCTCCATCAGTCCTTCCCTATTCACAAAGTCTAGGAGGGCACATTTCCTAGCTGGCTCACTGAGTACTTGTGACAAAAAGTCCTCTCCAACAAACTTCAAGAATGTCTGAGACATACTCATCACAGCAGTATGATGTTTGCAGTTGATGGCTGGGAAGTTGAAATCTCCATAAGGACAAGAGCTACTGATCCAGAGATTTCTTCCAGTTGCCTATACAATAACTCATCGGTGCTTCCATCCTGGCTGACTGATCAGCGGTAGATACACACTACAACATCTCCTTTGTTTTCCATCCCCCATATCCTCACCTAGGGACTCTCAACTACATCATCACTAACTGTAAGGGCTGTGCAATCAAACCTCTCCCTTACATATAGTGCAAAACCTCCACCTCACCTGCCCAGTCTATCCCTCCTGGACAGCCTGTGCTCCATCCCAGCACTCTAATCATGGGACTCGTTCCACCAAGTCTCACTAATACCAATGATTTTATAGCTCTGGGAGTTGACCAACCCTTCCAGCTCATCCTGCTTGTTTCTCATACCATGTGTGTTGGTGTACAAGCATGTCAGATATGCTTTTGAGCCCTCTATGTCCCCAGGAGCAGTGTAAATGTTCTCAGTAGCATTGCCACCCTGAGACAATGCCATGCCAAGCTATGGTTTACCTGCTACAATCCTGTTGGTATCCCTTTCCCCCACTGACTGTAGTTTAAAGCTCTCTCAGTCAGCCCCTCCAGCTTATGCCCAAAGCCGTATTTTCCCTATTGGGACAGGTGGATCCCATCAGGCCTCAACATGCCTTGTCTGTCAAAAGCTCTTCCATGCTTTAAAAACCCAAAGTTTTTATGGAGGTATCATTCCTGGAACCAGGTATTGATGTCCTGGGCTCACCTGTTTCTTCCAAAGTCTCTCCCCATTACTAAGAAGATTGAGGAAAACACTGCCCATTTCAAACTCAACTCCAGGTGGGTTTTGGCTTTCCTAACCCTGTTCCTGCACGTTTGGGCAGTGTCTGTCTGTTCGTCCTGCTTTCCTACCACCCTTACTTCAATTGCTGCATGTTCTCAAGCTTGGAGGACGTGATCCTTGGAAATCAGCCATCTTCAGTTTTAGTTATACCTCGCAGCCTGTCAGTCTTCAGTATAGACCTTAGGAGAATAACTTTCCAGTGAAGGAAAAGAATGACTGGAGTATTTTGTGCACAAAATTGACTACACAGAATGAGAGGAAAAGTGAATGTCACCCTAAGACAGTGGAAGGAAAGAGACTTGTCTGTGGGCTGAGTTATTTAAGAATCAAGCAAGATTTTCAGAAGTACTCAAGACACTGATGCCCTCCTTCATCTGTTACTGCCTTTGTACACTGGGAATCTACAGATGTAGCTCTCCCTTCTGCAAATCTTTGTATCATCTAGCCCTAAGATTTGTGCTGGCAAGGGATCCTACCTGGTACACAAGACAAAGTGTCTAGGAGCAGTCATTTGCAGAACTGGGGCCTGAGATTATTAGATGCTTACAAAGAGGATCCATCTCTCTCTTCTGTTTAAAAATAGTCACTTTGCTTAACAAAGTAACTCCATAACTCTAAATGCTTCCAAAATTCAACCATTAAATTATAGTAATGTCATGGTAATTTCAGTGATCAATTTTGTAGGTATTTCTTTCATGTTTTTCACATGCTGCAGTCTTTATAGTTCTTAGCTTAACATTTTTACACTTTTAAAAATGTAAAGGTTGGGAGACTAAACTTTGGGAGTCTGTGCAATATTTTGATCTTTGTAAAGTCATCATTTACCAGTATAATACATGAGTAAATAAATAATTAAATAAATAACATCTTTCCTTCATGATGCAGTATCAAATAAAAGGACAAGAAATGGATAAGTAGGTCAAGTCTTATGTCACTTTTAATATAATTGATTTTAAATGTTAGCCAGGACACTGTGACATTGAAAAATGAGAATCAAGGGGAAATAATACCCAGAGGTTTCAATTCAAACTAATGTTTACTGATGTACCTCAATTTTTTTATATTACTTTAACTATGAATTTGTATTTTAATATGCAGACCTTAAGTAGAAGCTGCCACATTGAATTGATGTGATTGCCTTTGGAAGTGTTATTCTCTAATTATCTGAAGAACAACAACCTCTTTAAGAGGAGCCTATATTTTACATGAAAAAGCTCATTGTTTAGCAGTTAAATAACATTAGACCTTGCTAACCTCTCATTCTGACCACCTGCTTTCAGGATCCTTTGCCAAATCTCTTTGTGGACAGTCTTCATCCCTGAAATGAGCAAGAGTTAAGAAGCATCATTTCTTCAAAGGGTTTTCACTACAAAGGTGGAGAAAAGAGTGCCTGCAGCCCCATGTCTTCATTTTCTCTGTTTAATAGTGCTTAGGATTTGCAGCTCCCTTTCAGTTCACTGATACACTGCCTGTGCATACCTGGGACTTCTTAAACCCATGTCATCTTGATTTAGTCTGTTGTTTTTTGGTGTTTTTTTTTTTTAAAAAAAAAGGGGGGGATTTAAGCACACTCCAGACATCCAGTTTTGAAGTCATTGACCACACAGGATTGAAAACCCACCAGTTTAGAAACTTACAGCATTTATTGTCAAAATGATCTAAAACTGTTTCATGTCATAATCGCAGTACCTAGCCCAAATTACTTATTTGCAGTATTTCACCTTACTGCCAGACAAGAACATAGTTGTGTTTTCTCACAGAGGTAATTATAGCTCAAAAAAACTTTGGAAATGAAACAAAATGTGTATTTGCTCATTTGTAACTAAACCCTTGCATATATGAAAGCAAGATAAATCCATTTTCAATGCTTACATATTACCTTGAATATCCACAGTCTTCCTCCTCCTACCATGAGGACAGAAAAGATCATGACAGAGCTCAGCAAAAGAAACTTCAGTGCTACAAGTTCCTCTTTTCATTTAAGTCAGTATTATTTTGCCATGAACTGTAGCGACAGCAGTATTTTGAACTTAGTAAATAAAAATGCTGCAAAGCAAGGAAGAAATCTAATCATGGAAAAGAACCAAAGGGGCAACACATAATGATCAAATCTTCAATTACTTAATCAGCTATACCGAAAAACACATAGGGCTTTTCCTGCCCTTTTCAGTAAGGTACATTAATAAGCAGCCTCCTTTAAACAAATACAAATGAAAGAGATTGTAGTATAACATATGCATGTGGCGGTGATCTTTGCATCTTAACAGTGATTTGAAGTTGTCTGGTCCACCTGGACATGTGTATTTTTTAAATGTCATTGGTTAAAGAAAATTGATTAAATGCAACGCTATAGTAAACAGGAGGCTGCTGTGGTTGGGTCTATAGTATAGCAACAGATGGCACAGGTTAAATCTATTTATTAGCAGTCACTTGGCCAGGAGACTGAAAAAGAGAAAGAAAAGAGACAAACAGATGTCAGCTGTGACATAGCACTTGATATAATAGTTCCACAGCTTAAAACTAAACTACATTTCATTTTCCTGTCTCTCTCACTCAAATTTCCCTTAGCCTTTCACCAGAAATTTTAAAAATCCACTATTTATGATTA
The DNA here is from genome assembly GCF_001431845.1 of Calidris pugnax. Lineage (NCBI taxonomy): Eukaryota > Metazoa > Chordata > Aves > Charadriiformes > Scolopacidae > Calidris > Calidris pugnax. Next base: position 767,478 of record NW_015090766.1, on the reverse strand, counting down.
GGAATTTTTAAAAATCTGCACAACACTTACTCTAGGATATTGCCAGGCAGATGGTTTTCCACTGCTGAAAACCAGGAACTTTATTATTACTCCAGTGGAGAATCAGGGATCAAAACTAATGCAAAGCCATCAAACAGTGATGGAGAGCTAGTTTGCCATGGCAAAGATGGGTAGCTTAACTGCCAGTTAAGTGCTTTCACACTAAACTCCTTGCCCTCTTGGTTTATTGTACCACTGCACTGTAGTTCTTTAAAAATTAGGATGCTGTTTTTTACAGACATTGTACTTGTTTTCTCTGTGAACTTTCTAAAGGGATTAAAAATATTTTTACTGTTTTAGCTTTCTTTTTAGGCTCAAAAGCCTAGTGGGCAATACAGTAGTCTGTGTGTTCAGAAGATGATTATCCTATTATTGTTCCCTTAGAGCTTATTAAAATGGCAATGTGTTTCTTTTTTTATGGGGACAAGGCTGCTAATTCTGGTGCTAACAATATGATGATCACCTCTCTGGTTTTTTCCTCCCTCTTCCTTCAAAGATTTGGAAGTTCATGGGAAAAAGGGTAGCTTGGTCATCATTAAATCAATCTCACCTCATATCCTTTTGTAAGTGTGAAATTAATTCTGAGTGATACTGATTATAGCAACTGTATCCTGGCCTTGGTCAAACCTAATTACTATTTCATGGGGTGTCACACTCCATTATTGTTTCCAGGTAATGTGGCCTCCTTTTCGCTCTGCAGCCTTTACAGACAGCTCCTTGTTAATGAATAATAAAAGCTGAAAAAACCTACAAAGAGTCTCAAATGACCTCTTTTGCATTGTAAAAAGATATGTGGATTGATAAATACACTAGGATGTGTTATTATCCATTATTCAGTTTTACAATTAGTGAACACCTGGCATGGGAAAGGTGAGATGGCTGTTTTCTTCCCATCACTATTAATGTTGATTTCCAACAGGCACCAGAAACCACACCAATTTCACCCTTTTAAAGGAGAAACACATGTAAAACAAAAAATAATTTTACCTAATAGTAAGAGATGTAGAAATGTCAACTTTAAAGGTTATGAATTACATGCCTTTTCTTAAAGTATCATGTGTATGAGGCTTCGTTATGGAGTTGAAATAAGCCTAATAAGGATTGTGAAAGGTCAGTCTATTTCAAATCTACAAAATAACAAGGAGATAGGTCAAGGAGTTGTAACACTGCAGTTGGCTATAGCCAGACAAAGAACACTTTGTTTTGTCTTGCTGATATTATCAAGTGGAGCTGAATCAAGTTGATTTCTAAATATAGTTTTTAAAAATCTCTTCTGTAAATCACAGATAGGAAAGCTTTGTAAGATCTGTTTGACCTCTGTTGGGTGCTGATTGGTTTTGTGTCTTTGGTCTCCAGATTCTACATTTTCCATTTTAATGTGTAAACTGCAAAATATCAGGTCTGCCAATCAACAATATCTTATAAAAAAGAAATAATGAATGAAATTAAGGGGAAGAGAATATTTTTTTAAAATAGACTTTTGAACCTCCTTAAATTCACAGCTAAGACTGCAAGTAAAACAAATGACACAGATGAACATATTAATTTTAATTTTGACTATTCTTCATGGAATAAAGGAAGATTTATGCACAAAGGTGGGGATTATTTTTCTTTAATGTGTGCAGGGGTGTGTTTTTGTCAGCCCTGAATTAATTTCTTGATCACTTATACTAAAAGCAATGTGGCCCTCAGACACCAAATAGTATATTTATCAAACGTTGATCTTTTGATAAATATATATGTCAAAATAATACAGAATGCTTTTCCAGAGGAAATGGGCAGAGAAGGAAGAAAAAATAAAGGCTTTTTAAAGACTTATGAGGAAGAAAAAAGAAAGATGTGTTAAAGAACATTTTATAAATACAAAAAAATACTCACTCATTTACAGTGCCAGTCCACATAAAGCCCAAACTGTCTGATACATCAGCAAACAAGGAGTAGTCAACCACAAAACACTAAGGCACAAAATGTTTCTCATAGGAATCACGTCTTAAAATGACAGTGTGAGAAGACAGGCTGGAGTCCGTCAGTGCAACTTGAGGACTTTTTCACTTGTGAGGATATTTCCGTTGACTTCAGTGGGCTGCTGAGATTGTTGTTTCTGAGTTTGTGGTTAAAAGGTGTTGATCATTAGAAGTGGGATAGGGCAACAGAGGCATTGATGCTATTCCAGCTCATAAAATGTGCCCGGCAACACAGCACTGCATCTAAACCACTGTCTCATAGGAGAAAGCATGGTTTTGTTTTCCTTTCCTGTTCCTGCCTCCCACTTTACCCTGCCTGGAGGATCTATAGGATGCCCAGAGCCTGGCAGCCAGCCGCAACAATGCTGTAAGGAAGGGCAGGAGGGCAGGAATCAATGTCAGTGACTCTGGCTGGCCAGACTGCAGGAGCCCACAACGCAACATAAGCAGGTCTTCCTTTTTTCATCAGATAAAATGTTTTTCAGACCAGGCTTTGAAATACTTGATGCAGTCTTTTAAGAAACAAGTGGCAGCAACTGCTGTCTTTAGACATACAGTTGTATTTGACATGAACAGATGACTTTGTCTGCTGTTTTAATGCTAGGATAAAATAACTAATACAAATATATGAAGTTCTAATAGCCATGGAAGTCACATCTCCCACTGACACCCCAAATGCATTACGCATTGTCATCTTTATGGCTTCAGTATCAATGCAAGTTCACAAGACAGTAAGTTCTCAATAAACTTTTTTTACCACCATGTGTTCTACACATCAGATAGAGCTAATATATGTTTAGCAACACTTCAGTATTTAAATGGTACCAAAAGTCTTACAGACTGGTATCCCTTGACTGAAATTAGTTCTTTAGCAAGTACTGTCCCAGCTTTTCTTTGCAGATTCTTGTGTCCGTGGAAGAACATTGCTGCATCTCAAATCAGCATTAGAACTGCTACTTCTACAGTGAAAACATATCTCTAGAGCTGAAAAAAATTGCAGGACACACAAAAGAACAGAGAGAAAGGCTGCTCCTGTGGCTCAAGGAGACAAAACAAGACTAGTTCTGTGAAATATATCCTCAGGGTACAGACATTAAAAACAAATGTAGTATCCAGACACTTGGAAATTTAACATAGTAGTAATATATAATGGGCTATAGGCTAAGATGCAATGTTTCACGCACTGTTCTCCTAACCCTAAACATACTTACTGAGTGCTCATCCTCAAATTCATATGATTAAAGGCACTTGAATACATTTGCTTTGGATTGGTCAATAAGTAAGCATAATGCTTTAGATACATCTAAGCGTACCAAATTCTCCCCTTGGATAAGTGGTTGCAACTGTCCTGAACATCCCAATGAGTGACAATCCTATGCAAGGTAACAGACATCCATTTACTGCGAGTTCTGATGATCATGCAAGTGCCAGGAGGCAAACAGAAATACTTCTTTTCCAGCCTCTGCTAAGTTTAGTAATGCTGCCTTTTAACCGCTCTTTAAACTTAGATGTGTTTGTCATGTGTATTGCATTAGTGTCTGAGCATTTAGGTGAAGACTGACTATGCAGCTCTAGGAAAAAAGCTTAGAAAAGCTGCAAGCTGAAAGATAGTGCATCTATTTGCTGAAGTACATACCACTTTAAAATTACATTTTAAAGATGAAATTTTCTAAAATTGTGCCTTTTCAGCATTGACTTGAAATAACAACACAAAAAAACCTACAACCCGTACCAGGAGACTGAATATTTCCTAAATATGAATGTAGGGCTTTCTGGAGTCCTTGAAAATATCTCGCTAGAAATGCTGTAAAGGGGTACAGTAACATAGTACACTGAAGGACATTCCAAAATAAGTTTTATGTTTTGGGACAATAAGAAAAATAGTACTCCATCTTTTTAAAGCAGTTACAGAATTCACTTTAACACACTAGTCATTATTTAAAACTTGTTAACCTTATCTTGACTATTACTTAATTAGTATGTATATGCATTCCTTGCTTGCTAAACACCACATCAATGCTTTAAAAAGACCTTTTAATCTTCTAGTGTCGTCTAATTGGATAGAAGTGTTAAGATAACATTGCATTCCATAACATTAAAAAAATAATAATTGTAAGGCTAAAATGGCCTTAGATGTTCTCTGGTTAATTATATTTGGCACTAACTCAAGAGCAGTTGTCTCCTCTTTTAGTGCTGAATATAGGGAATCTCAAAGGATAGGAACTGAGAAAAATGTAGTAGCTTCTCTTCTATTTGATTTAGTGAAAAGCCATCAGTGTTGGAGGCTAAACATTAGCATTTAAATCAGTATAAGTCTGTTTAGAGTCAGATGGGAGTTTTACCAGTGTATACAGATTGCTTAAGCAGGATGAAAAGGACAAAAACAGGGCTGTTTTTGCCAACAGGAAGGGAACAGCACTGGTTTTTAGTAAAATAGAGGGAGAAGGGTCTGAGCCAGACTTTTACCAGCAGGTACCTATAAATCATACATGACTTGGCCTCAGCAAAATAAACTTCTCAAAGTTCACTAGATATTTTCACATGGGAGATTCAGTCCAGGCAAGTAGGAGTTTCATTGTTGCTGGTTCTATTGATTACAGTTTGGGCAGTGGTGACTTTAAGGGGTCCTAGGAAAAGATGGGTCTTAGCAATATGTTTACAGTTTGCCTTGCTATTCTTCTAAGGGGAAGGAGGAAGAGCCAACAGGGGCCACATGGTCCCAAAGTTCTCCATCAGCAACTAGAGCAATTCAATCACCAAGTAGGGTGATTTCACAATATCATGAGAATACTGTGAAGCCAACGTGTCAGTCAGCGAAGTAGATTTTGAAGGTGCTGCTGGTGAAGCACCATGAGAAGAAAATATACCCAGCAGTAAAAAACAAGAGTGGGTTCCTGTACCTACAAAAGCAAGGAGACCAGCCTCTTCTGCCATGCTGCTAATTAGCTACAGATGACTCTTCTGCTTAACTGCATACTTATTTTACAAGTGGCTTTTCAAAGCAGGTGTTCCCATTTGCAGAATTCCTTCCTGAGAGGTCTTTGCTTTTCCACCCACGATTAGCATTGCTAGCATTGTTTTGTTAGTCTCCATCATTCTCATTTTCTTTTGGTCCTTATATTATGTTGTGAGATTTTTCCTTTCTTCCAAGTCTCAATGCTTTTTGCCCTTTCATCTGGGATGAAAAATTACTTTATGATTTGCTGCCAACCCTGTATTGCTCTTTTTCCATCTGAGGTGTATCGTGTTCTGGATATACCTGTATATATGGATGTATCCTGTTCTTCTGGATGTATCCCTCTCTAAGAGAAATCTTACACTCCCAACACTTTAGACAAACTTACGTCCATCATTTTTTTTCCAGTTCTCCTTCTGATGAGGCTTGAAAGATTGTCACTGTGTTTACTACCACTAAATCAGCTGGTAGTACCAACTGCCTACTTCCAGTGAAGGAAGTTAAGGATACTACACTCATTTAAGAAGATACTTAGAACTCTAGATTATATGTGATCCCTAAGACTGTATTAATCTGTACTCTAGCAGACAGACTAGATTCATAGAAATAGTATAGCTGCATCTATCTGTCAGAGTCCAGGGAATTTATAACAATGTATGAGTTTAGTTGTACAACTGTTATAGTGCCACAAATAAGAGGTATTTCATTTTCAGTGATTTCTTTTTAATCTGACACTGACATGGACAAAAGAATGAAATTTTGTAACTATGTTAGAGAAAAGTTTAGAGGAGGAAACTGAAAAGTAGAGTATCATCAAGCTAGTGACAGAACTGGGAACAGAGGTCTTTCTGTTCCCAGTCTCATCCCTTATGCTCTTTTTCAGTAAAAAGTGAAATAAAAAGTGTTTGTTGTCTGCAATAGCATCCCTGGCTTGCCTATATTAGCTGGCAAAAACCAGAGATAAATGGAACTTACCACATCTACTTTGAGTGACAAAAATTGTCAAATGTTACTTACAACTTAAATATGAAGTTGTGTTTTTACCACTAAGATAGTGACTTGTCATGTTTTGAGATGTGACACCTGTAACAGTGGGAAATCCTTATATTCAATTTGGAAAGGCCCTGAGATTTACAAACCCTTGTCATGAGTCCCACTGGCACTTCTTTGTACTTAAGAAATATTTCAGTCATGGTAAGAAATTTTAGCTACTGATATAGGAAGAGATTAGTCTACATAGATCAACTGATCTGGAAGGTAACACAGACTTTCCATTCTAGTAAGACGGGTGTGTGGGGGTGGGTGTTGGAATGGAGTAGTCTGATGCGATTATCCTTAAAATGCATTTTGGTGAAACACTGTATAGGAAGCACTTCTGGCTTCCCTCGCCTACCATAAAGTATGAAGCAATTAAGAAACACGTCATTAAAATGTTTTCTATAATTTTAAGCTACCTCAATTTGGAAAAGATTTGATTCTTTGTCTTGCATATAATGTTGTGATTCATCTGTTTGCAATTCCTTCTTGTTTGTTTCAGTGTTGCCATAGCAATTCTTGCCTTTCAACTAACAAGTAAATTGTTGAAAAGTACATCTTTTCTTGATTATGTAAACAGCATGCTCCTATAGAAGCAAATACTTTACTATTATGTACACTAAAATTTCATCTATTGTAGCTACAGTCCCCCTTTTCAACAGAAGTATATCCATTAAGGTATTTTTAAATTCGTCTTTTATCATGAATTCAAAAGACTGTCTCTTCACAATGACATTCAAAAGATTTGCTTCTCAAAAAGTGCACAGTAACCAAATGACAAATGTTAACATATTTCCTTTTTCATAACGGTTTTGTAGTATCCTTGTGCAAGCCAAGTGCTTAATAACAAAAGTCTGCAACACATGTGCCAGAATTCCAGTCTACTATCTCTCTGGAAATGGAATTACTTTCAGGCATCTGAGCAACCCCCAAAACAAAAAGAAATGCATTAGAAAAGACAAAGCTCACAAACGGTTTGGCATTTTCCTGTATATAAAAGCAATGTCTTGTCAGAAGCGCAAATAAATATAAAGGGAAAAGGAGAATGGATTTTGCCCAGAGCGATGGCATTGGTTCTTTGGGAATGGGGTTCGGCAAGTATTTGGTTTTTCAGGATCATAGGATAATTTACGTTGGAAGGGAACAATGTCTCTAGTCCAACCTCCAGTCCAAAGCAGGGTCAGCTTTGACATTGTACAAGATTGCTTGGGGCTCTATCTAGGAAAATCTTCCAGGCTAGAGATGGTACAGTCTCTTCAGGCCCCTGCTGCACTGTTTGGTTCTCCTCGTGTGGAAAATATTTCTCCTGATATCCGGTCCAAACCTCACTTGGTTCAGCTTATGCTTGTTGAGTTTATCCCTCAACTTCCCGCCATGCACCATTGTGAAGATGTGGCTCCATTTTCTCAGTGACCTCGCCACAGGTACTGTAAAGCTGCTGTTAGGTACCCCCCAAGCCACTCCTCCTTCAGGCTGAACAAACACCAGTTCTGCAGCTTCTTAACACAGGGTGTGGGCTCCAGTGTCCAAGCCTCTTGGTGGCCCTTTGCTGAGCTCCCTTCAGTTTATCAACATCTTTTCTGGATGTATAGCAAACTCTCTGCAGCATCTAGATATGGCCTAGTAAATGCTGAGTAGTACAAGACAATCACCACCTTCAAACTCCTGGCCATGCCCCTGTTCACAAAGCCCAGAAGGCCACTGGCCCTTGCCTCTGCCCAGACACAAGTCTGATGCCTGCTCAGGTCACTGCCCATGAGATGCCCCCAGGCCACCTACATAGTGCTTGTCTCCAGCTAGTCCATTCGCAGCCTGTGCTGTTGCTAGGGTCTGTGTCATCTCCAGGACCTCAGCCTTCCCAGGACTCAGCACTTCTCCCTGTTGCATTTCATCAAGTTCCTGTCCATGGGTTCCTGCAGCCTACCTAGATTTCTCTGCATGGCAAGTCTTTTCTCCAGAGTATCAACTGGTTCCCCCCAGTTTGTTGCCATACACCAAATGGACAAAAGTGATAATGGACAAAACTGTCCATCATCCTGTCCTCCACGTGACTGATAAAGGTGTTAAACAGGCCCCAGGACAGATCCCTGCTGTACCCCACTTATTACCAGCCTCTAGGAAGAGTAAGATTCATTAACTACTACCATTTCTTATCCACCTGCTTGTCCACCGTAATGTTCTAACTTGGATACAGGAGTACTGTGGGAGGCAGTGTTAAGAACATTGTTAAAGTTAAGTGACACCCACTGTTCTTTCCCATCTACAAGTCCAATCATTTTATTATCAAAGGCAAACAGGTTGATCAGGCATGATATAGCCCTGGAAAATCCATGCTGACTATTCACAGCTTCCTTCTTTACCTTACAAGGCCACAAGTACTTCAGCCTTACCTGTGTATGCTGTCACTAAATCACCCCCACCCATCTGTCAGCAGCAGTCCCACATTTTCCTTGTTGTCTTTTACTGCCAATGTCATGGTAAAAGCTCTTCCTGGTACCCTTGACATCCCTTCCAAGTTTCAACTCTATCTGAGCTTTGTCTTTAATGGTAACAGTCTTCCTGAGCAGGCAATGTTTCTTAAACTTTTCCTGTGTATCCTTGCCCTCCTCCCCTTTCCTGTACACTGCCTCTCTGAAATGAGCTGTGCCATGAGATCCCCACTTAACCAAGCTGATCTCCAATACATTTAATTGATATCCTGAGCTTAGGGATGGTACGCTTTTGCCTTTTTGAATGAGCCAAAATCTATTCTCCTAAAGTGGGTCTTCTGGGGATAAGAGACAAATTCCTGTCCTGCTGTGCCACGATGCATTGATTGGTGTTGATCTGCAAAATCCATCAGCTCCTCTCCAAGCCTTTCCCCTGAACCAGCAGATGAGACCCAACCTCAGCTATCATGCCCTTGACCCTCTCACCTCCAGGGGCATGTCACCACTCTTGATATGCCTTGGATATATCACCAGAGCCCACAGGGCTGAGCAGCAGGGACAAATAGTCCAAAGACTGAGTATGCCACAGATTCCCAAATATGAGCTCCCCACAAGCAGCAACACTCCCTGGACAGCAAGTCAGGTTAGCAGATGTGGGCCTCTGGAGTTGCCCACTATTACTCGATAATTCCTCCTGGTGTTCCCACAGCATTTGGGATCTGATTCTTCTCCAGACAGAGTTTTCTGCCCCTCAGCTACTCTCAGGGCCCTATGCCTACTGTGCAGCTGCAGATGAAGCAGCAGGTGACCTGTTGCCAGAAGTCACAAACTTCCAGCATTCTCCCTTGTGGTAGTCTCTACACACCCCACGGTCAGCCACAGTCTCTGCCTTTCTCTCCGTGTGGGCAGTTGGCCATTCACTGAATTATTTGGAGAATTAGTTTCCTAAGGGTAGGTTCACCAGTGTTCTCCTCCTCTTCTCTTCCGCATGAGGGAGAGACTGGAAAATACAATCCTTTCTGATTCCTACTTTTTCAGGGACTCCTAGGGAGATGTAGATCTGACAAGCTCTCCTACACTTCTGGCTGTGGGACCAGTGCGGAAGACTGGAAAAGCATGGCTGCTGTTCAGTAGCCAGCCCCTTAAGCTGGAGTCAAGCCCTAATTAGTTTTGAGGTTTGGGAAGCAGAAAAAGAGTGGCAGACACAGAACCGTATCTGCAGTCACTTCTGAGTGGAAGCTATGTGGGACATTGTTTTGTTTCAGGCACAGTACATTGAAGTGCATGGAAAAAAAGCTGTTGGTTTCCTTTATGAGATGACATTAACCCAGGGCTGTGGCCAAGGTCTCTAAGAAAGAAAACATGTCTGATAGTGATGTATCAACGTACAGATAAATAATTCAATTCCATAACTCTCCTGTTCTTCTGGAACAAATGGGAAAATATACACATTATATAAAGATTTACACACCTATATACCTTCACATTTTTATGTACAGAAATCCACACTTTCATTCTGATAAATGTGGTGGCAGCTAAGTCTACATCCCTATTTAACATGAGTTTCAAAAGATGTAGTAATATTTTTCAAAGCTGCCATAATACTGATATTAAGTCCTATTTTCTTCTACCTACTTACATGCTTTCCTGGACCTAGCTAGCAACAACCAGGTCCAATATAATGTAGACCTGCAGTCTTCCACCTTGGTGCAAGTAATGGTATTACCTGTAAGTATTACTTTATTCTTAATATTCCAAAATCTGTTTCAGCTCCAGCCCCTATCTGTACTCATAAACACCAACCTTTTTCAAATATTTCTGAAAAATCCCTTCCCACACTCTTAAGCAATTCAGTATTCTATCTGGAGCTATAGTGTACTCATTAAAGGACAACAAACAGTACTTCTCATCTGATGTTTGAGAGCCAAATTTGGAGGCTGTGTGATACAAGTGAGGACCATGAGAATTTTTTTTGGTAACATGATTGACTGCTCTGCCCCCATCCTTTCTCCTAGTGTTCTGGAGGATCAGACAGACACATTCTCTGACCACAGCCAATCTTTGGGAATCCTATAGAGCACTAATGGCAACTTTTATCACTATTAGATATCACATCTCCACAATTAGAATCTGCTTTTTTTCCCAAGCCAGCTTTCACTGGCTGTGAAGATAAATTTGGAAGCATATAGAAATCCCTACTGTTGCTCTGGGATACCTTCACCTAAAAAGACTAATTCACCATAAAGTCCTATTCTAATCAGAACTTTGCCCTATCAAAATTCCAACACAATTTTTCTTTTTGACTGGGTCCAAGAAAGTTCCAGCCTGTATCTTTTAGCCTTAAAAATTCAACCTGGAGGTTATAAATTTGGATTTTTTTTTTTTCCCTTTACTTGCATGCTGTTGTCCAATCAACCCCTTCAACTGAAATGTGAATTTTGGTTGCCTGTATCTATCACCGAGTCAGAATGGAACCTGTTCACCGCTTGGTTCTCTAGCGTGGGGAGCAATAACGTACTGCTGGCATTAAAGTCCACACAAGCAATTTTCACATGTGCTGTACAGAATGGTCACATTAATTTATTTCTTAAACAATTACAGAAGACATCTACCTATCTTAACAGACTTTCAACTTTCAAATATTATTATTGCATACCAATAGGAACATTATGACATTCTGAATATGATTTATTGGAGGTGCCTTTGCTTTCAGCAAAATTAAAAACTGATCCAGAAGCCACAGCTGAATAACCTTAGATCATAACCTCTTTGGGAATATGTGCAGGTACGTCACAAGCAGGACAAAATTGATCAATAACAATCTAAATCATTACATCCAGTTGCAACATTTTCAAAACATATTATTGTGAAAATAATATGTTTTGTGAAAATATGTCAATTGTCCAAGGTCAAGTGTATGAAAGACACTAACTTAGCTCTACAGAGTTTTTGTTGGGGATGTTCTATAGCATCCCAGGTCAGACAGTTGTTCCAGACGAGAGAGGATGAAATTGAAAATCTGAATATTTCATCTAGAAATTGATACTTCAATGCAATTTAATTGTGAAAATGCTTTAAAAGTTTTGAGGTTATTCCAGTGCAGAACAGAAACAAACTTAAGAAGCTTGACTGTTATAATGAAACTGAATTCTTATATTTCACCAGCTCAAGTAATTTCATTATTTTCCAGAGGATTACAAAACTGGACTCAAAATGTTCATTCAGACAACAGTACTTTTTAGACCGTCTTACATCAGAGGATCTCAAGTATAATTAATTAAGCCTTGCAAAGCTCCCACCATGAACATCATGCCTACATACTACAGAAAATACAGCACAGACATCATATAATTTCCTGCTGTCAAACCGATAGCCTGCCATTGAAATCTTATCTCCTGCCTCCCAGTCCTGTTACCTGAACACAATGATTCCGTCAAGTTGTGGGACATAATGACTACCATTAAACCAATCAAAAATATTTCTGACCACAAAAGCACAAATCACGCTGTAGGTCTCAGAGGAGACAAAAGCTGAAAAGAACCTGTATTTAGTAAGTGACTTGCTATCTGTCAACAAGGAAAGTTCAAAATAATTTATTTTTCAAAAAATGAGGTATTTCAGTAGTATTGTCATCAAGTGATGCATCATATATTTATTAAATAAGAGACCACTATTACATCTGAAATGTGGACTAATTAGTCTAAAAGCATTAATGAATTTGTTAAGAACTCTTGGGTAGTAATGTAGTCTCTTAGATGCTACCACGGTAAGACTTACTTCACATAACCATAATCTGCTTACTGATACAATACTACCTCCTTTTAGTTATGGAAAACATTTTAGAAGTGCTCTAAGCTGAAAGGGATAGTAAATAATTTTTAGACTAAAAGTTGAAGTGGATTGATTAGGAGCAATTTTTTATGTTTTACACAATAAAAAGATGAACTACATGGTTCACGGAGCCAATTTGCAGAGCAACCTCTTCTCTCTAATTGCTGCTAGACTAATGTAGAAGCACACTCCTAGGAAGCAGAGAAATCCATTTACCCAATCATGCCATTTAAGTTGCGAACAGCAGTAGTGGATTTTTCCATTACCTTTCATATTAGCTTTGCAACATTCCACCTGTGACCCTCATTTTAAGAGTGCAATGCTCTTTTATATAATTTTGTAACCATAATAAAGGTCCACTTCAAAATTTTTCAAAGTAGACTAAGGACATTTAAAAAAAAACCATAATTAGGGACATAACCAATCTCACTAATTCCTGGTAATGTATTGTAAAAAGAAATTATTTGCTAAAAGGTCTAATAAATTCCCATCTTCAGGAGTAGAAAAGAACATTTCCTCTATTTCCTCTGCCACAAGAATCTAGTGACTATTCTCTTCTGAATTCTTACTCTGTGTTCATCCCAGATAATGCAAAATTTAAGAATTGTTTGGGGTTTTTTTTTAACAGGAAATGGACGGCTATTTAAATCAAGATAGGATTTTCTTTGGTACTATTTACATGAAAATAGGTATATATTGTTGTTGGAGAGAAAAAAAGCATATCCTTAGCTCTACCCATTACAGCAAGTCAGAGTACACAGAATAATTAGCTTTATGTTCTAGATGCCTCCTCTAAGGACCATTTCTATTAATTGCTGGGACCATATTAAAAAGAACAGCGTAAGTAAAAACAGCCCTTGGAGCAGAAGTTGATTCTGTGCAATGCTTCTAAGTTTCTTTACTGAAACAAGAACATGTTTTAGAAGTTATTTTCATAAATACCTAAAAAGAAAATGCAAAAATGTTTGAAGAAAGCACTCTTCTTTATTTCAGAATAGAAATAAACAGTATCATTGGTAGTGTCAGGTTACAGAGTTTCCTAACCGATTGAAATACTTTTATACAGTTTTCTGATTTTGAGATTAAGTGTAAAGTATATTAAATGTATTAAGTACACATACCCAAATTCCCTTTCTCTCTATCTACCTGAGAACTGCCTCCATCTTACATGTGTGTCCAGTTTTTGCTTCCTTTTCTTCTGTTCAGGTACTCAGAAACTCAGGACTGTCCTCTACTGTTGGAAGACCTTTTACAAAAATATGATTTGCTACATCTTTCATGTTTTCCCTTCCCCTAGCCTCTGCCTTTTCCTTGTTCTCTGTCTTCTGAAAACTCAGTCCTCTCCACCGCATGTGCCCCTTTCCCTCTCACAGACATTGAGGTCTGCAGAACATAAAGATCTCATGTCCTCTTAGCCAGCGTGCTAAGTGCCAGAGTGCTGCCAACAGCCAGGGACTGCAATTATAGGGATAGTCCTCCTCTCTCACTTTAGTTTTGAGAGGCAGCACACAATGTGCAGTACAGTTAAAATAGAAATCCTCTAAAGGGAGGGGTTATGTGTGTAAAGTGGTTACCATCAGAGATCCTACTTTTAATAGTGTATCTACAAATATAGGGGTCATACTAGAGAGAGACAAGAGAGCTGCCTCCATTCCAGCCAAAACCCTTGATCTGGGCAGAAAGTGGGTGTGGAGGAAAATTTGAGAGTATGCATCCTCAAGCCTGAATATTAGGAAGTAAACAAAACAATCTTAACATTTTTGAGATGTAAAATGAAGAAATAGTTATGCCAGTCTCACTCTTCTTGGAGCAGAAATCCCTACTCTAATCTCACTATTGTCTTCCCATTTTCTTCTAACTCATCATTCAAAAGCCTGGAACAAGGAGGAAACATGATGGAAAAGTGCTGCATTCTGATAATCCTGATCATGTGAAATTAGCAGCCTTAGTATTTTAAACCAAATGGCAGGAAACCCCCTTTTTCTGACCAAAGAATCTATTCGAGTTTCTTCTACCTGAAAGGACAGACTTTGGAGGCAACAGTAAGTTGCCTGTGGTTTCCAGCTCCCTGTGCTGAGCTGAAAGACAGAGATGGGGAGTAGAATGAAGCTCTCATCATCCAAGGGGAAATGGTTAGCAACCATGTCACTTAGACACACACAAGACTGTGTGTGGATGTGGCCAGACGGGATCTACCCAAGGTACCAAGGAAGCTGGCAGAAGTGCTCAACAAGACACTTCCCATCGCTTCTCAGCAGTCCTGGCTAACTGGGGAGGTCCCAGTTGACTGAGATGCCCATCTACAAGAATGGCCGGAAGGAGGATCTGGGGAACTACAGGCCTGTTGGTCTGACCTCAGCGCTGTAGAAAGTAACAGAGCAGATCATCTTGAATGCCATCACATGGCACATATAGGACAACCAAGTGATAAGTCCCAATCAGCATGAGTTTATGAAAGGCAGGTCCTGCTTGACTAACCTGATCTCCTTCTATGACAGAGTGACCCCCTTAGTAGATGTCTTTATCAACAATCTGGATGGAGAGTATCAAGCGCACTACCAGTAAGTTTGAAGATGACACCAAGTTGGGCAGAGGTGCAGATCTGCTTGAGGGTAGGATGGCTCTGAAGAGGGATCTGGACAGACTGGATTGATGGGCTGAGGCCAGTGGTATGAGGTTCAACAAGGCCAAGTGCCAGGTCCTGCACTTTGGTCACAAGAACCCCAGGCAGCGCTGCAGGCTTGGGGAAGAGTGGCTGGAAAGATGCCTGATGGAAAAGGATCTGGGGGTGTTGGTCGACTGTCGGCTGAATATGAGCCGGCAGTGTGCCCAGGTGGCCAAGAAGGCCAACAGCATCCTTGCCTGCATCAGAAATAGTGTGGCCAGCAGGACTAAGGAAGTGATTGTCCCCCTGTACTCAGCCCTGGTGAGGCTCCACCTCAAGTACTGTGTTCAGTTTTGGGCCCCTCACTACAGGAGGGACATTGAGGTGCTGGAGCTTGTCCAGAGAAGGGCAATGAAGTTGGTGAGGAGTCTAGAGCACAAGTCCTATGAGGAGCAGCTGAGGGAACTGGGGTTGTTCAGCTGGAGAAAAGGAGGCTGAGGGGAGATCTCATTGCTCTCTACAACTACCTGAAAGGAGGTTGTAGTGAGGTGGGTGTCAGTCTCTTCTCTCAAGTCACAATCGATAGGACAAGAGGAAATGGCCTCAAGTTGCACCAGGGGAGGTTTAGATTGAATACTAGGAAAGATGTCTTCACTGAAAGGGCTGTCAAGCATTGGAACAGGCTGCCCAGGGATGCGGTGAGTCACCACCCCTGAAAGTATTTAAAAGTGTATAGACGTGGTGCTTAGGGACACAGTTTAGTGGTGGACTTGGTAGTGTTAGATTAATGGTTGGACTCGGTGATCTTGGTGCTCTGCTCAAACCTATGCAATTCTATTATTCTGAGTAAAAGTTGCTTTATGTTTTGTGCTATTATATACTTAGAAATGAGAGCAGGACCAACAATATTTGACACTGTAGTTAATAAATATGTGATTAAAAAATAGTTCAAATCCTAATGAATTTATAGTTCAAGTAAACAAAATGTAAAGAATAGGAGGAAAAAAAGTATGGGCAGTATACACAACAGGAAAGTAAGAAAATTATCAGTAAGGCTTCTGTGTGACTGAGATATAGCTTGTTCTTAGCAATGTAACTTTTCCTGTTCATTTATTTCTCTAACCTAATTAAGGTTTTCCTTAGAATGACTCTATCTACCCTCAGCGAAGCTAGCAGTTGTCAAAAAGTTTTCTAAATGAATGCTATTCTTACCATTTCATGTAGCATTGCAATGAATTTCAAATGATTACTAATTCTTGTTACGATGATTAAACTATATGCTACTTATAAATGTTGAGTTAGTGTTTTTAATTAGTTGGTTTTCATGCTTAGACAGATTAACTTGTGTGGAAATTTTTGGTTATTGGGTTTTTTGGTTTAAGGTTTTTAAGGTTTAATAAGGTTTTTAAGGTTTAATAAATACTACTGATACAGGGATTATGGCATTAACTGTACTTCTGTTAGTGACTGTGAGCATATCAGATTTTTTAAAATAGATTATCCTGATGTCCTGGTTTGAGGTAAAACAGAACTAATTTTCTGTTCAGTAATTTTATTTTTGAGCTAGGCCTCTTCTGACTAACTAAACTCTGAAATTAACAGCATATTGTTCAGAAACTGTTCACTCTCACAGTGATAAGACCTGATTATACCAAGGAATGGTATGCAGAGAGGCCCCTGCTTATACTTATTGCTATAACAACCAAGGTCAGGTAAATTTGTTATTTGCCCTGTTGGAGGGTCGGAAGCGGAAAAGCGTAGAGGGGTCACACCTGTAGGGAGGAACGGACAGGACAGGTGACCCAAACCTGACCAACAGGGTATTCCATCCCATCCACATCATGCTCAGTATAAAACTGAGGGATCAAGGGTCAACTCTCTTCCTTCAATGGCCGACGTCCGAGGAGGACCCTGTCTGTTCATCTGCCTTTGATCCCGATCCAAGCGTTCCTGACTCCAGAGCTGGAATCTGGCTCCTGTCCATCACCGAGTCCGGCCTGGGACTTCCCCCTGCGCCGGCCGGAGACGTGATCGTCATCCTGGGAGCTTGATACCACGACACCTGAATAAGGCCTGTGTTGTAACAGAAAGGGATAGCAATGCCAGCAAACTAGGAATACATCTTATATTGCCAAAATATTTGTTCTTTGAATATAAGTTTTGTAGTCCTGAGTCTGAGATAGTATGCAAAAATCCTATTTTTAGCCAACATTTTATATTTTCCAAACCTTCTGGTGTTGGTGTGATCCATTTATTGCATTTTCTTAATTTCCACCAGGGACTATTAAGTGCTAAGGTACAATCTCTGGTGACGTGGTCCACAAGTCTGAGACTGCTGAAAGAATCAGGGAGGTAGCACTACAGGCTTTCCATGCTACCCTCAGCACGCAGTACTATCAATTTTAAGGGACAAAATACTGAATTGGATGGGTTGTTGATGTCAATCCTTACAGGCTTCCTTTATTTTTTGCTTCCAGACAAAAGATTTATTAAAAAATTCATGTAGCTGTTCTAGTATTCCAACATAAGCTAATATTTGAAATATTGTGTATTAATTTTATTTTGTTTACAAATGGTTTTCTATGCACTGGAGGTGTGGAAAAATCACATTTTGTATTTACCATATCATTTATATATTTTTAGTAATGTATTCTGAGAACTCATTAGGACACATGGGTGGAAAATTCTCATTTAAAGTAGAATAATTGTTAAGCAACTTTAAAATTTAATTAGAACCCTTTGCTGCATTTCATTATGAGGTTATTTTATAATTACTCAGCAGGTCCTAGGTATTTAACTAATGCAGAAGTGACAGTACATGATACTGCTGAATTATAACTGCACAGCTGGAGAAGATACTTAGAAAAATAAAGAACAGATCAATGCATCATTTAAAAAGTCCCAGGGGAAAACTCAGCATTGAGCATCCTTTCCCCCCCGCCCTTCGCAGCTGTAAATAATGCTACAAAATTCAGCATGGTTGTCTCTCTTCTGGTGACTTAAGGAACTGACCAGATAGAACCAACTGGTTCTTTACTTATGCAACTTAGAAGAATTGGGATATTAGTACCTTGAAGAAAGCTATACTCATAACCAACAGAGAAACGGGCAAACTGCTACAATTAGCCCTGTACTCACTATGTTGGATTTAGTGCAGTGAGTCAACAGAATGGGGCAGAATTGGGTTCAAACTACACTGAGACACTACTTTTTTTTTTTTCCTTGGGAAAAAAACACTAAACCTACAATTCCCTTCACTTGAATAATACCTGCATTGCACACTCTCCCAAATTTTGCAATGAAAAATGAAGTTACCATCATCGTACAGAACTGTTTAAAGAATACGATAACGCATTTCTACCTCTCAGAGAGATAAAGACATTATTATGCAGACATTATTTCTGCACTTGGTGACAGGAGTACAGTTCATGTTTTGACACTTCCAGACATAAGAAACGAAAGTTCAATGGAATACTTGTGAGAAAATAATGCTTTGCTGTGTCTTCCTTTCTCTTTTGACAGGAAAATTCCAACAGGAAGCACAGTGTAGATGCTAAAGCCCACCAAATTGAGCAATTTTTTCCAATTATTTTGTGTATTTTCACTGGTATAATCTAATCAGTATGAATATGTACGGTTTTAACTTTAACTTCTCCTGCAGTTAAATTGGGCTTTTTCGATGTCCCGTACAGCTTTGAATTTCCCCTTTTCCCCTCCTCCTTTGTTTATTATTCTTTACTGCTCCTAATAAAGCCACGGTTTGATTCATGGAAGAAAACAGAGGATACAGCAAGATTTTTCTCATTGTGAGTTCAACTCCTTAGCTTCCTTCTCTTTTGTTCTTTATTTTCATCCTGTTTTCCTCCTACTGCTTCCAAAGGATGCCTGTTGCTATCCGTCAGCAGAACTGTGGCTGTGGCTGGGGTTTCACAGGCAGCAGACCAGCGTACACAGCCCCCCCGTGACCTCCCCCTGCTTCTTTCCACCCCTGCATCATTTCCTCCTTTGTACCTTAGGGAACTGATTCAGGCTAAAATCCAACCCAGCAACATCGTGGTGAGGGTTTTGATAGTTTTTAACCCACCACAAAGGTGGTGGTGTGCGAGAGTGAAAACAGGGGCAGGAAAGGTCTAATAGCTCCTTTTAATGGCCAAGCTGGTTCAGTCTAAAGGAAACGCAGAACTACCATATTAAATTAGCAGGACCTTAACTTTTTTCAGTCTGCCCATATTCCACTTAAGGTGCAATATTAACAATATTTTATTAACTAGGGGTATTACACAGCTTTTGCAAACTGGCACAAGTTCTACCAGTTTAAGCATCTTTATTCCGATAACACAATGTCCAATGATTGCCAGTCTCTGTCAACTGTATCACAAGTAATGTAGTTGCACTGAATCTGTTCCCCGTTAAAAACAGAAAAATTCACTTTCTGTGCCTGGAAGGCATGAGGTTACCCCAGACTTCTGAATGGTTCTCAAGCTTCTTCCGCAGAGCAAACATGCAAGTTTTTGCTTCCAACAATATTCTGGATGAGGCAGTACTGTCAAAAAACCCCCACAGCAGCCTTAAGTTTTGACACACAAAGTTTGTATGTACTGTGGGAAATATGAAACACTAGATGAGTTCTGCTACCAGAGGATCCAGTAAAAATCTTACTACTGATTGCACTGTGTGCACCACTAGCACAACATCAAATACATCATAACGTGTAAAGAACATTGTTTCCTTGTCTAGAACAGCAACCTTAGTTTAAATATGTTTTTCTACAGAAACAAAATGAAATTAAACCCAGCAAATTAGGCATGTTTTTTAATGTTGTTTTATTTAATCTTTTACTTTTTTCTCTACTGAAATTAGGAAACACCTTGCTAAAATACACTTCCTTTAAGATACCTGACTGACACCAACCACCTCTTCCTTTTCCACTAACAAATTCTCCTCTAACAATCTCTTACTTCAAAACTGAAGTCAGAAACACAGACATACAATTTCCCAATATCAGCCAACACAAAATCTTAGCTGACAAAATATTAGAATGTGCCTCCATCATGATAAAAATTTGGTTTGCTCAATTCCAACACAGAACATCTCAAACTTTTAAATCCTTGGTAGAATACAATATAAACAAACTCACTGTATTTCTCAGGAAGATCTGAAGTGGTAAATTACACTGAAGACATCATACTGGGCTTTTAGATTCAAAACTCCTGATTTCACAAAATAATGAGTATTCATTAATATTGTTGAACTGCACATTGAAATTAGTTTGTTAAGATTATCAAAACATTTTTTTTTCTATCACACATTCTCACGTGTCTGAGGCTGAAAAAAAGACTATTTTACAGAAAGGTTCCCTCTACAAAGAAGCAACAAGTGAGGCTGTAGTAATACTTAATTCTTATCTAGAAGACAGTGGTTTTGTAAGAGTTCCATCAATATGTAGTATATTGTTGAAGCATATCACAGTCCATGCCACAAAAATGAATTATTTTTTAAAAAATATATTAAAAATGGATAAACACATAGCCATGCATTTTGTACTTTTACTTCTGTCTAGGCAGACTGATTAACTCTACTTATATATGGACAAATAGTATCTAGCTTATTTTACTTTTTAATTTTTGCGTATGTACCTAGGGCCTAATTTAGTGGTTATTATAAAGGCTGCTACAAAGATATCATTAGATCAAGCTAATTGTCCATTCATGTTTTTCAAATTGCAGAAATAGGAGAATGATTACCGAATCAGGAGTTTTAAATATAATTGGGAAAAGAATAGTCTGGTTAACTGGTATTACGTGGTAGAAAAAAACCAGAGGACTTTGGGTGGCTTTGTTGGGTTTTTTTTGTCTCACGATTAGTCATCTACCATCACCAATAGCAGTGGCAGTAGATACAGTATTTTACCAGAGGCAAAGGATCATTTGACATCATTCTCTCTTATTTTACATTAAATAAGATTATAAGCTATGTTCCACAACACCAGCATTAGAGAATAAGAATGTCATAAACAAAAGCGAATGTAGTTATTAAAACCATTGTGAGGCATCAACCTCATGTCCTTTTATGAACAGCAACAGACCCTATAGCTAAGACATCTCATTTTCTCCTATTTTGGCTTTGCCTGAACTATCAAATGGGATCACTTATAGTATCTAACAGCTGATTCCCACTTGTTTGACCACTGCTGTTTGACCACTTGTGAAACAAAAAGTAAAACTTATGTCAGTGTTCTTGCATACTTCAATGGTTTTTTTTGTCTCACGATTAGTCATCTACCATCACCAATAGCAGTGGCAGTAGATACAGTATTTTACCAGAGGCAAAGGATCATTTGACATCATTCTCTCTTATTTTACATTAAATAAGATTATAAGCTATGTTCCACAACACCAGCATTAGAGAATAAGAATGTCATAAACAAAAGCGAATGTAGTTATTAAAACCATTGTGAGGCATCAACCTCATGTCCTTTTATGAACAGCAACAGACCCTATAGCTAAGACATCTCATTTTCTCCTATTTTGGCTTTGCCTGAACTATCAAATGGGATCACTTATAGTATCTAACAGCTGATTCCCATCAACTTTGTGTTTGACCACTTGTGAAACAAAAAGTAAAACTTATGTCAGTGTTCTTGCATACTTCAATGGATATTTTAAAGTGGTATAACATTTATTTTATATAGGCCCTGCTGCACATATGCTTGGCAGCATGGTCTTGGCAGCTCAAGGGCATTTTTCATCAGTATTTGCATTTACCAATCTGCAATTAAAAGGTTCCAGACAATACACATGTGTTTTCACAAAAATGTATCTATTAAATGATTATTTGAATGTTTTAAATTGCAAGTAGATCCTTATTTACACTTTCTATTTAATGGCATTTTATAGTTTAGAAAAACTGTATGGGGGCAATTAAACTAACAGCTGGTACCAGGGGGTAAATTAACTAAGCATGTGCTTAGGCAACCAGCGGCGCTGGTGCTGCTAAGTCTGTTTTTCTTTACAATAAATGCCAGACTTGTGGTTTAATAGTAATAACATTTGCTGATATTTTATATATAGTACACATCTGTTAAATGATGATTGTATTGTAATTGTAAATATTAAAAAAAATTGTCCTAAATGCAGAAAAGTCAGTTGTGAATACTTAGCTTGTAATTACATTTATTTCCTCAATGCTGTTAGTGCAATAGAACACTTCTTCTTAATTTTCTCAAATCACACTCTTTTCCATCACAGATTATCTAAACACATGCATATTTTCACGTCAGGATTTTAAGATTTTTTTAAATCCAAAAGAATGCTTTGTGAAGGTTGTGATTCTGCCAATACTTAAAAGTGAGATCATATGCTGCAGTTAATGCTACCATTGCCTCATACTTGTCCTGTAATTACCATCATTAGACAAACCCTTGACCCTTTATGCAGAAATAATCTGGGTTTGGTTTGTTGAGGTTTTTTGTTTTGGTGGGTTTTTTTTCCCCCTCTATAGCAAAGGCTGTTCTCATCCAAGGACAAAATTCAAAATTACCATAGATGCAAACACAAAGAAGTTTCTTAACATGTCAGAGTGGTCTATACCAGCCAAGTTCTCAGGTTTGCTGTGGTACAGGTTCTCTGTGCAGTTTGTACAAGGAGTTAAGTGCTTCTAAAAAGGCTAAATCACTGGGCATGGAGATGCTCATTTAGCGACTAAAGAGCAGTTGGTACTGAATGTCTCTCAGCTCCCACCTCCACCTACAGATAACAGAGCTGAAAATTAGATGCTTTCAGCCACTTGGATTGAAATTCCTACTGCTCTTTGAGTAGCCACAGAATTGAGGCAAATTTCTTTTTCTTTGCTGCAGTAACCTTGCCAGGGCTCCCTCAGGAAATAGGGAAATATCCTTGTCCTGAAAACCCTCTGTCTGTAAGTCCTTCTATGAATGTCTCTCTCAGTTCACCCAACACCCGTTCACTTCTGGTTCATGCTGTGCTGCCAGGCTGTATTACCAATACAAATGGTACTTGGGAAGCCTGCACTTTGCCCTTTTTTATATTAATGAAAATTTGTTGACAGGTTTATCCTTGAAAATAATGTAAAAGTCAGATTTTTTTGGTATTCATCTGCCACAAAACAACAGGCTGTATATTACCATTACTTTTTACACAGTATTGCCTAGTCAAACAAGTTGTGTTCTTCCACCATCCATCCTGCCAATATAGTAAAAGGTATTAAACTATTTAAAGCCAGCATTAACTTCTACTTGTATTACAATATGAAGCCTATGATACAGTCCTCCTCCTAAAAAAACTTACAGCTTACACAGGCCATACAGACACCGAAAGAAGCAGGTGATCAATGAGTAGATGCCAGGAAAAGCTGTGTGGGACCCACCACTCACAAACAAGAAAGCAAGCCAGAAAGGTTGAGGGCAGTCCTGGCTGCAGTGACCTTGACATTGTGTAATTTTAAATGCTCAACGAGGTGTGCGAGTTAAATAACACATCTCTGAGCTTCAAGAGATCTGACTGCAGCTTATTTAAGGATCTCTTGGATCCAGCGGGAAACTGCCCAGGCAGGCAGGAAGACCCAGGGCAGTGGGTTGCTCTTCAGGATAAACTCTTTGAAGCACACCAACACTGAGCAGTGCAGAAAAACACGGTGGTGCAGCAGGATGCCTGTACAGATGGGCAAGCAACCCCTGACAGAGCTGAGATATGACAAAGGAAGTACACAGGGGACTGATGCCTGGAAGGTAGTGTCCCACCCATTTTCAGGGAGGAGGATCCAGGAATGCCAAGTGAGCCGCCTGACCCCAGTCCCAGAGGTTCGAGCAGGTCCTCCCTGAGCCCATACCTAACTAAGCACGTGAAGGAGATGGTGACTAGGAACTGCCATCATGAGTCTACCAAAACCAAGCCAGGTCTGCTCAAGCTTCCCTCTAGGAAGAGGTTTCTCATCACACAGGTAAGGTACAAGGGGCGGGAGCAAGCTGGAGTGCGGGGGAGGAAGCTACCAGACGAGGGGCAGGGAGAAGAGCAGAAAAGGAAAGCAAGCAGTCAGTGCTAGAGAATCAGTACTATATGGGCTGGACACACAGACTGATAGAAACCTCCTTAAGATCAACAAAGGCCAACGCAAAGTCCTTTATCTTAGCAGAAATAACCCCATGTATGAGTATAGGTGGGGGTCCAACCGGTCAGAAGGCTTCACGGAGTAAGACCTGTGCGCCCCGGTGGGCAGGTTGAACCTAAGTAAGCAGTGTGACCCTGCAATGGAAACGACCAGCCACATAGCAGGCTCTATCAGAGGCAGTCCAAGAAAGCGAGCACCTTCTGCTTTCAGTACACGTGAGACTGCCTGTGGAGTTCCATGTCCTATTTAGAGCTCCCTAGCACAAGAAAGCCAGTGACATAGTGAAGCAGGTGACCAGCAGACGGCTGCCAAGGTGGTCAGGGAGCTGGAGCACATGCCACTCCCTGGAGAGGATGAGAGAACTGGGTTTGTTAAGCCTTGAGAGGAAGCCTAAGGACCAGAAGCAGGACAAACTTTGACCGCAACACACTGCAATTCTGCCCTGTTAGAAAACCCACTTTAAATAGGGAAAAAAAATCCTTAAGTGTTGTGGTTTAGGCTGGGATGGCCACTAAATGCATGAAGAAGATAGAATAGGGGAGAGAGACTTACAGGCTGAAAAGCAAATAAATTATTTCAATGAAATACTAATAATAAAAAAACCCCATAGTAATCTTAATGAGAAAATGATGAAATATAAACAATATTGTCATGGTTTGGGCTCGACTGCTCACTGAACTAACAACAAAACCAGTACCAAGCTCCCAGGATGATGATCACTTACTGGCAGGCACTGGGAAAGTCCCAGACTGGACTCAGCAATAGACAGGAACTGGATTCCTGTCTGGGATGTGGATGCACAGACTGGGATCAAGGGCAGACGAACACACAGCATCCTCTTGGACGCCGTCCATTGAAGAACGAGCTCTGACCCCTTTGGTCCCTCAGCTTTTACGCTGAGCGTGGGGCAGATGGGATGGAATATCCCTGTTGGCCAAGTTTGGGTCACCTCTCCTGTCCTCTCCTCCCCACAGATACAACCCCTCTACATTCTCCTGCTTCTAACCCTTCCATGTGGTGGACAACAAAGTTACCTGAGCCTGGCTGTTAAAGCAATACATATACGCAAGAGCGTCTCTGCACACCGTTCCTGGGTATTAACTATAAGCATGCAGCCTTATCATTGCTAGAGGCAGACCCTGTCTGAAAAACACGCCATTAATTTCAGAGTGCAGTTAGTTAGAAGAGACTTAACTGGGAAGTAAAATTACTGAAAAGAAAATTGGTTTTGTTCTACCTCAAACTAGGAAATTAAGGAAAAAAAAAAAAGATTAAAGAGTGACACACTGATACAAGAGTATGCCACGCACACATTTAGATGAGAAGCCAATTTATATAAAACTTCTGTTGAATTGAAGAGAGTTGTAATGTCAGGCTGCCCTTAATATCTCATTTGCTGTCATTACTATTGGCATTCTGTTCCTTCTAGAATACAGAGAATTGGATGCAAAATGAGATGTACTATTTACATTTTAAAGTCCTTTTTGCCCTTTCCTCCCAGATAAATACATTTAGGTTTGCTTACCACCAGGTAACTTGTAAGTACTGTGCTAAAAATCACTCTTCCCTCTTTATAACAAAAAGCTTAAAAGTTTTTTCCGTTTTATTCTAAACAGAAATGCTTGATATTATAGCAAGACATTAAGAAATGGGGCTTTATATTTAGAACCAAATGTTATATTTACTGTTATACCTAATCACCTTCCATGCTCAGCTACTGTGAAAACTTCTCCTACTGATAAGACCTGAAATACGTAATTATTTTAGTGTGAAGTCACAGTACTGGAGCAGTACAACAGCTTAAGAAATCCCATAACATTCCTAATTGATACTTCAAAATGACGCTCTCTTAACTAGCTGCTGCTTCCTCAGGACACTGCCTTCACTCAACACGGAAGAAGTTGCTGGGTTATAATGACATGCATCGTTGTGGTGAAACTAGTATCGGTAGGATTAGGCTAGTCCTCAAGCTGTTCTTCCAGCCTTGTTTACCTGGAAACCTGCCACATTCTTCAGTCCAGCCACTGCCTTGTTCTACAGTTTGAGAGTGGATACCTTTAAAGGAAGTAGGGTGAAGAAAAATTTCTGAGAACTTTCTTTTTTCTACTGCCCCTTGCCTTAGCGACAGAGCTTTTAAATGGGATATTCTGGCTCCTGGTACCTGGCACCACCATAGCCAATTTATTGTTTTCATTTTCTTTAATAACTGTAAGAAAGGCAAGAAGAGCAAACTTTCATCATTAATGTAACACCATCCAAATAATTGTGTGAGAATATTGTAGGTTTCGTACTTTTAAACTGAATTAGTTGGAAGTTTCCATTGTGATCATCAATTAAAAAATATGGAGTTTATTTTTCCCATTAATATGAAAACATTGCTGAAGAATACAGCTTCCGAAACTGTACATGCACCACTGCTTGGCACACTGAGGCAACATCCACACAAAAATGCATATACACTGCACAAAAGTGGTAAGACTAGCAATAAAGAAGCTGGTTCCGAGAGCCAGTAAAGTGAGCAGGCGTGAACCAGTGACTGGTACACACAGCCACACATGCCATTTTCTGCTTGACAGACTGCTCTTAACTAAGTGTGCTTTCTCAAAGTAATTTCATTTCATTCCTTTTCTTACCTGAAAAACTATGCAATACTTTTCATTAATTCTGAAAGCTTAAACACAGGCCTGAAATCATTATATGCTAGAAAACTGCACTGAAATATCTATGGACCAGTCAAGCTCTAAACAGCTAGCAATACTGAGATTTATCTGCTTGCTTGCACTGGAGAACAGGCACAGAGTAGCCCTCCAGGAAGAACATCCTGAAAATGAAGATAAGGACAACGGGGGGAGGGAGAGAAGGAAGTCAGACAAATAACAGGGCCTTTAAGGTGGGAGGGAGGGAGGAAAGGAAGGAGGGAGAGGGAATAGGATGGAAGATGCATGCACTTTTTAGCAGACGACTAAACCTTAATACAAATGCAGAAAAAGAAGGGCCTCTGCAACTTCATCAGCTCAAACAAAGATAACACTTAATTTGATTGCTTGCTTTGAGTGACATTCCTCTTGCTTTGCACAAATGGAATAAAATCTGTGGATTATTCATTTAGCTTGAACTTTAAGGACTCCTATGCTTTTACATGATAATGCCAAAGCTTCAAATGAAGTTGCCATAAGTCATCATAAAAGAAATGTTTCCAGGAGACCGCACTAAAGGTTCACAGTCAGCTGTGCTACTTTGTACAAGGATTACATGAGACGAAGCTTCATCAGTTTCCTAAGAACAAGCAATTTTTATTGTCACTGTAACTAAAGATCCAGCAATATAGATTCCACACAGGCAAAAGCTTTTGCTGCTGTATTTCTAAATGATGCACAATTCCCAACAGCCTCAGAAGATATACCTGAAGATGATTCAATGGGTGAAGGTTTGCTCAGGTTTTCTTTGGAGTGGGGAGAGAAAGGGAAGGAGAGGAAGGAAAGGGACACAGGAATTTACGTGTTTTTAAACTGTATAAAATAAAGCCTGAAAAAGCTCAAGATTCCTCCTCCTCCACCTTTCTCTGTTTTTACCTTACTTAGCAAATTACTGCTAGTTTTCTGTAGGTCATTTGGAGTCTCAAAGGATGCTTCTCAATTGGGGACAGAGCAGTAGGGCAGTACTGACAGTCTCTCACAGTAATTCCCAAAGGTCTAATAGACATTGCTCAGGGAAAGAAAAGGGTCTGAAAAAAGATACTGACAGCCCAATTGAAAAATCCCTCTCCTGGCTACCAATTTTAGGATGGGAAGAAGGAAAAGGAAGAACAAAAAAACCAATCATCAATACACTCAACATACACTCAACAAGGTGCATATTTCTCTTTTAAAGTGACTAAACAGGTTCCACCAAAGTTTAAATGAAAGCTTTAATACATTTATTTTCATACATTCTAAAATCAGAATTAAAAAAAAATAAATCAAAATTAAGACCAACATTAAATACACACATACAACAGGTTTGTAGCACAAGTATTTGGCTACACTATGAATAGGTTAGACAAGTAATCATAAGAATGAACAAGGTGGCCTTGCCTGTGCATTCAAAACTATTAGCAATGATTAACATTAACATGAAAAAAATAAGATTTCCCATGTTATAAAAATTCTTTTCTGTTAATAAAACATTTTAAAATATTTGGCACTTTATTTTTTTAAAAAAATATACAGCTTTTTATCTCATTTATGTATACGGTAGCATTTTTTTCCCCTCACACCTGAACATTTAGAAGAAAATATTTCATTTCTCTATGCTTCAGTTTCTTTCACACTGAATAAGTATTCCAAGTTTTCAGGTTGGCATAGTCAGAAGTGACTGCATTTAAACAATAATTCTTTGTTTGAATTTGCTCAACTGCTTTCCTCCAAGAAAAGATTGACAGTCTCCTATAGCTACCTTTTAAAAATCAAATAAGTAATCATCCTTGAAAAAGTATAACAACAATATAGTTTGTTTGTTATTACCCATTTTCTGACAAATTCTGCTACTCCACTAATTAAGGACACCGAGGATTTTGCAGAATAAAAGTGATACAAGAGTATTTTAAATCAAGACAGAAATATTTGAAAGCTTATTTCAATACTATTACCATAAGAAATAAACTACTAAGTCTCGCTCCAACAAGTCATTCCTCCTCTCAGTTTTCCATTATTTTTCCTGGTAAGAGAAAAGACATACCACTTAACTTTAAAATTTAACTTTCAGCAGTCCTTCAGGGGAAATCTGACTTAAATGTTCCTTAATACACAGTCTGCAAGTTTGCACATGTTATTTATTCAAACGTTTCTTTAATTGTTCTAGGTGCCTTGCATCAGCATCCTGGAGAAGTAATACAGTGGCTTTAGACTGAAGTGGATTAAACTCTATAGTCATCAAACAACAGAGATCTATCAGTTGTTTTTGACATTTCTCTAAACCATCCTTAAGCTTTAGATGTAAAGCTGGATCCTTTTTCAGCCTATTCATTTCAGGCACTGAAAAGCCAATCAAACTTGTTAGAATATCATTAGCAAAATCTACTTCAAGATAAGCTGAGCCATCAGAAATTTTTGCCTTTATACCCCAGGATCCATTGCTGCTTGTGAGGTTTCCAGTAAGAGTAACAATAAAACATTTAACTTTCAGAATTGTAACAGTTTCTGGGTTTTTTGCCAGAAGAAGGGAAATATACGTGAAAGGTGGAGAATCCAAGTCTACAAGTGCCTCTACTGCTCTACAAGAAACGGTCTGGGAAACATGCGGATCTAATTCTGGATCTGTTTTTGAGAAAAATACAGGGTTGCAATTTAACAGCCTGCTGTCAGAAGAGTGCTGGGGCTTACATCTGCTCTCATCTAGGTCTGTATCATTCTGCCTTTCCTCAGAAGGATTTTCCAAAGCAAAATCTGTAGAACTGCATGTCTGATGTACACTCTTGTGCTGTGAAAAACTACTCATGCTATTTCCATCTCCATCAAATACTGTTCTTCCAAAAGTCTTTTGCTTGCTGGTAGCTTCTACAGGCTTATCTCTCCCATTCACATCATCTTTTTCACAAGTGCCATTTAAAGATGAATTGCAAGAGCTTCTAGATGTATGTGGAAGTCTCTCAGCAATTAAACCTATGTTTCTGTTCATGACCACTGGCGGCACTTCTTCCAGCTCTCTTTGCATCTCTTCTTCCAGAAGAAAGTCATCTTCTAAAGGCAAGTCATTTAAAAAGCCATCGACATATTCTGTGGGAGGTGAAACGTGTTCATCTGAATGAGGCAAAGGACTTCCAGATTCCTGCAGCAAACCATTTCCATTGTGTGCAGTCAGCGAACCTGAGGCTGTACTAAAATTGTTGCTTCTACTGCAGTATCCACTTTCTAAAGATGCTTCATTATTTAAAGAAAATCCGTTATTTTCATCAAGACTGGCTAAAAGCTCTTCATCTGAAGGGCCTGGAATTTGTTCTAATTCATGCACCGGCCTTGAAGCAGTTTGGTTGTGACCAGCTTGCCCAGCAGAATTAGGGTTTTCTGTTTCTCCTATTAACCTAGCAAGGACTCTTTCCTGAGAATACTCCTCCAGAAGAGCATCCACTTCACCCCCCAACAGTTTCACATTTTCTGGTTTAAGCAGAAGAACTCCAAGACGATATGCAATATTACCCTGTACAGTGATTTTTGTTCCAGGAGGAAGGTTACTGTGGAGGACAGGCACTGGTTGATACTCCATGCCCTGAATCTGATGTATCCCATCAGTTAGCTGCAGCATCAGCATTCGAGTAGGCTTTGCTTCCCAGGGCTTCGGGAAAGCCTGTGTCACAGCTGTTACTTCTTCATTTACAGTATTTTTCCCTCTTAGCTTCTGCAACTGGGAATACGCTGGCTGGCTAACATCAAGAAGTGAATCAATCTGTATGGAGTAGAAGCCTGACAACTCTCCTTTGGGAGCATCTAAGATGCAGTCAGGCAAAATGGGGTATTCCAAATCTCTTAGATCAGTAAGAAGCCATTGCTCAAACACCTGCCTGTTAATCTGAGCTTGACTTAAGTTATTACCACCATTTTCTTCCTGGATCCAACTAATACACGCTTCCAGCCATGTCAAAGGAACTTTAACATGCCATGTGGATGAAAGCCAAGTTTCCACTCTTGCTGCAACATTAGCTGTAGACATTTTCTTTTAAGAGAGTGAATTCCCTAGAACAAAACCCAAAAAGACATATTTACTCTTGTGACAACAGATAAAGTTATGACCACTCTCTTGCTCGTATTACACAGAAATTTGCTCTCCATTCAAAGTTTTGCTGTTCTTAGTGTAACAACATAGAGTTGATTTAAATGAAAAATGCTTCTACAGATATTAAAAATAAATATGCGTTTTCAACATTTAAAGTTTCAATCGGCATAAAAATTATGTGCAGTTTACTCATCATGAAGTAACAGGAAAGTATTCTACAAGTAACCTGCTTGGTGACTTCTTCTTTTCTGTTGATTTAATTAGAAACATAACTAGAACCCTTTTGTTATGGATGAAAAGCAAATGGACCAAAAAAACCAATGCAGAAGTAGGTTGTTATAGGTATGCCCTCTCTTTTTTGTTGGTTTTACTTCTGCGGGTGCTGCCGTTACCACACATTTTACTTTGGAAATTGACCTGAGAAGTTATTCTCCCATCTCATCAGCACTGTTATGAAACAAGAGACCCCACTTACAACAGAACCAAGCTGGCATCTGTCAGCCCCTTGTTGACTTTTATACTGTAACTGGATGAAAGCTTTGTACCCCACAACAGAAAGCTAGCTTGAAACATCATTGTTATCTAGAGACCCAGTGCAGGGTTTGACTGCAATAGTACCAGCTCTTGGCAAGCATCATCTCAGGAACATCACTGGCTAAGAAGCTCTAGCTTCTTGTTAGTTTAGAAAGTAGCTATGCTAAAATAGAATAGAGTACAATATAGTATTTCAGTTGGAAGCGACCTAAACAATCATCGAGTCCAACTGCCTGACCAATTCAGGGCTGACCAAAAGCTAAAACATGTTATTAAGCATGTTGTCCAAATGCCTATTAAACACTGCCAGGCACTCAGCATGGACCACCTCTTCAGGAAGCCTGTTCCAGTGTTTGACCACCCTCTAAAGAAATGTTCCCTGATGTCCAGTCTAAATCTCCTGGTGCAGCTTGGAACCATTCCCACACGTCCTACCCCTGGATACCAAGAAGAGATCGGCACCATTGTCTCCACTTCCCCTCCTCAGGAGGTTGTGGACAGCAATGAGGTCGTTCCTCAGCCTGCTATTCCCTAAGCCTGAAGTCCTTAGCCACTCCTCATAGGACATGCCTTCCAGCCCTTTCACCAGTTTTGCTGGAGGCATTCAAGTACCAACATCCTTAAATTGTAGGACCCATAACTGCACATAGTAGCCAAGGTAAAACCACACCAAAGCTAAATACAGTGGGATAATCCCCTCTTTTGACCGGCAAGTTGTGCTGTGTTTGATGCACCCCAGGACGCAGTTTGCCCTCTTGGCTGCCAGGGCACACTGCTGACTCATATTGAGCCTGATGTCAACCAGCACCCCCAGATCCCCTTCTGCAGGAAAATTTGTCTCCCAATTTGTACTCCTGCCAATCTGGCGTTTGTTCTTGTTAAATTTCATGCCGTTGCTGTTTGCCCAGTGCTCCAATCTATCTAGATCCCTCTGCAAGGCCTCTTGTCCCTTGAGGTGCAGCAGCACCTCCCAGTTTAGTATCATCAGCAAATTTGCTAACGGTGCATTCAACTCCTGCATCCAGATCATTGATAAAAACATTAAAGAGATATTATTGTGTCTGGATTATGTTGAACCCCTCAGAAAGGACGACCAAGGAGCTCAGCCTCCCTACAGAGTGCAATGAAAGCAAAAATTACCATAAAGAAACACCAGGTTTGGAGTTCTTTTTGCCACTATAGCCTGCAGCAAAGAAAAAACACGCTGCCTTCAAGCTCTCCCCAAAGCTCCACCACTGGGAAGACACCGCGCAGGTACTTCAGCAGTAAAGTGCCCGCATACACACACGCAGCGCTGTCTCTGCGGGCCAGGGCTGTGAGGGGGCTGAGGTGAGGGGCCGAGGTGAGGCGGCGGGTGGTGTGAGGGTGAGGGGGCCGAGATGAGGGGCCGAAGTGAGGCGGGGGGTGGTGTGAGGGGGATGAGGTGAGGGGCTGAGGTGAGGCGGGGGG
>NW_015090766.1:733840-734687 GCF_001431845.1 Calidris pugnax | reverse complement strand
CCCCCCCCCCCCCCCCCCCCCATCCAGCCCTGATGAGCAGCGGCCTTACCCAATGGGGCGGCGGTGGGCCTGCGGCGGGGGGAGGCGGAGGGGCCAATCGGCGGGTGGCGCTGGTGGAAGTGCGTGTTGGCGGTGGGGGTGCTCCCCTTTCTCTCCCGTACGCGGCGGGGCCGGCGGCCGGCGCAGGTACGCGCAGCCCGCGGCGGGGTGTAGCCGGGGCCGCCGAGGAGGGAGCGCTGCCTGCGCCTCGGTGCGGGGACGCGACGGCAGAGGCCGGGACGGGCCTTTTTGGGGCTGGCGGAGCTGCTGTCGCGCCCCTCTCGGCGCCGTTGCGTGACACAGCGGTGGGGGAGGTCCGCGCCTTCCCCTTTCACCGGGCCTCAATCCCCGGGAGCCACCGCCGTGGCTCCCCGGGACTCCCGCGGGAGGGTGGTAGGACGGGGTGAGGAGTAGAGGGGAGCGTCGCCGCCTTGGTTGGTGCCGGGGGCAGCCCCTCAGGCAGCAGAGGGCAGTTTGCGGGCCCCTGCGGCCCGTCCCGCCCCGAGGGGAAGGCGAGAAGGTGGTCGCTGCCGCAGCGGGGCGGCCCTGGACCCGGTGGCCCAGCCAGCGTGGCTCGCAGTGAAGGCCGGCAGCGCTAGCGGGTGCTCTCTAAGGGCAGGGGAGCGGCCGCCGCCTCCTTCCTGCGCCCGCCCTTGGTAACTCTGTGCCCGGGGCGAGTTGTCGGGAATTATGGCGGGAGGAGGGGAGGGCGCTCTCGGCCGCGGCCTGTGCGGAGGCGGCCGCGGGAGGCCCGGTTGCAGAGGAGAGCGGTGGCGGCACGCCGCTTTCGGGGCGGTCGCGGCGGCGG
>NW_015090766.1:708694-729466 GCF_001431845.1 Calidris pugnax | reverse complement strand
CCCCCCCCCCCCCCCCCCCCCATCCAGCCCTGATGAGCAGCGGCCTTACCCAATGGGGCGGCGGTGGGCCTGCGGCGGGGGGAGGCGGAGGGGCCAATCGGCGGGTGGCGCTGGTGGAAGTGCGTGTTGGCGGTGGGGGTGCTCCCCTTTCTCTCCCGTACGCGGCGGGGCCGGCGGCCGGCGCAGGTACGCGCAGCCCGCGGCGGGGTGTAGCCGGGGCCGCCGAGGAGGGAGCGCTGCCTGCGCCTCGGTGCGGGGACGCGACGGCAGAGGCCGGGACGGGCCTTTTTGGGGCTGGCGGAGCTGCTGTCGCGCCCCTCTCGGCGCCGTTGCGTGACACAGCGGTGGGGGAGGTCCGCGCCTTCCCCTTTCACCGGGCCTCAATCCCCGGGAGCCACCGCCGTGGCTCCCCGGGACTCCCGCGGGAGGGTGGTAGGACGGGGTGAGGAGTAGAGGGGAGCGTCGCCGCCTTGGTTGGTGCCGGGGGCAGCCCCTCAGGCAGCAGAGGGCAGTTTGCGGGCCCCTGCGGCCCGTCCCGCCCCGAGGGGAAGGCGAGAAGGTGGTCGCTGCCGCAGCGGGGCGGCCCTGGACCCGGTGGCCCAGCCAGCGTGGCTCGCAGTGAAGGCCGGCAGCGCTAGCGGGTGCTCTCTAAGGGCAGGGGAGCGGCCGCCGCCTCCTTCCTGCGCCCGCCCTTGGTAACTCTGTGCCCGGGGCGAGTTGTCGGGAATTATGGCGGGAGGAGGGGAGGGCGCTCTCGGCCGCGGCCTGTGCGGAGGCGGCCGCGGGAGGCCCGGTTGCAGAGGAGAGCGGTGGCGGCACGCCGCTTTCGGGGCGGTCGCGGCGGCGGAGCCCGCCCCGCTCCGCCGGCTGCGGTGGGTCTGGGGCCGCCGGGCGCCTCCTTTGTGTCCTCCCCGGGCAGAGGGGGTTAAATCTCCCAGCGACCGCGTGGTGGTGGCGGTTTTTTCCGCTCCCGGCTCCGCCTAGCAGCAGGCAGGCGCCATTACAGCGGCCGCCATTTCTGCGGGTCCCCTCCGCCTACGGGGAAGCGAGGCAGGGGCGGCCAGGCTTATACAACGCCGCCGCTCTCCCCTCCCGGAGCCGGCGGGCCAGAGGCTGTGCCCGGCGGCTGGAGGAGGGGCAGGGAAGCGGGCTGGGGAGAGAGACGGACGGGAAGAGCCTCCGCGGGGAGCGGGGCTGGGGCGCCGCGGCGTTGGCCGGCTTTTATATCTGTAGTAGATGGTGCATCCTCCCGGCTTTCGTGGCCGCTTTGTCCCGTCGGTGTTTATGAAAACATGGCATTAGTCAGCTTAATCCCGCGAACTCGGTTTACCCGGCAGAGCGCGGTAACTGAGAGCACCTTATGTGCGGGCGGGTAGGGGAGATTTGGCTGGGTGGGTGAATACATGCGACCAGGGGAGGCTAAGCCCTGAACAGTATGTAACAGTTCGCTCCTCGCGGCCCTAAAATTCTTGGGGTGCTTGGGAATAGAATAACCGGGGTCCGAAAGGGCTATTTAAACCGTGAAAAAAAAAAATCTGCTCGGCCCCTCCCTGCTCTCCCCCCGTGTAACAGCATTTTGGCAATGTCTGGCTGAGATTTCGCTGTCATTAAATCTGTGTGTCCGTTAGCTCACTTTTACATGCCTGGAAAGGCAGTTAGCCTGTACAAGCAGGGCAACGATTACAAATTAACAGCTGGCTGAAAGTTTGTTTAAAAAGTTAGATGCACCTCATAGTTGTTTGTTTGTTTTTTTTTTTTCCTTCGTGGGAACCAGAATGAGTGGCTACCATTTGTTGAGACAGTGAAAATTAATAAAATACAAGGGAGAATATATGACTGTTTGTATTATAAGTAGAAACACATTTTTGAAAAGAAAAATTTGCAAAATTATTCACTTTGTTTAGACTTACAGACTTTGTGTAATGTGAATATCTGCTAGTATTCCAAGAACTTAACAAAAGCAGGTCACAAATAAGATACCTGTTTCAGAAAATCATAGGGAAGTTTGGCTGCTTTTGAGGTTTTCGATTTCGTGTGTGCGGATTACATTTAACTACGGAGGGTGGTATTTTTAAAATCTTTTTTTCCTAGTGTAGTTTTCCTAGAAGTTGTAATTTGTCTTTTGTTCATCTATTATACTCGAGTGGAAGGCATACTAAAATACTTACTAATATGTTGGTAGAGAATTTAGGAAACTAATACTGACAATTACTATAATGGGACTTTTTAAAGTTTAAATTATTGGTAGCTAAACAGGAGCAGGTTGTTATGTTGTGTCCTTTAAAAAGTAAATCCAAGGCATGCATCATAGAACATGTTGAAAAATGGAGCTCACTGCATGTTTACCTGAAATATCAGAACATAATTTTTAGTAAATGTGGTTACTTAAAAATTAGTATGTGCCCCAAAACTATAATCCAGACAGTAATTGTTTATTACTTGTTTACAGACTTGTCTTTTATCTCTTCTTAGCAATGTGTTTGGCCTGGGTATGCTTTCTCTTTTGTAAAGAAAAACTTGGCAGCAAAAGCCTCTGGTTTCTGGCTGTAGTGAGAATCTGAGCTGTAAATGAGCAGAGTCACAACTGATATGTGCTGTTTTCATAGGCTCTTGAAGCAATAGGCTGTTGGATTTTGATCCCGCCCAGAATACTTGAGTTTTTCTCTGCAAGGATATATAATTGTGGTAAGTTCTAGAAGCAGGCATTTCTTTTTGCTTTTTCCCTTCTAGCATGATGTACAGTTTGCCTTTTCAGAAAATATGTACCAGCTTTTTTATTCTTCAACAGGTTTTGCCTGCCCACCTAAGAAACAAAGGCAATGGAGACGGAACAACAGGAAGAGACCTTTACCAACACAGAGACAAATGGTAAATTTTTTAAAGGACTATTTATTTTTAGAATGAACCTCAGTATTTCAATGTTTTTAAATATTTTGAAATGCTTTAACTGTATCAGGTGTTTGTATCAGCAGTTGTTTTGCATTCTTCATTAGATATTTTCATTTTTAGTTAGACCATGTCATTACACATGCTTTCGAAGCATAAATGTATAATCTTTATGTTGGTATGTTTTAGGCATGGGAGAAATAGCTGAAAGTTATGACTAAGGATTTGAAAATATTTCATAGTTAAATATTTGATGCTTGTTTGGAGAGTGTGAATATGTAAGAGTATTATTGGTTGTATCCATTAACTGCATTTTATTTATTCCAGTTTTTACGTGCAGGAGTGTAAATATGTGAAATACCTCTAAACAGCTTCCTGTAAAACTTATTTGGCATAATTGGTGAGGAAGTTAGGGCATTAGATTAGTGCCAGTTTATTTCCAAATGGTATTTGAAGTGGTACTTTATTATTATTCCACTGGTATTTTCATGTTGGACAAACTACACTTGAGCTTTTAGCCTGGAAGGTTTTTCTCAATTGTAAATTATAAATAAATACAAAGTGGGTGATGTTGCACTGCTTTAAGCAGCATGTCATGACTTTCTCACTGGCTGTGTGCAACATTCTCACTTAAATCATGGTTCATAGATTTTTTAAAAATGGATTTTCAGTAGTTAATTGATATGTAAACTGATGAAGTAAAGACCTGTTTCCGTGCTATAGATGCTCAGAGTAGTCATCAGTAATTAGTGTGGGGCTAATAGAATAATAGACTAATAATAAGAATACAGAGCATAAATTTGGCGTGTGTTCTATTTTGTTATGACTTAGAAAGTTAAATAAATGTTTGTTGTTTCCCCCCTATGGACCTTTCTACAGGCAAACGTCCTGCAGAAGATATGGAGGAAGAACAGGCCTTCAAAAGATCTCGGAACACAGATGAGATGGTTGAATTGCGCATCCTGCTTCAGAGCAAAGTATGCTTTTTTGTTTTCACTTCTGTTGCTTATAGAATTGCTCAAGGCAGTGGTGACAAAGTGTATGTTGGGATATGTATTTATACAGAATACGTACTTTATTTAATAGGAGATAAAATTACTCCTAGTAAGTTAAGTGTGCATGAATGGTGGTAAAAGTGTATTGCAATGGAATTACCTTCCTTAAAGGAACGTCCCTAAGGAGCAATACAGTTATTTTTAAAAGATGTATTTGCTTTAAAAGCAGAGCAGTAGGAATGATAAGGTATGTTTGTATTTGAGTGGAAGGTTGTTATTTTGAGGGGAATGACTGTGTATTAGTCTTTGGAAAGGATGCAGTTTATAGAATTAACAGCTAGTGATTGTAAATTAAATACGAAAGGTAAGATGAGAACTTCCTTGGGATTTTAGTAAACTCTCCCTTGTTCAAATGTAACAACAGAAAGAAATGTGCGATTGCAGTGGTTTATTTAAAAAGTGTAAATAGTTACAGTAAAGTTGCTATGTTGAACTTCCTCTGGTGTTTCCAGTTGTTACAGATCACTTGTACTTTTTCAACTATCTCAGTCTTTTGCGTTGGTATGGGGGAATGTTACATTAACTGCATAGCATTTCTGTGTTATAGTCAAGTGACATGGGGTACCACGAAATGCATGGCGTGCTGTTAACATATGGTATGATCTGTGTAACAAAAGCAATACTTCTCCATGTAATTCTTGAAATAACCTGGTAAAAATACAATTTTGCAATTACTGTTCTTGACTATCTGCCGGTTTATTCCTGTTCGTGTTAGAAACTTGAAGTTACTGGCTATTAACATTGACTTTAACCTTTTTCAGACTATACTGCTCTCATAAGTCAGCAAAGTTACAGAGGTATAATCCAAAATTAGCACTTGAAGTTACCAAGAAATGTTCGGTGTGCAAAAGTAGAATTTGCAAATTTAATCCCTTAAAAAACGCCCAAAAACCAGACAAAAAACCTTAATCAAATTAATGAGGGAAATTATTGACTTACATTAGATTCATACAGTATATGTTTTTGAGTGCTATAGTGTATGAGATTGCTGTAACACAGGCAGAATTGCCTAGAGACTTCCATTTGGAATTGAAATATTAGCTGCAAAACTGAATATCCTTCCCTTTTCTAAGTTCAGGGGTAAGAGCTGTTGGGCAGATTCTCCATGGACAGGCTATTTCAATTTGTTTCAATTTGATTTGAACCTTTTGAAAGCACTTCCCACCTGCCCCTACCCCACTGGCCAACAGGGTAATGCAAAATAAATTTACCATTCTTAGTCTTGAGTTAAAAAAAATAGTGTGCTTTGTTGGCATAATGTAACTTCTGAAAACTGTTTTCCAGAATGCTGGAGCAGTGATTGGAAAAGGTGGAAAAAATATTAAGGCACTTCGTACAGACGTGAGTATACATGAGTTTGAACTAATTTAACACCAATTCTTTCAGAGCACTACCTCAAAAGCTTGTTTACCTGCATTTCTAGAAATGGGAGCAATTCAACTCAAGACACCAGTAGTCCAGTTACAAGCCATTTGTAGTGATAGAGTAGATAACTTAGTTCTTCAATTTCTTTTATAATTAAAACCCAGCTTGACTCCTGTGGGAAGAGAGGTTTATATTAAATCTCTTCGCCTTTGAATAGGATTCCACTAAATTACACACTTCAAGTGAGTTAACATCCTAATTAGAAATATTGACAAAGCTTAAACCCCTTAATTGTGCCATTTCCCATGTGCGTGAATCAATTGTACTACTACCAAAACCATTGCAGGTGGCTGGCTTAACCCAGTGGTAGAGGAATTCTTAAACTTCCTTTAAAAAAGCAAGCAAACAAAATGGTCCGTTTAACAGCTTGCACA
Source organism: Calidris pugnax (assembly GCF_001431845.1). NCBI lineage: Eukaryota > Metazoa > Chordata > Aves > Charadriiformes > Scolopacidae > Calidris > Calidris pugnax. The sequence goes on along the minus strand of NW_015090766.1, from coordinate 723,726 downwards.
TGAAGCACAAAAGCATTAAGATTAAGGTTACTTGATTTAAATATGGGTATAGAACAGTAAAGGAAGAGCCTATTCTGTTACCTGGGAGCATTTCTAGATGGTCATGGCTTACTTGCCTATTCACACTTTACAGTGGGTTGACTCTTGTGATTAGACACATGCTCAGCATTAATGTTGTGTATTTATAAAACTTGGCAACGCTTCTTAAATTCCATTTGTTTACACTCTTGCACTTAACATCAGCTACAATTTCAGCAGTTTTTCTGATCAAGACCGTGTTCAACACAAAATTTGGCAATGCATCACTACAAGCCAGTTCCAACCAAGTTCATAAACTACCGCAACTAGAATTGAGGTTTAAGTTGAAGTGGTCAGGAATCATACATACGCTCACTAACTTCGGCAGCTAGTTGTATCTTTTCTTTTAGGGCTTCTTTTTCTTTTTGTGAATATTATTTTTGCCTTTTTTTTTTTTTCCAAGTAAATCAATACGTCACCTAAGTCCAGATAATTTACATTGGTCTGGAAAACTAACTTTCCCAATTTGCCCAACGTTCTAGTAAAACCAATCTCGACAGGTTCTGTGTCTACCCTCATGAGCCAGCCTGCTACTGAAACATCATATGCTAAAAGTAAAAAGTAGTTTAGTCAGATCAAGTGACTCATTTTTAAGGTCCATTCTGTTAAGCCACAGTCGGTGTAGCAATCCATTATTGTATTAGTCTTCAGAGCAACTTAAGCTTGTTTCATTAATTGAGAGTAATGAGTATAGTTTGTATTAAATTAAAATTTATTGCTTTTCCCCCTTTTCCCTCTCCTTGTTTTTTTGGCCATATATCTCCGTTGCCCATGTACTGGATCGACTTGCCCCTGCGTTGCCCACCATGACGTTGGCCCATCCGCCCCTGAACGCCCATGTGAAAACCCTGGTTGGCTATGCCCAAAAATGTGCTCGTTGCCAAACGGGTACCATACTTGACAACTTCCGATTGAATACCCATGCCCAATGCCAACATCCACGAACGCCAATGACCAATGCAGTACAATGCCAGTGTTTCAGTCCCAGACAGCAGTGGCCCCGAGCGGTATGTCCCAACAGTTTATGCCTCACTGCCTGATTAGAAAGAGAGAAATGTATTTTATTACCTGCCTTTGATATGATTAAATAGTATCCCCTTATAGACGGTGTATTGTTTTTTTTTTCAAGTTTTCTGTCTTATTTTCCCCATTAAGTCTTTTTGTCACTGAACTTTTACGTGAGTTGCCCACCCAAACGATCCACTAATTTTATTTCAATGGAAGGAGCACAGCTTCAAGTGTTGCATATTTGCTGCATTGTAAATCAAATTGTTTCAAAACAGTCTCTCGCTCTGTCTTTGTGGCCCACCTTGCTCCCCTCAACATTGCCTGTTCATAATTATTTCTGATGAAATGCTAACTCTGGTTCACTTTCCTTCACTTCTCATTTGTTTTGTCTTTTTTTTGTCTTGCATTTGTATTTGTTTTCTTGGAGAGCCCATTAGTAATCTGATTTCTAACTGGTCTCATAACCTTACTCCAGATACAGTGTTCACCACTTGCATATCCCCACTTTTTCTATGAGAAGGTGTGCCGGTTTTACCAATAAAATAGCGAGGGTTTCCTAAATTAGTGGTGGCGGGGAACATGAATATTCACCTCTACTTTCAGTTCTGCGTCAATTTCTTGCCCACTTAATCTGAGCCCTTCCAAAAGCCCATTCTGTCTTTCTTTCTCTCTCTCTGCAAGACCTACCTAATCTTAAATTTATCATGCATATATATTGGGCATAAACAAAGATGCATGTGTTGTAAATTGAGCAAACAGGTTTACTTTAAATGGGGAATATTAATTGTAAGCTCTTCTGTCTAATAACTCTTACTAGAATTTTGTGTATGATGATAAAAAAAAATTACTTTTTCTTTTCCACCTTCTCCATATTGTCTGGCATTATGGCTTCCAACAGCATCTTGAGCATAAGTGCGGATATAGAGACAATTGGAGAAATCTTGAAGAAGATTATCCCTACTTTAGAAGAGGTATGTCTCTTAAGTGTTTGTTTCTTTTTAGAGGTGAAAAATTAGCTTTTAAAACAAGATGGTTCTACGTGATTTGCTGCTTTTTAAATACAGTAAATTAGAACATAAAAAACAAAAGCTTTATAAAAAAGGGTTATGGCTATCAAACTACCTGTTGGCATTTTTGGGGTAGAGGACAAAGTCAGTCACTGTTTATTAAATAAATGTTTCAAACAGCCTCACCCCTTCAAAATACTTGCCTCCTGACTTGTTTCATCCTGTTTTGAAGTAGTTATATTGTAACTTGTATCCTGCATTGGCTTTGTCAGTAAGAATGTTGCATGGTTTGATATCTTCCTGCATCTTTGTAGAAAGTTGTGGAATGTAATGTAATAAAGAAAACTGATTTCCCATCAGTTTCTGTTGAGGGTGAGGTGCTTAAGTAGTTCTGATCCTATCAAAGGAAATACAGGACTACAATTCAGCAATAAACCAAGTCATGCCATTGTGTTTGGAGAAAAAACTTGCCAGACCCCCAAATATTTTTAAAACTTATGTGACTAATATTATTTTTTTTTTTCCCTACATGCATCCTTTTTACAGTATCAACACTACAAAGGCAGCGACTTCGACTGCGAATTAAGACTTCTCATTCACCAAAGTTTGGCAGGAGGAATTATTGGTGTCAAGGGTGCTAAAATTAAAGAACTCAGAGAGGTACTTGTTTCTTGTTCTTATGAGATTTGGGTTTTGTTCAATAAAGAACTTCGTGTTTGTGTTCATAAGGGGCAAGTGTAAGTATCTAATGTGCAGTAATTCCTCCAGAACATACTGCGTACATGATTTTGATGTTGAGATAGATCTGTGAGTTGCAACTTTCTTGCAAACCATCAGAAGTCAAGTCATTGGTAATAGAGCCTAGGACTTCTTGTCAAGCTTCTAAGTGGGAGTGTAGGAAAGAAATTTTATTTTTTTGAAATTAAAATGGCATTCATCACTCCTTCTGTAATGAACTGCTGCATAATCTAGATTTAGTTCTGTGGTTGGGCATGCAAAATGGTTTAGGGTGAATGCATGTCCACAAACCCTTACGATGATAATTCAGTAGATGTCTGAGTTTCACAGTGAAAAGACTTAATTTTTATATATTTTTTTAATTCTACCTCCTGGAAGATCACGGTTTTCTTTCAGTGAAGGAATGAGATTTTAAAAAGCTGATTGTCTCTATGAACTTAAAACACCTCTGTTTTCTGTCCTTTCTTGGCGTTGTGTCAGAGGCAATTTCAGGTATAAGCTAATACCTGTTTGCATGGGTTGAGAAAGGCAAAATAATTAGGCATAATCATAGCAACATCACTGTCTTGCATCCAAAGCATGTTTTCTTGATACGTGAAGGTTAATACAACCTGTAAGGTTGCAATGTATATGTGGTCCTTTTGCTTGTATTTAATTAAATGACGGTGTAGGTGGTCCACAAGTAAAAGGAGAAAATTGAAATTTTTTCCTCTTCATCCAAGACTATGTCAGCGCAGATCTTATTTTAAAAAAAAAAAACCTAAAATTACATTTGTTGTGAGAACTCAGAAGCAATCATGTACTTAGAATGGCTGAAAATTTAATTGTATTTTGAATTGTTTGTTTAAAAATGTTTTAATGGGTTTATCAGATTTTTTACAATCCTTATATTAGACAATCTTGGATTATTTTTTTTCTTCAACAGAACACTCAGACCACCATTAAGCTATTCCAAGAGTGTTGTCCTCATTCTACTGACAGAGTGGTCCTTATTGGTGGAAAACCTGATAGAGTTGTTGAATGTATCAAGATTATCTTGGATCTTATCTCTGAGGTAACGTTTATTAAATTTATTTTATTCTTTCATTGCATTCCTGAAAGTTAGGCATCATTTAAAAATGGTATCTTTCAGCTTCTGTTTTGAATTCAGTACCTCCTGCTTTCCAAGTAGCAAAGTGATTGTTACCACCTTTTGAAACCATTTTTGTTTTTTGGAATTGGGGTGCACATTATTGGGGGGGAGGGAAGCTGGTACTACGGTGTCATTATTCATCCTCTGCATATCACTGAGATGCAAAAATGAAAGAGGAAGGGAGACAAAATTTATTTGCTGCTGCTATGTAACAGCAGTTTCTCTATCATTAAGTTCACAGGAAAGACATCACCATCTCCTCCTTTCTTACCAGCATTGTGAAATCAAGAATGTGTTCCAAGTGCATAAATTCATATTTATGCATGTAATATATTAATTTAATTAAGTATGCCAATTGTAATAGTTCTAATTGGGTTGGGGGTATTGTTTTTTGTGTTTCAGTCTCCAATTAAAGGGCGGGCCCAGCCTTATGATCCCAATTTCTACGATGAAACGTATGACTATGGTGGCTTCACAATGATGTTTGATGATAGAAGGGGACGTCCAGTAGGCTTTCCGATGCGTGGAAGAGGAGGTTTTGATCGAATGCCCCCTGGTCGCGGTGGACGACCTATGCCTCCATCAAGAAGAGATTATGATGATATGAGTCCTCGCAGAGGACCTCCACCACCTCCACCAGGTCGTGGTGGTAGAGGTGGCAGCAGAGCTCGTAATCTTCCTCTTCCTCCTCCACCACCTCCTCGTGGCGGGTGAGTTGTTGCATAAATGGATTATACAAAACTCAAGTTGTGTACTATCTCCTGGATCATGTTCATCTTTCCGGTGTTTTTTCTATACTTCCATGTTGGTAATGGTTATTAGTGAGTGTGTATTAGACCAAAATATTTTGACAAGTACTGGAATTTAATTATTTTCTGCACTGTAGTAATCTACCAGGACTATATACAGACAGTAGTTTTGAAACTCTTCTGTTACTCAGTAGAGTAGTTTGAAATTAGGTTGTTTGTGAACCATGAATGTGAATATTTAAATTAGCATAGATGAACTAGTTTATAATGCAATTAACGTGGTGCTGGTTTTTTTTCATTTCAGAGATCTTATGTCCTATGACCGAAGGGGCAGACCAGGAGACCGTTACGATGGCATGGTATGAGTTTAAAATCTGCCTTGTTCTGTTTCGTAGCACAGTTAGCATGCTGACTGTCTGAAGACACTTACTGAACACATGCACCTAACTGTGGGAAATGCATGGTTCTGTCTGCACAGATGGTCCTTCCCGTGGAGGAATGTTTAGGGTGTAAGTGGTAACTGAGACATGATCTCTTCTTTCCTTGTTGCCATCAAAACAGATGCAGAAATTTTGACTGTACTCTACCCTGCATGTTTTCTTGTATTGACTGTCTTTTAGATTATTTTTTTTTTTTAATGAGGATGACAGAAATAGGAATTGGTAGGCTGCTGAGGTACAGAACATCAGAACAACCTTCTCTGAAGTTCTTTGATTCATACAAGCATTCTTAACACTGATGTTGGAACACAGAAGTATAGATAGAATCTACATTATAGAATAGTATCTGTGAAGAGCTCTAGCTTATCTGGAAAGTGATTGCTTTTTTGAATCAATTCATGTTTATATGCTGGTTTCTCTGTGCAGAAAATACACTTAATTCCGAATGTTTTGGAGCTAGAGCCACATCTAAGTTGAATCCTAAGTTAAATTAGGTACAATCAACCATAATACTAATGCTGAGGGAAAAAGCATTTCATGGTATATAGAAGTTAAAAAATGAGCTTAAAGATATTCTTCCATGTTAAACTCTGAAATGCAACTTCCCAGCAGTCATTTACTGTTGCACTAGATTCTTCTTTCCTGGGAGGAGAAATCATGCATGTCTAGGAGGTCGATCTCAAAGTAACAATCTTCTTTTCTCCTCTGGCTTTGCTCGGCACCTCCTTTAAAATGAGAGGTGAGACAAGATTATTTTCTTTCCTTCTAAATGAATGAAAGAGGAGTGTAGACGGGATATAAAATGGGCTACCTACATGGGCTGTACACATTTCCTCCTACTTCAGAGTAAGAGTTACTGGAAGTACATATTACAAGATTGTCACATGCTTACTAGAAATACAAAAGGGAAAGATCTGCACACAGTTACAAAAAAAAGTGTTACCCATGCTACTCTACGTGTTAAGAAACTAGAAGAATGGAGTAGTACACACCTGGGATTACTTTATTTGTATTTACATGTTTTCAAAGCTCAGTTTTCGTGTTTGCAGCTAATAAAGTGCTGGAGTGTATGAACTGAGCAGCGTGCCTTTCTTTGGATATCTGGTTGAGCACAGTCTTAGCTTGACTCTTGGACAGTAGCGTGTTCTATTTTTATTACATTCCAGCTAGAATAGAAAATCCATTTTGACTTCTCTTTAGCCTGACTTTTGTCAGGTTGACCTTCATTTTCTTGACATGAGTTTCTGCAAGTAAGTGGAGTCATCTCTGTTCTTTTGTTTTGTTTTGTTTCAAAAAGCAAGTTTATTTCCTCTTCACAGTGGAGCTGTTCATCTCATGGCTTTGGCTCCTTCATGATCAAGTATGATAGCCTGTTTAAAGTGAGGACTGCTTCCCAACAAAGACTTTATTTAATTTCTAGTTTTAATAAACCATAATCCTAGTATGCTAAATTGTGTATAGCAGATAGGAAGTCTTCACATGGATTGTGAGGCTGGAGCTGGAGGCGTAATGCCAGAAATGTAAGGTCCTCCTATGTTACGCTTTATTTCATATAGAAACCATTCTCTTATCAAACCACTTAACTAGAGTAAACCAACACCATTGTGGTTGGTGCAATAAAAGGCAGGAATAGATCCTTTTCTCAGATAAACATCTCAAAAATCATGGAAATGTTGAATATATAGAATTTTTTTTGGCCAGTTCTCTTTTCCACCAAAGGCAGAAAGGTTGAGTAGTTAAGACATTTAAAACTAAATGCTGAACTGTGGATTTTCTAGAATTCTAGAGGTGACAGTATTGACAGTCTTGTAAGTGCTGAGATGAGAATAATTTGTTTGGATTTTAAAAGATAGGTTAATTCTCCTTTGCCCATGCAGAGTCACCTACTTAGGAGAATGCTTGTCTCTTAGCCTGGCTTACAGTTGTAGTTTAATTATGCACTGCCATTGAAATAGTTGATTTGATTTATAGTCTCTGGTCTGAAGCTTTATGCTGAAGGATAGACTTGTGTTGTTTCTCTGTTAACAGAGCTATATATTTCAGTGTGTAATACTTCAAATCAAATGCCTGTTGCCCATAAGGGCTATTCTGACAGTTGAAAAAGCCTGGATGTATTTCTAGTATTTCTTTAAGGCCCTCATCCTCAGATGTCTTTCAGATGCATAAATGCACAAAGATAGTAGTGGGAGGGGTGGAAGATGAAGTGGACAAGCATATGAAGTCATTCTATCCCCTCACCTTTTTTTTTAATTAACTGATTATGTACTAAAATTTTCTAAGTACTGAGCATTTTAAAATCTAAGTTAATAGAGATTTAAATCAGAATGTCTCCTTTTAAGTTAGTTGTCTCTTCACAGGCTTCTGTGTCTTCAGACTTCTAATGTGCTTTTGATCCTTTAAATGCTTCCTAATTCTTGATCTCTTTTTTAATTTAGATATGTATGTGTACATAAACACATCTTGACATATGAACACTTGAATAAAGGCACATACATTTTAAAAGAATACAAAATGTTCTTCATGTTTAAGAAATGTGACATTAACAAGCATGTAAAAAGTCAGTAAAGGAAGAATTCTGACAACCCTTCTATTTATCAATGCAGATGCTGGAAGAAAGTAACAATTTCATTCTCTTAGGTCACTGTTAAAAAACAGAGAAAATTTGTGATGAAAGAATTTGATATCAGTTAGACTGCATGCATTTTCTTTCATTGGATCTACAAGTTAAGCTCCTTGCCTTATCCAGCCAATGTCTCATTTGGTTTCTATTCTAGTATGAGTAGTCCCTAGCACAGATGAGTTTGTAGAGTAGAATATTCTGTTATGTCTTAAGATACCCTGTTTGAGAAGCTGGTTTTAGAGTGCACAAATGAACATCAATTGATAAAACTGTAGATTTCTGAAAGAAAGAAATCCTACATATCACATTTTTAAAGCATAATTAAATTTAGGCAGCAGCAGGTTGTTAGTCTTGTTATTGGCTATCTGAGGTATATGGAAATGAATGAACATGAGAAGCATTGTCCTTCCTGTTTGACCTGCTGTTGCCATAGAGATAATTGCTGACAGTTACTTGTTTCAATCTTACTAGACCTTCATTTGCTAACACATGGCAGAAGTAAAAGATTTTGGTAGGTAATAGCACTTGAAGGTGTTATAAAAGAAAAAAAAACGTTTGCTCAACCTTTGCTCTGCCATTAGCTGCCTGACCTTTGTTAGAGAAAAAAATATGTTTGTACCACAGAAAGAGGGAAGAAGTGAGAGTGACCACTTAAGAGTTCCCTCAAGGGAAAATTAGAAGAGAGCGAGCCCTGAAAGTGGTCTTAAATCACATACTTTTAAGTCTTTGTTGTAGTATAAATGTTTCTCTCTACAAGTATGTATTGTATTTGCTTGGAAAGTTACCTCTAAGTCTGCATGATGTGGATGTAATTTAGATTTCTTTCCTCTTTTCCTCCTGTTATATTGTGTCTGGAAGATGATGCAATGCCATGTGGATGCCTGTGATGACATGCAGCCACCAGAGCTGGTGAGTGTGCTCAGCCTTTTTTAAAAAGTGCTTTATTGAATAGGTTGAGTGATAATGGGAATTTCTTGATCCTCAGTGTAGTCAGTGGAAACTTGCACTTAATGAAAATCATAAATTTGTCCTTCTGACTGAGCATGTATTGGCAGTTGATCCTAGCAGTGTGTCCTGTGCAGACAGGTAGTGTGAACAGAAAAGTGGGAGCACGCAGCAGTGTAGCCAAAAGAGAGGAGCTTCTCTGTACCTCTTTTTGCCTCTCTTAACACCCCATTCTCATGTTATAAATAGTAACTTTATAACTGCACTGCAGATGCATACATCTAGGATATATATTCTGTATTCACTTCATAATGTTGTGTTTTCTCACATTTCAGACAGCAAATATTGACAGTAGCTTCTTACATTTGTGGATAAACTATTACGCTTTAGTTATCAATGTATTTGAAAATACACCATCTGATCAGATACGTTTTGGGAAGGGAAATATGGGGTTTGTGAGGTGTTCATGGTCTCTAGAAGATAACAAAGTTCTGCCAAATATTAAATGTCAGTTCTTAACTTACATGAACATGGCAAATGTAATTGCATAACTCATCTACTGTCAAGTTCATTTGCTGTCATGTAGTCTGGGGAGGCAGAAATGATGAAGGAAAGGATTGTTTGTTTCTTAAAACAGATTGGCCCAAAAATGGATCCTGTGGCAAATACCAATGGGAATATGTCTGTGTTTATGCTGCTGTGATCAGCCTCTAAATTAAGTCCTAGGCAGAGTCCTTCATTGTCTTGTATTCTGGACTCTGCTACAGTCTCTGTTATGTTGCATTACAATCTGTATTGCTGAGTAATGTAACTACACAGTGTAGGTTGCTTAGGGATGGAGGGTAACCTCAGCTCTTTGGTCTGAGCAGCTTCCATTTTGATCTTCTGAAAAGGTAGCAGGTAAACAGTATTTTGGGAAAAGTTGTTGCATTAGAACTTCTGCAACCAAGTAGTTGTGGATAGTTGAATTTGGTTGGCTGTCAGGTGCCCACCCAGCTGCTCTCTCTCTCCCCCTCCTCAGCAGGATGAGGGGAGAAAGTAAGATGGAAAATCTTGTGGCTCAAGGTAAAGACAGGGAGATTACTTACCAATTACCGTGGTGGGAAAAATAGAGTTGACTGGGGGAATATCAACTTAAAAATAGAGCAGCATGGTGAGAAACAAAAAGGAAAACTAAAACCACCTTTCCCTACCCCTTTACTTCTTCCCAGGATCAACTTCACTCCTTCATTTCCTACTCTTCTCCTTCCTCTGACGTGAGTGGTACAGGGTGGATGGGGAATGGCAAGTTGCAGTCAGTTCATCACGCATCGTCTCTGTTCCTTCCTCCTCACATTGTTCCCCTGCTCCGGAGTGAGATCCCCACTCTCCGGAGTGGGATACATTTGTTCACAAATTGCTCTATTATGGGCATTTCCAGTAGACTGCAGTTCTTCAAGAACTGCTCCAGCCTGTGCCATCTTCATGGGGTACAGTCCTTCAGGAAGAGATTGCTCCAGTGTGGGTCCCCCGTGGGCCACAGGTCACAGAATCACAGAATGATACGGGGTTGGAAGGGACTTCTGGAGATCATCTAGTCCAACCCCCTGCCAAACCAGGTCTACCTAGAGCAGGTTGCACAGGAGCATGTCCAGGTGGGTTTTGAATGCCTCCAGAGACAGAGACTCCACCACCTCTCTGAGCAGCCTGTTCCAGTGCTCTGCCACCCTCGAAGAAGTTCCTCCTAATGTTCGGATGGAACTTCTTCATGTTCAAGTTTGTGCCCGTTACCTCTTGTCCTGTCACTGGGCACCACTGAAAAAAGACTGGCCCCATGGCAGGTGCACCTGCATGGGCTCTCCACAGGCTGCAGCTTCCCTCAGGGTATGTCTGCCTGCTCCCAGCATAGGATCCTCCGTGGGCTGCAGTGTGGCTATCTGCTGCAGCATGGTTGTCTCCATGGGCTGCAGAAGAATCTCTGTTCCAGTGCCTGGAGCATGTCTTCCCCCTTCTTAACTGTTGTGTCTGCAGGGTTATTTCTCTCACTTTTTTTGCCTTCGGTCATCTCTCACAACTGGTGCACGCTGGGGTTTTTCAGCCCTTTCTTAAATGTTATCACAGAGGTGCCACCAGCTTTGCCGATGGCCTCAGCTTTAGGCAGTGGTGAGTCCTTTCTGGTGGCCCCTTGCCTCTTTTTACAGAGGCCACCCCAGCAGTCTCCCAGAAGTTGAATTCTGGAGAATGGTGCATATTTATTCTCTGTTTCTATAGGAAAGTATAAAAATTGGGTCTTGTGAACCTAGAAGGCATTAGATGAAATGAGGCATTTGGTGTCAAATACTGGTCTACACATCGTAAAAAATAAAAAGAGGCCAGGAGTGCCTGTTTCAGCAGAACAGAAGTAACTCATGCCATGATTACATGTTGTAAGATACAAAGGATTGTAGTGTAGTCTGAATGGAGAGACAAATTATAGAGCCATTCTTAAGAGCTTTATTTTTTGTCTTGAAGAAATAGATTAAGTAGGAGGATTGACGGTCATTGGATAAACTTTTTGTCCCAGAACTGGAGACTTGCATCTCTCCTGAGCTGTATTGGTAGCATTAATAAGGCAGTACTCTGATCTTTTAATTTGAATGCTAGTTTAGTCCAAGGGTCAGGAGTAGGTCAGCATTCAGACCTGTCAACCAGCAGCTGAAATAGTGAAACTGCTTGGTAAACAGGTATCACTGGATCCTTTATGTCATTTTATGCCTTACTTGTGGAGGTTTTGACAGGGCAGGACAAGAGGTTACTGAGATTTCCCCCGCCCACCACTTCTGTTTCTGGTCGGCCCTTTTTGCCTCAGTAAGCCTTTGATGGCACAACATTTGTTGTAGTTATGGTAAGGTTGGGGGTTGTGATTTTTGCATAAAATAGGCTCAAAGTTAACAATATGGTACTTCAGATGAAAATGTGTTAATGAAACATGGTTTCCACTATTTAAGACTTTTTTCTCTTTCTCTTACAGTTTGAGGGTGGCTCTGGATATGGTAAGTGTTCATATAGAACCTTTATGTGTATTTCATTTTGTAGTTATTAAAGGGCTTGATGCATACGTTTAAATCAGACTATTCTTACGCAGGGGGGCGTGGTTCATATGGAGATCTTGGTGGACCCATCATCACAACACAAGTAACGATTCCCAAAGATGTAAGTGAAGTTGACTTGCTTTCAACTTGTGTTTTCTCTTAACAAAAAAAAAAAGTCACAGCATTTTCTCAGACTATCTAAGTAAATTGAAAGTATTGAGAGTACTTGATAAGTACTTCTAATATAAAACAAGTGTTTCTAAATCACCAGAAGTCTATTCTTTGAGTGTTTGTTTTGTGTCTTCTCTGTAGAGACACACTAGAAGTTGGTTCTAATTTTTAATATTCAGTACTAGAGATGGTCTGTGTAACTTGTTTTTTGCAAATAAGCAACTGGTTCTCCCAGTGTTGTCCCACCTGTGTTTATGCAGTTAATATTGCAGGGATGTTTTGAGGCTGTAAAGAAGTAAGCTTCCATTGCAAATTTTAAAACTAAACTTACAGAAGCTACTTAAACACTGCTGTGATTTTCATAACTGTTTTTAGAGGGAAGGTCGTATCGGGAAATTAATACTTTGCTTTCTCCCCCAGTTGGCAGGATCTATTATTGGAAAGGGAGGCCAGAGAATCAAACAAATACGTCATGAGTCGGGAGCTTCGATCAAAATTGATGAACCGTTAGAAGGTTCAGAAGATCGGATAATAACTATTACGGGAACACAGGACCAGATACAAAATGCACAGTATTTACTGCAGAACAGGCAAGTTAAAGTTTAATGTTGTCCTTTCTGTCAACTTTAAACTGACTGACACGTACATTCTAAAGATGCTCTTCTCTGTGATACAGTTTTTAGAAGGCAGGATTTAAGTAACTATTTGAAACTAACTTCTCCAGTGGTAGTTCTGCCTTGATTCTCTTCTGTTCTCCATTCTAATTAAAATGAAGACACCCTCAAAACTAATCTTGCTGGAAGACGCCTTAACCAAGCAGTCCTCTCATTTCTCTGGTGAAAACTGCTGCAAAAAAACCTACTTGTAATAAATTACATAGAGCCTGTAGAAAATATAGAAGATTTCAGTGGATGTTGGTCTGGTTCTGTGTGGAAGACTAGTGATTTTGTTGTTTTTAGATAACTAAACTGACAACAAATCACAGTCTGCCATATGGCACAGATCATGCCTCTACAGGACAAGTTGAAATCGATTTGGTGCTGTTATGCAGCATTTCACACCTTGCTGGCATTGATTTGTCTTTTCTGCCAAATATTAACAGCTTCAGATTTAATTTGCTTAGTTTTGCTTTATTAACATGTTGCCTGTCATAGCAGATGTTAATGTGTTAACTTGAATGTTTGGCTTCAGATTACTAATATTTACGTATGCCTAAAATATATTAATATACCCATAATTATTAGTCATTAATATTTTTTAATTATTTACTTTTAAATATATTGGGAATTTGTAATTTAATCTGCTCTAAGAATGTCATTGTGAATGTTGATGCAAGTTGTATGGTCCATCATTCTAATACATGCTTTTTTCTTTTTCTTTTATAGTGTGAAGCAGTATGCAGATGTTGAAGGATTCTAATGCAAGATTATTTTTTCTTTTTTATAGTGTGAAGCAGTATTCTGGAAAGTTTTTCTAAGACTAGTGAAGAACTGAAGGAGTCCTGCACCCTTTTTTTTTTTATCTGCTTCTGTTTAAAAAGCCAACATTCCTCTGCTTCATAGGTGTTCTGCATTTGAGGTGTAGTGGAATCTTTGCTGTCCACCAGATGTAATGTTTTTAGTTCCTTACAGATACGTGGGGGGAGGGAAAGGGCGCACAAGACTAACATTGAAGTTTTGAAGCAGCAGCAGAGAGAGTGAATTCTATTTTTGTTCCTTGTTGGTGGTAAATTGTAATGTTCTTCTGTAATTGTTGTGAACACCCTGCTTTTATGTACACTGTATTTTTATTTTTTTTTTAAACGGGAGAGAATACTGGTAGCCCATGTGTCCCTGGCATACTTTGAGAGCAGTGTGCAGAATGTAATGCTCTTTTGTAAGAAACATTTTATGATTTTTAAATAAATTTAGTGAACCTGTTCTTGGTGGTCATTTTTATTGAGGTATACATAAGGTGGTAGTATCTGAAATGGATATCTTTTCCTTCCCCCCCCCCCCAAATGAAAGTTGCTTTTATGCTTGCTCTTCTGCTTCTTTGATATAGATGGACTTATGTGGGTTTTATCGACAAATTAAAGAATTACTGTGTGAAATCAAGGACTCTGCTTTGCTGTTCGGGGAAAAACTGCAAAAATACTCATGCAAATGCTGTGTAAAACCTGACATTTTTGCAAGTGTTTGGCCCTTTATGCAGTACTTATATATATTGGTGACAGTATATAAATAAAATATTTAAAAACTTCGTGATGTCACTGAGTAAACAGTGGTAAAGTACACCTGGTTATAGACAGCTTGCTTAATGCAGATAACACTGTTAGACATGACAGTTGCTGTACCATTATACTGAATGAAATAATAGTTGTTTTCTGAGCTTTCATTTGTATAAGATAGCAACTCTTATAAATTGGCAAATTGACGGTATCTAACTCTGTAACTTGTTTTTCATTGTATGCAAAACTTAAACTTCGTTTGGTTTCCTTGTTGTATGTTGAATTCCATAGGAATTATTTGTGAGAAATTAAAAAAAAAAGAAAAATATAAAGCCTCTGGATATCTCATCTAATACGTTGGCATTTGTATTTATAGTTTACAAGTTTTAATTTCACTTCCTGAATAAAAACAGATTTTAAAATGCACCGGCGTGGGTCTGTGCGACGCGGGGTGGGAGCGGGTTGGTGTGTTTTTTCCCCCGGTGCGTGGGTGAGAGCCGCGCTTCGCCTCTCTTTTCCGCCGCGGGGCGCCGCCGAGGCCCCACCGCACGGCCCAAGCTCCGCCCCGGCGGCGGGAGGGGCGGCGCCGTTCCCGACGGCGGTAAGAGGCAGCGTTCCGGGCGCGGACGAGGGCCGGGTGTGCGCCGGGCCGGAGGGCGCCAGTTGCGCTGCGGTGCACGGCGGCGGGGTAGACCTGTTGCCCACCCGCTTGCCTGCTCGGCGCTCCGCGGGCCGGCCGGGGCGCGGCGGCGGGGCTGGCGCTGAAGGCGTGTTTCCTGTCCCCCCCAGAGAGGCGGCCGAGCTATGGAGGCGTTCCCGTCCCCGCTGGAGTCCGCTAAGTTTATCGCCGCCAACAGCAAAGATGTCTCCGTGGAAGAGGAGGGG
>NW_015090766.1:700188-707888 GCF_001431845.1 Calidris pugnax | reverse complement strand
TGTGAGGAGGTTTTGTGAGGGGCCTGGGGAGGTTGTGAGAGGGGGTCTGTGAGGGGGCTGGGGGAGGTCGTGGCGGGGTCTGTGAGGGTGCTTGAGTTGTGTGTGTGTATGAGTGTGTTAGAGGGCCAGAGTGGGGTGGGAACCGAGCGGTGGGCGCAAAATGGAGGTGGCACCTGGGAAGTGGGCCCTGTGGGTGCCGGCTGCTGCTGGGGCGTCAGGTACCCCCGTGTGCTGTCCCGGAGAGCCGGCAGTGCGCTGAGGAGATACTTCGTGCTGAAACCCCCCAACTACTGGCTCTTAACCGGGTTCCCTCTTTTCCCTTGCCAAGGCTGTAAGGTCTGGTCTGTAGCCAGCTGTTGGCGGCTTGCATTGTTTCACCTGTGTTCTTAAGGTGAACTGCGTTATTTCCCTGATAAATGGGAAAATCAGGCTTAGGCTGAGAGTCCTCTGGGCTAATCTAGCACTAAAGCGTAAGTCTGGAGGCCCGTACAGCTCCAAAGGCAGTATTCTAGCACTTGCTCTTGTTGCTGTTATCAGAAAAAAATAATCTATTTGTAGGTAGAGATGGAAGTTTTAATTCATTTCCTACCTATTTGTTTTTAAATTAAGGGAAGTTTTAAATTAGGACACTTTTTGTAAATACACAATGTGAGCAGGAGATAAGGGAAAACGGGCCTGGGCTGACTGTACTAGGTAGATAGTAACTATGTTTGCCGGTGTGCCGTGCAAACACCACACTCCAAGGTGAAGACTAAGCAGTTGGGCAAAATTAGATGTAAAAAATAAGAAAGGTTGCATGTTGGAAATCCTTATCTGCAGAGTGAAGCACTGTGTGCAAACACCGATTTAGTTTTAAGCAGCTATGTGAGTGGGGGTATCGCTGAACACTCAGTTGATTTTAAGGGTTGAGAGTCTCTTCAGGTCTCACTGTATGAATGCTCTCATCTGCAGCAGACCGGTGCATTAGGTTGTAGGATATGTTATGATAGCCTAAAATTCTTATTTTTACTCTTCTGAAGGAACGCCTATTACCAGTGCATCGTATTTTGCCACAATGACGCTCGACCAAGTGAGGCACGTGTTTCGCTCTGACACCGAAGTGCCCATACCTTTGCTTGAAGAGAGACATCGGGTGCTGAATGAAAGCGGAACAGTTCTGTTAGAGAAGTTTGGAGGCTCTTTCCTCACCTGTGTTAAAATGAGTGAGAGAAGTGCTCAGAAACTACTACGCCTGGTACTGGAAAACTTTCCTTCTTACAGAGATGAAGCTGTATTTGAGGTAAGCTAGTTCTAACGCCGAATTTCTTGTGGTAAGAATTTACTCCTTACTGATTGGGACTTAAAAAAATATAGCTCTTAGGTTGTCTATGTCAATTTTTCTGAGAGGGTAGTCAGTTCAGAATTGATCTGTTAGTGAATTGTTGGAGTTTTTAGTCCAGGAAATGGAAGGTAAACAGAAATGTTTCTGTGGAACTCAAGTGTCTTCAAAAGTAAAATTCAAGGAAGGTAAGAAGAAAAGCTACTATTATTTTATTATTTTTGCCTCGACTCAGTAAAGATATTGGTCTGTATAATGAAAGGAAAATCAGACTTTGAAGCAGTTGATCTTAATTATGTAAATTACAATGAGTCATACAGGTAGGGAAGAAGGTTCTTTTAAATAATTCTTGTGGACCACAGTACACTGCTTTGTTAAGCTAGAGTAAAATTACTCAGATTTCATTTCTCTATCAGTCTAAGCCTCCAAAAACAAAATCATGCAATTTATGAACAGTAAAAGAATCTTGATTGTCTTAAGTCCTTAACTAATCCGGAATGTATTTCTAATTACGAAACACTTTTTCCCCCCCCAGAGGAGAGCCTTTTTTTTTCATATGCTGTCCCTGTCTTCATCACTTTGTTGTAATTTATTTTGATATACTCCAGGCTCCCAATTAGATCATGATGCCTTTATATTCCTTACAAATGCGTAATATTTGAGAGAATTTCTGCCTGAAAAAATTTTTTTTTTTTTTTCATTAGTTGCTACCAACCCCCCTTCCCCATCTCTCCTTTGGCTTTTACTTTGAGGATCTCCACAGCTAATGAGGGAAACAGAACTCCAGTAGAGTTGTGAAAATGTACAACTACTGGGAATCCACACTGTAACTATTTTTGATTCAGCAGGCATTGCAGAAATGACTACAGGCCAGAAATAATCCATGTTACATTGTCAGGTTGACAGTATGCTGAAGATTTTTTGAGCCATTTTCCCGAAAGAAACTGATGGAAAGTAAACAGAGACTGTATGTCATTTCCTGTATCTCTGGTTTTGCCTATGCAGGCATGACCTTTATTTAGCGTCAGTGACGTATGTGGCTGCTCCTGTGCTCAGTTCCAGCTGCAGTAGTATTCAGCTGTTATATCGTTATGTCCAAAAGAATTTTGGACAGGTGACAGTGCAGCCTGTACTTACAGTCTGTGCAGTCTTATCACTTAAATTCTGCGCCTCAGTAGGCTGCATGATTTTATTTTTCTTTGTCTCCTGCTATGAAGTAACATACATTTACATGAGAAATCAGGTTCTTTCTAACTAATCTTTGAAGCTGCTGGTTTAATTTATTGGGATTTTTTACATATAAAGTAATTTTTTGATTATTTTGGTGATCAAAAAGGAAATATTTTCCAAGTAAAGTGATAAATAGAATATTTTCTTATCTTTGTAGTGACTATATTCATTGACGTAATGTCTTTCATGGGATGATGCTGAATGCTCTATAAAGCAAGCCTCCCTAAAAGCAGCAGCAGACTACAGAGTGAAAAGATGTTCCAAAAATGATCCCAGACCGTAAGCACTGACATAGTAGTAAAGCCTGTTGCATGAATATGGAAGCTGTTTTTCTGCTTTCATTAAGCAAGAAGTGTATTTTGAAGGTGGGTGAAATGATGTAGACCAAGTTTACACCCTACTTGTTAACAAAAAAAAAAAATAATTAAAAAAATCAGTTCTAACACCTAATGCGAGGTGACGTGGGTCACATTATCAACATAATTTCTATGGCAGCACATTGAGCTCTTGCAAGTAAGACTTTGCCTTCAATAAAGAGTTAGGAAGGAACTGAATAGATGGTAAGATGGCCAATAGCAAAGCAGTGCTTTTCAGTAACACTCTGTAGTAGAAAATATATATCATTATACCATAAATTCTACCGTAGAATCATACTGTCACAGACTACTATAGCTCTCCTACACTCTGACCTTCTAATAAAACTTCTAAAATTAACGCAATTCTTTATCTATAGTTTTTCCAACCAGATACACAAAATATTTTTCATAATTGCACATTAGTGAATGTAATTATAGAATTGCCAGTGTTCTTTTTCTTCTGACAAGTGAACTGCAATCCAAACCCAAAATCCCCAAAACCTTTTTGCACTTAGGTAGATAGTTCATGTTCAGGTGCTGTGCTGAATTTGAAACGTCACAGAAGTTCGAATATTAGACTATTTTATACTCACATGTCAGGGTTTCCATATTCTGACACAGACACAGTGAAGTCCTTTCTGAGCTTCAAGTCATTGGCATTTTATTTATATAACCTGAGACTGAGGTTGTAAAATTCTCATCATCCTCCTATTCTTTGCTGTGCTATCACATTTTGTTCTTCACCAATGCAATACTCTTTATTTCTTTTGATATCAATAGGTCATAATTAGTTATGCCTCTTGAGATCGGTGCATTGTAGTGGAGAAGAGACACAAGTGTCCTTATATGTGGTAGCTTTTCCTGGAAAATGAGGCTTTTGCAAGGGAAAAAAGAAGTGTAGCTGTATTGACTTCTGATGAGAGTGTTTGGGCAAATTATACTATCTTTGAGACAAAGTACCATCCAGCTAATGCTTTCCTTGCTTTCTGTGGAAAAGGACGATGGGAAAACTTTGTAGAAGTGCTTTGTAGTCTGTTCCATATTGAGAATTTTACATAAGCTTCAGAAGCTCTGTGCAGCATAAAAATTAACAATAATTGAAAAAAAAAATAAATCTTTAAATTCATCTGCTCAATCGCAAGTTCCAGACAGTATTTTTCTTCCAAATTAAATTGCAGCATGAGATGAAAAGTTCCATTTGAATTCTCCTTTCCTGTGCTCTTGCAAAATGGTGTGGTGCTGGAGACGATCAGTTCTTTACTGTATTGGAGAAATCTTAATGCTACAAAAGAGCAATGTCCTTGGTTTCCGTTAGCTTTGTGGCAGTAGGAGCTATGATGAGATTTGGTCTAATATTTATTTACTTCCTGTTTTCAAGTGGTACTTTATTATTTAACATACAAAACTGTGTATACTCTCTAGAAGTAACTTTGTACATCTGTGTCAACTATAGAATGAAGCACAGGGGAAGGAGGAATTTTCAGGATGTTTACAGAAGTTGTTCTGTGAAACGCAGTTGGACGCTCTTTTCAGTGGTTCCCAGTGACAGGACGAGGGGCAACGGGCACAAGCTGGAACACAGGGAGTTCCATTCAAAGATAAGGAAGAACTTCTTTACAGTGAGGGTGACAGAGCCCTGGAACAGGCTGCCCAGGGAGGTCGTGGAGTCCCCTTCTCTGGAGATCTTCAAGACCCACCTGGATGCAGCCCTGAGTGATGTGCTCTGGGCAATCCTGCTTTGGCAGGGGAGCTGGACTAGATGATCTCTAGAGGTCCCTTCCAACTCCAACAATTCTGTGATTCTGTGATTTGCTCTCAGTGGTTTTTTGGAGAATATTTGGAGAATGCTTTGCTCTCAGGAATAGTTGTAGCATTTTGGCAATAAAGTAAAATTAAATTAGCTTAAAAAATGCCACTTGTGGTGATATGAAGGGTGGCAGAATAAAACCAGAAATAAGTTGAATCCCCGCCTACTTAGCCATTCCAGTTATATATTGTTGTTTAGCACACAATGTCAGAAATAAAAAGTCTTTTCTAGCTATAAGGGGAGAGAAAACCATAATGCACTACTACCTTTTTTCTTTCCACATCTTTTTTTCTTAAAGATGCAGATTTACATTCACAAATTGTGTTCATCGCAGAGTAAAAATGTAAACAGCATACAGATCGTAGCATATCTTTATTTTTTGCCCTTGTGAGTAGTCACAAAAGCAGGATTAGCACCAGCAAAAAAGTTAGTAACAAAAATAGAACCATGAATAGTATCTAAGAAAATTTCATATTTGTTAATACACTTTCTACTGGAATTATTTTTCCTCTCTCCTCTTAAACTAGCAGTTTACGCTGCACAACACAGAGGAGCATTCATTAAAGTTTTCACTGAAGTTTTATTTTCTTAACATTATGGATAAATTGATTAATAAAATGTTTTAATTGTCTCATCCAATATATCCCTTTTAAGCTTCTCTCCTCAAAATAAAAAGTTTGATGAACTCTCGAGTTCTGAAAGAATGCATGTTTGCTGGACTCCAGCTACGGAGTTTGCCAAGTGGAAGTAAACCAACATTAATGTGTTCTGAGAGCCAAGCGGAATTTTTATTCCACTGCAGTGATTTTTACTGTTTTTCTTTTATTTCAATTTACTTATGAGCATTCCTTCTATTCTGTTTTAGTTAACTAACATGTTTGCTTAACCAAATAATAGTTAAACTAACACCAGTCTATCTCTGTGTATGTCATTTGCTGTATTTATTGATGTTTCAGGCACTTAACTAGTTTTTAATTTTATTTCATCAGAAAAAAAAGGTGTCTTTCTACAAACGGGCACAAATACTTGTGGCTGATACATGGAGCGTATTAGAAGGCAAAGGGGATGGCTTTTTTGATGACATTTCTAGTCTGACTATATTTGCTGACTACAGAATTCCTCAAGTTCTTGTTCACTTAAAAGCAATGAAGTATTCTGAAGAACTAATGAAGAAACTACGCGAAGGTTTGTTCCTCCCTTACTGGTATCAAGTAATCTTACCTCTTGACATTGAAGACTAAAGCTGCTTTTAAAATGTAACATTTTGTCCATGTAAGGGTTATGTGTCAGGAAGAAATTTATTCTCTAAGAATGATCTTGAATGAGATCTTAAGGTTACATTTTCATAAAGATCTAACTGTTCCTTGGATTAAACATTGATGAGAGAAGTAGAGACTCTAAGCCAGCTGCTCTCCAAGTTTCTAGGGGCTGCTGTTGCCAAAACACTTTTCAGCATGAGTGTGGTTGTAATTTTTGAGGGTTAGGTAAAAGCAGCAACAATTTCTTCATTAGTTCAAAGATGATGTAAAAGTATGGGGATTCCTCTTTATCTGCACTTAACTGCTAGTGACAAGCAAGGTAATATTATAAGCATCCATTAAAAAAAAAAAAAAAGAAAAGATGACATTAAATGAAATGCTTGAAAACACCTTAAAGTGTGCAAGACTAGAGTCTCATTTTAAAGTATGGTTCTATCTTCCAGTACTTGCCAAATACGAACTTCAGTGAATAATAACACGCAATAATCCCTTTTCCACTGTAAAATGGCTGTGACTAGGACTGCTTTTATGCAACTTTGAAATTACACAGTCATCTGTGAATCTTAATAGCATGGCCCTACATATACTATATATGCCTATATGTATATAAAAATGTATATAAAATAGGTCATGTAGACAGCTTATATTTTCCATGAATCTAATAAGGTCATTCAGACAACTGTATTTGTATTTTTATATATATGTACTTTTTGATTGGTGTTAGCTTGGGTTTGGTTTGGTTTTTTTTTTGTTTAAGTCTTCGAGTAGGGTTATCCTGGCAGAAAACAGACCACCTCAGGATTACTTTTTGCTGTCCTTTCTGTCTCCCCAAGCAGAGAAATAGTCATATAGTGTGCAGTACAACCCAAAACACCTCTTCTTTTTCTTAAACTGCTCTCTTGCACTAGAGGATGCTGTTTTAATTGAATGGGAGGCAAATTTGTAAGGGCGTAGCAACACCGGTTAGCGCTTGTAGCGTTGAGCCATGAGAATGGCAGTGCTAGAATAGATGTGGAGGCGGGGGGGGGAAGTGGAAATTGGGCAACTTCAGGCCATCCTGGAGGCTGACGAGGTGGCAGTCTCTTTGTGTCTCGCAGGGACGGTTTTCCAGTCGGGGGACCGGGAGGAGGTGGAGATCCGCGGCTGTTCCATCTGGTGCTGCGCGCTGATCTGTAAGCACCTGCTGGAGCTCTACGAGAAGAAGGGTCAGGACATGCGGGAGAAGATCAACGCGGTCTTGCTGGATTACTACCTGTGGGACTATGCCAGGGAGCACCGGGCGGAGATGAAGGACATCCCGTTCCACCGCGTGCGGTGCATATATTACTAACCCGCCCGCCCTCCTACTCCTGCTTCGTCTTTGCAACTGTTCTTTTCATGCGGTGTGTTGTCATACGCTTTAATTTTAAACCGGCTGAACCAAAAGCTGTGACGTATTAACAGCTTGCCTTTTTTTTTTTTTTTTTTTTTTTTTTTTTTTTTTTTTTTTTTTTTGTTTTTTTTTCTCGCTGCGACAGGGACGCACGGTGTGAGCTTTGCCGCCCGCCCCCGCCTTGACACCCGCTTTTTCGCTCGCTCCCGCTCTGGTGTCGCCTCGCTGCCCTACCCGTTGATGACGTCAAATAAACAGTGCAGTGACGTACCTCGCACGTCCGTCTCCTCATTGCGCCGCCGTGGGCACAGGGGGACGGGGGGAGCCCTCCCCGCCGCCGGGGGGCGCTGTGGGCGGC
>NW_015090766.1:698333-700178 GCF_001431845.1 Calidris pugnax | reverse complement strand
GGCGGCGCTCTGCCGCCGCCGCCGGACGTTGCCGCCGTTGCCTAGCGAGGGGCCGCAAACAACGGGCAGGGACCGGCGCGGCCTGCCCGGCAGCCGGGGGAGGGCCGGGAGCCGTAGCGGGGCTCGGCACCCCCCCACACCCTCCCTCCTCCTCCTCAGCCCCGGCGCCTGGATTCCGCGTCCCCGGGCGGCTCCCGAGACGTAGGAGCGACTCCGCTGCCGGCGCCTGTCAGGTTTGGAGTAGGAGGTGCGCTGCGAGACACGGCGAGCCTGGGGGATGCTCCCGGAACGCCTCTACCGGCA
Source organism: Calidris pugnax (assembly GCF_001431845.1). Lineage (NCBI taxonomy): Eukaryota > Metazoa > Chordata > Aves > Charadriiformes > Scolopacidae > Calidris > Calidris pugnax. The sequence goes on along the minus strand of NW_015090766.1, from coordinate 699,875 downwards.
AAACAGCCTCCCGGGGCGTTCGCCCACGCCCCCTGCCCGCCCCCGCCCAGTGTTTGGGTGCCCGGGGCGCCTGCCCGCCTCACGGCCCCACACCTCTTCCCGAACGGTGAACGGGACCCCCCCCTTCCCGCCTTCCCTGCCCTCACACCCACAGCGGCTTGGTTCATTTTTTTTTTAATTTATTTATCTTTTTTTAATACAGTTTCAAAAGGGAAGGGGGTGGGGGGATGTCGGCAACTTAAAGCAGTGCTTGCTAAGGGATAAAAATAACGCGCCCGCACGAATAAACGGGGAAATGGCTCAAAATGTGTTTTGACTCTGTAGTCAGTAAGCTCACGTAGCGGTTTCTGCTTGCCGTGTCCTTCCCGACACCAGTCCTGATCTCAGTCTCACGCTTCGCGTGTTTGGTTCTAGTTCTGCTCCGTTAACAAGATGGGGCTTTTCTGTTTTTTCACCTTGGGATAGTTTCCCGGCTCTGGGTGGCTGAGTTCTCAAACTAAATGGAATAAAATGAGATGCAAAACCTCTTCTCTTTGCAACCACGAGACAGCAATTGTTTAAAGCTGCTTGTTTTCAACAAGCTTGAATTCTGGGGGCTTGGCTGATGGGTTCTGCCAGTGTGGTAATTAAGTTTTCTTAAAGGCAATGTGTGGGAGTTAGCAAGCAGGAAGTTCAGGAAACTTTCCCTTGCATTGGAAAGACTCTTAGAATTTGGGGAGGGAGAGAGGGGGAGAAAAAGATGCGTTTGGGAACCAGCAGTGCCTGTGAGGAGAAATCCAAAAACAGGTGTTCAGAAAAGACAGCTGTAAAGAAAGGCTGTTCCTTGGTGTTTACAGTTGTGCTACTGCACGGCGCTTATGTTGTAAGAACATAGATCCAGGGAGCAGTATAAGGAACAGTGGTTGCTGAAATACGTAATGAACAAAAAGTAATTACACGTGTACTTAAAGATGCAGATTAAAATCATAGAATCATAGAATCATAGAATTTCCCAGGCCGGAAGGGACCTCCAAGGGTCATCTAGTCCGACCTCCCCGCAGTCAGCAGGGACACCCCCAACTAGACCAGGTTGCCCAGGGCCTCGTCGAGCCTCTCCTTGAATATCTCCAGGGAAGGGGCCTCAACCACCTCCCTGGGCAACCTGTTCCAGTGCTCCACTACCCTCACAGTAAAGAACCCCCTTCTAATCTCCAATCTAAATCTGTTCCCCTCCAGCTTGAAGCCATTTCCCCTCGTCCTGTCACTGCAGGCCTTTCTAAACAGGTTCTCCCCAGCCTTCCTGTAGGCTCCCTTCAGGTACTGGAAGGCTGCTATTAGGTCTCCCTGGAGCCTCCTCTTCTCCAGGCTGAACAACCCCAGTTCCTTCAGCCTGTCCTTGTAGCAGAGGTGCTCCATCCCCTTGATCATCCTTGTGGCCCTCCTCTGGACCCTCTCCATCAGGTCCATGTCCTTCTTGTATTGAGGGCTCCAGACCTGCACACAATACTCCAGGTGAGGTCTCACCAGAGCAGAGTAAAGTGGCAGAATCACCTCTCTGGACCT
>NW_015090766.1:659293-696885 GCF_001431845.1 Calidris pugnax | reverse complement strand
TCAGGCAGGACCTGCCCCTAGTAAAGCCATGTTGGGTGTCCTGGATTACCTCCCTGTCCTTCATGTGCCCAAGCATGGCATCTAGGAGGATCTGTTCCATGATCTTCCCGGGCACAGAGGTGAGACTGACAGGTCGGTAGTTCCCAGGGTCCTCCTTTCTACCCTTTTTAAAAATGGGTGTGATGTTCCCCTTCTTCCAGTCTGCAGGGACTTCACCTGACTGCCATGATTTTTCAAATATCATGGAAAGTGGTTTGGCAACTACATCAGCTAGTTCCTTCAGGACTCTGGGATGTATCTCATCAGGTCCCATGGACTTGTATATCTTCAGGCTCCTGAGTTGATCTCGTACCTTGTCTTCACTTACAGTGGGAGGGACCTTGTCACCCTGGTCTCCAACTTTTTTGTCATCAACACAAGAACTAGGAGGAAGGGGGTTACCAGTGAAGATTAAGGCAAAGAAGTCATTGAGAACTTCTGCCTTCTCCTCATCTGTTGATACAAGTTCCCCGCTGTTGCACATCAGGGGGGGTACATTTTCTTTAACCTTCCTTTTCTGGTTAACGTACCTGTAGAAGCCTTTCTTATTTTTCTTTACGTCCCTTGCCAAGTTCAGTTCTAGCTGTGCCTTGGCCTTCCTGACCTCATTCCTACACATCTTGGCAGCGTCCCTATACTCTTCCCAGGATGCCTGTCCCTTCTTCCATTTCCTGTGTAGCCCCATCTTGCCCCTTAGTTTGACGAGCAGGTCTTGGCTCAACCATGGTGGTCTCTTGCCCTCCTTGCCCATTTTCCTACATGTGGGGATTGAGATCTTTTGTGCTCTATAGAGAGCATCCTTAAAAATCTGCCAGCTTTGTTCCGCTCCCTTGTCCCTGAGGGCTGTTTCCCATGGGGTCCTATTTACTAACTCCTTGAAAAGCTGGAAGTTTGCTTTCTTGAAGTTTAGAGTCCTAACTGTGCTTCTGGTGAGCTTCAAACTCCTTAGGACAGTGAACTGCACTAGGGCATGATCACTGCAGCCTAGGCTACCTTCAATTTTGATATCCCTGATGATTTCACTTGCATTTGTGATCAACAGATCCAACAATGCATTTCCTCGAGTAGGGCTGTTAATTTCTTGTCGCAGGAAGTTGTCATCTAGGCACTCTAAGAGCTTCCTGGATTGTCTGCAGCCAGCTGTGTTGCTTTTCCAGCAGATGTCGGGGTGGTTAAAGTCCCCCAGCAGGATGAGAGCCTGTGATCGTGATGCCTCCTCAAGCTGGAGTAAGAAGGCATCATTGACAGGCTCCGCCTGGTCAGGCGGCCTGTAGTAGACTCCTACCACAAGGCTCCCTTTGTTGTCCCAATCCCTAATTCCTAGAGGAATGCTTTATGTGTAGTAGTTAGATACACTTAACATCACACTTTCTTTGTAGGTGGCACAACTGCTTTCTCTGTGCTTGGCAAGTTACAAATTCTCGGTGCTTCTTATATGGAAGAGGGTTTTCAAACACGTGTGTATATACATATAACTTTTGGAGAAACAGTTTTTGTTTAACTGATTTATGTTCCATGAATGCAGGAATAGGAAAAGGAGAGGATTCATTGTAAGCATATACTTTATCAACAGTTTATTAATAAGCTGTTATGATATTATTGCTTCATATGGCCGTGTTATATCCACATAGAAGATCAGGCAACTTTCAGACTTAAGACTAGCTTGGAAAGTAATAGAGGCAAGCTTAATTTATTAATTGATTTAACAGCTATTAATCTAGCTGCTTTTACATCAGGTACTTTTTCAAGAGTGTAACAGTGCTGATGCGTTCTTTAGGAAATGTCAACTTTCTACTTCAGCAGGAAATTAATATTTATGATATAACACGGAAACTTTTGTTTCTTAGTTGCAGACAACGGTGAATGAAGCGAGCACAGGAGTGGTAACAGATTTGTTGTTGACTGTGTGCTGCGCTGAGTGGGGAGCACAGGGATGGAGTCTGGCATGGAGGAGATTCCTGTTAAAGTTGCAGTTCGAATCAGACCTCTGCTTTCCAAAGAAGTACTTCACAACCACCAAGTGTGTGTGAGAGTGGTCCCAAACACACAACAAATCATCATCGGCAAAGACCGCGTCTTCACTTTTGATTTTGTATTTGGCAAAAACTCAACCCAAGAAGAAGTTTATGCTGTTTGCATCAAACCTCTTCTGCTGTCTTTGACTGAGGGGTACAATGCTACAGTGTTTGCATATGGACAAACAGGTTCTGGGAAGACTTACACCATCGGAGGTGGCCACATTGGTAGGTTGTAGAAAGTTTGGGGTTTTTGTAAACTAATGAACAGTGGCTTTGTGCAAGTTATATATTTAATAAATAGCAGATGAAGCTGCAGAATTTTTAGGGGCTAATGAAAAAAGGGATAGTAAAAAAAATGCTTCCAGAGTTTATATGACAATGAAAAGCAAATTCTCCAAAAATAACTAGAGTAAAACAGTTTATGAAGTGCTCTTTCTCATTCTCCGTTTTAACATGCAACTTAAACTAGAACTTCTTCGTGAAATGGAGTGTTTTGGAGAATGTTGCTACATGTCAGCTTTAAGCAATTAATTGCTTCCTTACTCTTTGCTTTCTTTTTTTGGAGAGAGACATTTTTATGACATCATAGAAATTTATGATTTAAGTCTTGCAAATTGATAGATTATTCTAAATCTCTTCGTAGGTATTAAAATCTTCCTTTTATTTAGAATCATAGAATCACAGAGTCATTTAGGTTAGAAAAGACCCTTAAGATCAAGTCCAGCCATTAACCTAACACTGCCAAGTCCACCACTAAACCACGTCCCTCAGCACATCTACACATCTTTTAAATATCTTTTTGAATATTATGTGGTGACTCAACCACTTCCCTGGGTAGCTGTTCCAATGCTTGACAACTCTTTGGGGGAAGAAATACTTCCTGATGTCCAATCTAAACCTCTCCTGGGACAACTGGAGGCCTTTTCCTCTTGTCCTATCACTTGTTACCTGGGAGAAGAGACTGACACCCACCTCACTACAACCTCCTTTCAGGTAGTTGTAGGCAGTGATAAGGTCTCACCTGAGCCTCCTTTTCTCCAGCTGAACAACCCCAGTTCCCTCAGCTGCTCCTCATAGGACTTGTGCTCTAGACTCCTCACCAACTTCATTGCCCTTCTCTGGACAAGCTCCAGCACTTCAGTGTCTCTCCTGTAGTGAGGGGCCCAAAACTGAACACAATATTTGATGTGTGGCCTCACCAGTGCCAAGTCCAGGGGGACAATCACTTTCCTAGTCCTGCTGGCCACACTATTGCTGTGGATGCTGTTACAAGCCAAGCCTCCTTGGCCACCTGGGCACACTGCTGGCCCATGTTCAGCTGGCTGTTGACCAACACCCCCAGGTCCTTTTCCACTGAGCATCTTTCCAGCCACTCTTCCCCCAGCCTGTAGCCCTGCATGGGGTTCTTGTGACTCAAGTGCAGGACCTGGCAGTTGGCCTTGTTGAGCCTCATAAAGTTGGCCTCTTAATTTTGCTTCCTGTTATAACTTCACTTGTCTTTTCTCTACTAGTAGTTATTTAATGTTCTTGTAAGTAGGATGGGTAGCCAGACTGTTTAGGTAGTGGATGTCACTATTTAAGGCTGTTCATAGCTCAGCGATTTTAGTTTTATGTGTATATTTACTAAATTCATAGTTAGATGGGAGCAGCCTTTTATTTTGTTGGTAAAAAAGATTCTTGGTATCCTCCCGTAGATAAACTGTTAGTTTCCATGCTCTTGAATAAACAATACATTATTTATGGAACCATTGCCCTGTGCTGAATATTAAAGAAGACAAAAACAGAGTTTGGCATTAGTGTTCTGTTTCTACTTTGAAAAAATAGGAAATTGCTTTAAGTGTTGGTTATAAATCTTATCTCACCAAGTTATTTTCTGCATTTAAATAGAACTTATAGTTTCTCAAACCCTTGCCCTACTAAACCTTTGAATTACGTATAGATAGAATCTGTAACATTACATAATTGAGAACTTAACTTGAATCCTGTTAACGGATGCAAACAAATATTCTGAACCCCAGAAGAAGAAATATGTACAAAAATCCTTGGGAACGCTCAGTTCTTCAGATTCCTTAATATATTGAGTAGCAAATCTCACAGACTTCTCTCAATCTTCAGTCTTTGTAATTTATGGAGCAGAATGACTGCAACTTCTGTGACGTCTTTGCTTATATTTTAGCATCAGTTGCAGAGGATGAAAAAGGCATAATCCCGCGGGCTATTCAGGAATTATTTCAGCATATTTCTGAAAACTGTAACATTGACTTTAATGTAAAAGTATCTTATATAGAGGTGTACAAGGAAGAACTTCGAGATTTATTGGAGTTGGAGACCTCTGTGAAAGAATTACATATCCGAGAAGATGAAAAGGGAAATACAGGTAGGATTTCAGCTGTAAAATTCAGTGTGCTTTGTTTCACTTGTGTGCCCAAGTTATTCTTGCCTTCTCCTGAAAGAGCTTACTCATTAGTAATACTAGGAAAAAGTTACATTTTCATAATATAAAGTCAATTTAGCTGAGTTGAAGCAGTTTTGAGTTTAGAGGCCTGTGAATGATACAGATGTTCTGTCAGAAATGCCACAAATTACGAAGTCGAAATACAGTTATTGTTTCTGCAAATTCTGTAGAAAGAGAGTAGTGTGTGATTATTCACTTCAGTAAGTATTTCAAGGCTAAAACTTTGCTTCTCCCTTCAAAATTATAATTGTTAATCCACTTTTGCTGCAAAGATCTGTTCCCCTTTCACTATTAAATGAGTGGAAGAGAACATTTCATTAAGAATAGCGTCTGGTATTTTTTTGAGGCTTTGAAATTAACACTTATGCTATAGTTCTCCTGTCCACTACATGAAAATGCTGGAAGAATCTACTGCAGAGATATTTTATTCTGAAATTGTATAATCTGTTTTAGGTTTGGTTTTTTTTTTTCTTTACAGTCTAATTGTTGTGTTTACTCTAATATTAATATACTATTGCATTAGGCTGGTATAGTTTTTTTGTCTGTAACTGGAAAAAGGCACTAATTTAGTATAAATCTTGCGGGCAATATCATTGCTTCATAGGAACCCTGCAATATATCTTAGACTTTCTCTTCTTCAGTACAGTTGGAGTCATCTTCAGCTGATTGTTCTGGGATATTTTCCATCCTTCATTAAAACAAAGGTCAAAAAATATGCTTTGTAGGAGTACTTAGTAGAAGCACACATCCACATTGCTGGATTACTAATAGACACCTTTCCAAAAGACCCAACTACCTGAGCTATATAGAATAGAAATTCAGTTCTTACCACTGGGTAAGAATAATTTCTACTACATATGTCTTTTTTTTTAATTTTTTTTTTTTTTTAATTGGAAAAATATCCTTTGAGCTGAGTTTGCTTATAGTTTTTCCAGATACCACTAGATGGGACATTGCATATGGCAATGTATAAATGAGTAAAGCTGTGTATTATGTTTAAAATATTGTTTCAAATGCCATGCACAATACACCCATAAATTAAATATCTGCAGGTTTCAGATGTGTTGTACCTCATGCTTTTCATTTATCAATGCCATCTTTTTCTGTAGCTAAATGCTGTGACATAATAATGCACACAATTTCTCTAGTTTGTGTTTATCGTTTGGCTGTTTCTGCTGTAAATGTTTGCTGAAGAGTTTAGAATTAATTGAGTTATTCTTACTTTCTTTGGTTTGGTGTTTGAAGTGATTGTCGGTGCTAAGGAATTCCAAGTAGAATGTGCAGATGAAGTGATAAGCCTGTTGGAAAGTGGCAACGCAGCTCGTCACACAGGCACAACACAAATGAATGAGCACTCCAGTCGATCTCATGCCATTTTTACCATCAGTATTTGTCAGAAACAGTCCACAGAGTCTCAAAAAAATACTGATGCTGCACAGGATTCATCTTCAAAATCAGTCCAGATGATTGCTTCAAAGTTTCATTTTGTGGACTTGGCAGGATCAGAGAGGGTGACAAAGACTGGAAATACTGGTGAACGTTTCAAAGAATCAATTCAGATCAATAGCGGTCTGTTGGCCTTGGGAAATGTCATCAGTGCCCTTGGAGACCCAAAAAGAAAAAGTGTACACATTCCATACAGGGATGCTAAAATCACTCGTATTCTGAAAGACTCCCTTGGAGGAAATGCCAAGACTGTCATGATAACATGTATAAGTCCATCCTCATCAGACTTTGATGAATCTTTAAATTCTCTCAAATATGCCAACAGAGCCAAAAACATTAGAAATAAACCAGTTGTAAATTACAACCCCGATCAAGACCGGATTGATGAAATGGAACTTGAAATCAGATTGCTTCGAGAAGCTTTGCAGAACCAGCAAGTTAGTAATCAGTGTTCACACGATTTAAATCAAGAAAGAACTCGTATCAGCTCACTTGAGGAGCAGCTCACCCGGCTTCAGGTTCAATGTTTCAGTTACAGAAACTGTATAGATGAAGCCTTCCCGTTTCTCATTGATCTGAATGATGATGTTAGCTTAAAAAGAAGTCAGCGGGACAGGTTGCAGAGCTGGATCACTATGGCACAGGAAGTAAGGAAGGAAGCTCTCACCATGCAGGAGACTGACACGGGGACTGGCACCGGCCAAGAGCCACATCACATCACAATTCTTCAGCTAAAGAGGGAACTAAAGAAATGCCAGGTATTTAATTATAAGTTGATTATTTGAGTAACTATGTGAAAAAGCAGTCTGCTAAAACTTGAATTCAGTTTTGAAAGGTGTAATACTGTTACACTTACCTGTACTTAAGATGGCAATTTAAATTTAATTCACAGTCCTCTATAACTTTGTTAGTCTAATCCTTGGGACATAGCTTTGTTTTAATGGATGTTTGAATAGACAATCATCTCGGTCATGATGGAGATAGGTATGGTAATATTTTGGCTAGTCAGTTTCGAGATGATTCTGTGAGGCTAAGCTATTTTATGTGCTAGATTTACTTGGTTTAGTTATACTAGTGTGTTATGTCTGGCTGGGATGGAGTTTTCTTCACAGCAACTCATAGGGTGCTGTGTTTTAGATTTGTGATCAGTACAATGCTGATAACACACTAACATTTTAGGTCTTGCTGAACAGTGTTTGCACAGTGTCAGGCTGTCTTTTTCTGCCTCTGCCCCCAATGAATAGATTAGGGGGTGCAGATAAGGTTGAGGACACACACACAACACCAAGCAGATGATCTGCACTAACCAAAGAGATTTTTCATGTCACATAACATGCTTGAAATTTAAAAGGAAGAGGGGGAGATTTAGGGAGGTTAGCCATATTTTGCCTAGGAACTGGCTGGGCATCCGTCAGCTTTGGGAGGTGGCGAGTGATTGCCTTTGCATCCCTTGTTTTGTTTAGTTTTCTTTCTCTCTTCTTTGCTCTTCCCCCATCCCACGGGTGAGTGGCTGTGTGTGCTTAGCCACCCCTCTGCTTACAGGAGTTAACCCACAACAGTCCTTTTTGGTGCCCAACATAGGGTTCAAGACCTTTGAGATAATAACAGATTCAATTAGAGTGCACTAGATTATACTTCTAGCTGCTATACCTGTTAAATTGTTACTTGAGTGGCTTTTGCAGATCATGATGCTGGCACGTTTACTTTGGTTGCTGACTTAATGTGTCTCCTTGAATATTCCCATGCTCGATTCCTTTCTAGCTGTACAACACACTCCAAGGATCATTAACAACTGTTTTCATATTTTGCTCTTTAGCATGTTGTTTATCACTTTGTTTTCCTTTGCTGAGGAGAGTTATGATAAATCCACCGGCCTTCAGCCTAGTCTGGTATTTGGGTCTTAGGTTGGTGGTGTCCCAATACTCCAAGAACTGTCTCATGGACAAAACCAGCAACTATACCTTTCCCCTTTTGTCCCCTGAGAGACATTTTGTGGAGAGAGGAAAGAATAGCACCTATCCCTTCCTCTCCTCCAGGACAGGTTTTCATAGCCTTGATGTAGTGGCTTCTCAGTTCCTTTAATATCCTGGTGTGATCAGACTGTTCATGCTGGATTATTACACTGTAATAATCGTTCCTGTAGTCAAGAAGAAACAGTGGAAGCAGAGGCCAGCTCAGTTAGTAAGAGAAGCAGCAGCTCCTCCTGAGAGGGGGAGAGGGGAAGAATCATAAGAGGCAGGCTATTCTGCAGCAGGACAGGGGAGGAAAGAGACAGAAATCATAAAAGGGCAGAAACTGCCTGGTCCTGTAAAACAGGCAGAAGGATTTTGTCTGTCAGCAAGACGAGCGAATTGCTACCTGGTTGCTCCAGTGCTGGGACAGTGGGCCTACAGTCTGGAAGCAGAGGGTAGGGAAGCACCACAGCTGGATCCATTGCTGGGGGCTGTGGGATTGACAGGGGAAGAGGGGCAGCGACCTCCAGCCTCCAGAGGTGGCTTTTATCGAGCATGAAGACAAGGTACCCTCTTGAATTTTCACTGAATTTCACTGAATTTTTAGAGTTGGAAGGGACCATAGAGATCATCTAGTCCAACTCCCCTGCTAAAGGACCACCCAGAGCATGTCAGATCATGCCACTCAGGACTGCACCCAGGCAGGTCTTGAAAATCTCCAAAGAAGGGGATTCCACAACCTCCCTGGGCAGCCTGTTCCAGGGCTCCGTCACCTCATATTCAAGTGGAACCCTTTATGTTCCAAATTGTGCCCATTGCCCCTTGTCCTCTCACTGGCAACTACTGAAAAGAGTCTGGTTCCCTCCTCCCTCAGCCTGCCCTTGAGATACTTGTAGGCATTAATAAGGTCTCCCCTCAGCCTTCTCTTCTCCAGACTAAAGAGTCCCAGCTCTCTCAGTCTCTCCTCATAAGGGAGATGCTCCAGTCCTTGAATCATCTTTGTAGCCCTACGCTGGACTCTTTCCAGTAGTTCCCTGTCCCTCTTGAACTGGGGAGCCCAGAAATGGACACAGTATTCCAGTTGTGGCCTCACCAGTGCAGAGCAGAGGGGCAGAATGACCTCCCTCGACCTGCTGACCACACTCTTCCCTAGGCAGCCCAGGATTCCATTGGCCCTCCTGGCTACAAGAGCACACTGTTTGCTCATTGTCATTTTGTTGTCCACCAGGACCCCCAGATCCTTTTTTTCAGAGCTTGTCTCCAGCAGGTCCAAGAAAGATACTGTAACCCAGTGAGGCAAGTGGACTACCACAGAGGAAGGTATCCAGTGTCTGGTGGTGGAGGTGGTATACAGTACCTGGTGGTGGAGGTGGTATACAGTGACATGGACAATAACCAGGTCCCTAAAGATCCTCATGATGTACAGAGCACATGGCCTGTGTGGCAGAAGTCTGTACAGAGCGCTCCAACATCATGGGCTGGCAACCCAGCAGTGATGGGTTGGGCTGACATGGAGGCACCAACTCTGTATAGCCTGGTCTGCCAGCTGCAGCAACTCTAAGAGAATCTCTTTTCCCACTCCCTGCTCTGGGCCTGCATCTCAACTGTGGACAGACTGTCCCACAAGGTTTGGCAACTTGAAGACAATGTGGATAATCTCTCTCCCTCCTTGCCCCTGCAGACCAGCGTCTCAGTTACCACGAGTCAGCCTTTCTCTGCTTAGATGAAAGGGAACCATGGGCACATGCCAGGTGCCACCCTGATGTTCTATCTGTGTGACTGTGGAGGAGATATTGCACTTACTTTGGTCCTGGGAAGTCTTTGTATGTGAATTGTGGGAAAAAGTAGTGGTTAGAAAGGGTCCTTCCAGGAAGCTTACAGCACCGGTTGCTGTTGAGCAATTCTTGAGACACAGTAGATGGGCTGAGGACCCCTCTCCTCTGTCTGATACTGATCCAATGGACTTACGTCCATGTATGTTTGAACCCCTTCTACCATGGAAGGACCGTACTGGTCTGTAGTAGGATCACACCAATGAATAGTCCTTGTAGCATAGCCTGGGCTACAGAGAGACATGGGCTCCTTTCATAGTGTAAATACTTCTGGTTTGCAATTACAGGAGTCAGGTAATGAATCTGCTCATTGGGAATAGGGGCCTTCCCTCAGGCCAGGTGGAGGAAAAGGACAATTGGATTTTCTTTGGTTTCAGTGGACACCAGTGCACAGTGTACCCTAATGCCATCAGGATACAAGAGAGCAGAACACATGAGGATTTTCAGAGTGACAGGGGGATCCCAGTTGTTGTCTGTGTTAGAAGCTGAGGTGAGCCTAACAGGAAGTAAGTGGCAGAAGGATCCTGTTGTCACCAGAGGCCCTTTATGTCATTGCCACTGACTCTCTCAAAAGAGAGTACTTTAGGGACCCAAGGAGATACCATTGGGCTTTTGATGTAGCCACTGCAGGTTCAGAGAAGCTCAAACAGCTGTGTGTCTTGCTTGGCCTCTTGAATGATCCTTCTGTTGGGGGGCTGCTGTGTGTTGAAGAACACCAAGTGCCAGTTGCTACTGTGATCATGCACTGGCATCAATATTGTCCTGAGTGAGACTCCCTCGTTCCCATCTGATTTGTTGACTCAAGAGCTGGTGAGTGATTAGCATGACTCACTTGCCCTTTATAGTCCTATACAACCAGTGCAGAAGTCTGACAGGGGGTGGAGGTTTACAGTGGGCCGTTGTGGCCTGAATGAAGACATGCCTCCACTAAGTGCTGCCGTGCTGGACATGCTAGAACTCCAGTATGAACTGGAGTCAAAGGCACCCAAGTGATACGCTATGACTGATATTGCCAATGCATTTTCCTCAGTCCCTTTTTAGCAGTGCAGGCCACAGTTAGCTTTGAAGTGGAAGGGTGTCCAATGTGGAATGATGTCCAATCTGGAATCAACTGCCATAGAGGGGTGGAAGCACAGCCCTACCACCTGCCATGGACTGATCCAAACTGCACTGGAACAGGGCGAAGCCCCAGAAAGCTTGCAATGGATTAATGACAATGCTGTGTCAGGCAACATGGGCCTGAATGGGGAAACCCAACCACCCTGGAATCCTGGAAGAGATCACGGACTGGCCAGAAAGCAGACTTTGGAGCATTGGCTGAGGAAGTGACTCATGTCGAAGAGGTCCCACTGTATAATATATTAACAGAGAAACGATAAACTCTGTTTACTGATGGCTCCTGTCATATTGTGGGAAATCACTGAAGGTGGAAAACTGCGCTATGGAAAACTGCCACATGACAAGTTGCAGAAACTGCTGAAAATTAAGGTTAATTGAGTCAATGTGCAGAAGTGAAAGCCATCCAGCTTGTGGAACCTGAAACATATGGTACCCAAAACCCAAACACCAAACCACCCAAAACACTGTCCTAGGCCTTGCAAAACAAATTCTGTGACATGGCAGCCCAGGAATCATTGAGTCAGACAATGGGACTCATTTCTGAAATGATCTCATAAGCACCTGACTGAGAAATATGACATTGATGGGGTGTATCACATTCCCTATCATGCACCAGCCTCTGGAAAGATTGAACTATACAATGGATTATTAGACACTGCACTGGAAGTAATGGGCACTGGGACACATCAGCAGTGGGAAGCAAATTTAGCAGAAGCCACTTGACTAATTAGTACCAGAGGACTAGCTAACTGAGCTGGACCTGGCCAAACAAAAACCTTATGTGTTGTAGAAAGATATAAGGTCCCTGTAGTGCATAAAGAGAACTGGCTGAGGAAGACAGCATGGGTTGTTCATCCCTCAGGAAAAGGCAAGCCTGTTTGTGGCACTGCTTTTTCTCAAGGACACAGGTGCACTTGGTGGGTAATGCAAGAGGATGGTGAAATCTGATGTGTACCGCAAGAGATACAACCTTGGGGGGAAATAACCCATGATTTGAATTGTATGTTTTAGGAAGCACTACTGCAGGGATCGCCTAAACCAACAGAGAACAAGCCTTTCAAAAAGTCAGGCCAGTGCAGCAGGGGCCCAGCCTGAGCTGGTTTTGATGTCCAGTAACTCAACACAACATGTCTCTCCTGTCCTGAGCGATCACCGTAACAGACAGAATCCAAGTCATCAACTAAATGAACTCAGTGGACATCTTAGGAACATTTACAGGAATGGCCCATAGACTAAGGGAATGATATCTGTGTATAAATCAGAGGAGGAGAAGGGAGGGATAGTTAATGAGGTTGTATTGGAAAGCATGGGACTTGAGCATGACATAAATGGTATAGAATATGGAGTCTGGGTCTGGCTGGGGGGGAGTTCATTTTCTTCACAGCAGCTCGTAAGGTGCTGGGTTTTAAATCTGTGACCAGTACAACGCTGATAACACCCCAGTGTTTTAGGTCGTGCTGTACAGTGTCTGCACAGTGTCAAGGCTGTCTCTGTTTCTCTCTCTGCCACCCCAGGGAGTAGATTAGGGGGTGGACCCAGGGGCACAACCAGGCAGATGGTCCAAACCAACCAAAAAGATATTTCACACCACGTGACATGCGCAGCAATAAAAAGGGAGAGGAGGAAGGCTTAGCTACATTAGCTGTCTTTTGCTCAGGAGCTGGCTGGGCATCAGTCTACCTGTGGAAGGTGGTGAGTGATTGATTTTTTTCCATCAGTTGCCTTTGCATTGCTTGTCTTATTTTCTTTCTCTCTTCTTCCACTTCATGTACTGAATGACTTCTCTCTCAACCCACAAGTTTTCTTGCTTTTACTCTTCCTTTGCCCTTCCCCTTTTCCCCCTGGGGTTGGAGCGAGGGAAAGTGAGCGAGCAGCTAACGTGTGCCTAGCTGCCTACTGGGGTTAACCCACAACAACTACTTTCAGTTGTCCTGTAAACTCAGAAATTGTTTTGAATCCTGCAAATAAATTATTCTATCAAAAGCATTATAGATACAACTACAACGCATATATTTTCACAGATATTAGTGTACCTGCAGATAAACCATGGACTAAGTTGTGCAGCTTATATCTAATATTATCTAATACTGTGTATTTAGTATACTAGCATATCTAATACCATGAAGTTGCAAGTATCTCATCTACTATTTCACTGAATTTCACTGAATTTTTAGAGTTGGAAGGGACCATAGAGATCATCTAGTGCAACTCCCCTGCTGAAGCAGGATTGCCTAGAGCTAGAGCATGTTACTCAGGACTGCATCCAGGCAGTTATCATTAAGTAATTTCCTAACCTGTATTACTTCAGCGATGTTCCACCAAGAATTCCTGCATTTCCCTTTCATTATCATGCCTTTAGCTAACTGAGTTTCTAAATTATTTTCAGATTTCTCTGTATCATCGCTTTTCTAACACTTGCATTTTTGTTATTTATCAACTTCATACTTTTTGGTGGCTTTATACTTCTGTACAGTTTTATAGCTGAGATGTGAATTTCAAAAAAAGGTATGGGGTTCTTGGCATGCAGGTATCCCCTGAGGATCCTGTTATGCTGGTAGCTCTGATTAGGTCTTTCTCAGACAGCAGATAGAAGTGCTAGACAATGACCTATAGGGAGAAGAGCTCTCAGCCTTCTCAGGCATGATACATGATCAAATAAATAACTACTTTAGGGAACATCTCCATATACATTTAGGAAGTGCACATTTTGGATGTACTGAGTTAAAATGTTGACTATAAATAACAAAACATCCAAAATAATGCAGGTAAGTGTACAATAAATAGAACCCTCATATGAAAATTAGGTTTGTAACTTAAAATTTGTGTACACCAGTTTGAGTGAAGTTCTGACATAAGATGAACAGCTCAGAAAAACTAATCTGCGTCTGTCTTGTAATAGAATGAGACAATGCTACAAGATTTTTATAATATCAACCTATTTTCAGTTTGCATACCGTACTGTGAAAAGTGTGTAGATTGTTATCTGGTAATATACAATATACAATAATATACAATATACAAATTCTGTATTTTCTTTGTTCTCAATCAATCTAAATCACAGCTTTTTTCTTACTTCTTGATTTTTTTTCTGTAAAAACCTCTGTTTCCCAGGTTCAAAACAGTATAAGATCTGAATTTAAACTTACATTTCCCAAGGTGAGTATGCCATCAACAGTCAGGAGAAGATGGTTATGGAGAGGACAAAATAAATGAGAGAGTACAGACCCTAGAACAGAGCTTGAACGTGGAGAGATTTAATAGCTAATAGTGGACCTATTCTTGTGTGTACATACGTATTTCTTTGCTAATGACTATGATTGCCTGGATAATGCTATCTTACACAAACTAAAAATACTGTCGTAGTGGGTTAGCTGTGGCTAACAGCTAAACTCCCACCTAGCCACTCATTCACCCCCCCGTCAGCAGGACTCGAGGAGATAAGATAGGAAGAACAGCAATGAGAAGGCTTGTGGGTTGACATGAAGGCAGGGAGACTGCTTACTAATTGAAAAACAGTTTCAAATTGAGGAAAAATGATTTAATATATTGCCAATTAAAAAAATATTAATTACTCACTTGGGTAGTGGCAAACAAAAAGACAAACTCTAAAAGACCACCTTTCCTCCTCATGTTTTCAGGTTTATCTTCAGTCCTTCACTCCATACTCTCCCTCACTGCCGAGTGGTGCAGGGACATTGGGGATAGTTTATAGTCAGTACATACCAGTTTCTCTCTGCTGCTGTTTATTTCTCGCACCTTTCTTCTGATTCAGCATTGAATGAGAAGATTGGCATGGGCTTGGCATGGGCAGCAGTTCTTTCAGGAATATCCTGAAAGTCTGCTCCAGTACAAGTCTTCCCCAGGCTGCAGTGTAGGGATCTGCTGCCCCACCATGAAGCACCTTCTTCTCCTTCTGGTGTTCCCTCTGCTCTTTCTCACTCCCCTGATTCCCTCCTTTTCTGCCTGTCTGGCATTTTGTACCCTTTCTTAAATATATTATCACAGAGGTACCAACACTGTGGGTGAGGGGCTCAGCTGTTCCCTGCGGTGGGTCCAGAAGAGGGAAGCCTTGGTGTCTTGTCACAGACACCATCCCTGCAGTCACCCCCACCAAACACCCAATACAGGGAGACCTACACCCAATACAACTGAGCAAATATATTCTGATTTTAGTTATGTATGTTTAATACAATACAGACAATATGTCACTTAGTTCGTCATCACATAACATAGAATCATAGAATCATAGAATCATAGAATCATAGAATCATAGAATCATAGAATGGTTTGGGTTGGAAGGGACCTTAAAGATCATAAAGTTCCAACCGCCCTGCCATGGGCAGGGACACCTCCCACAAGACCAGGTTGCTCAAAGTCCCATTCTGCCTGGTCTTGAACACTTCCAGGGATGTTGCCCTCCTGGGCAACCTCATCACCCTCACAGTAAAGAATTTCTTCCTAATATCTAATTTAAATCTCCTCTTTTTCAGTTTAAAACCATTACCCCTCGTCCTATCACTACATCCCTCCCCATCTCTCCGGTAGGCCCCCTTCAGGTACTGGAAGGCTGCTATAAAGTCTCCCTGGAGCCTTCTCCGGGATGAACCACCCCAGCTCTCTCAGCCTGTCTTCACAGCAGAGGTGCTCCAGTCCTTTGATCATCTACGTGGCCCTCTGCTGGACCCGTTCTAACATGTCCATGTCCTTCCTGTGCTGAGGACTCCAGAACTGGACATAGTACTCCAGGTGGGGTCTCATGAGAGAGAAGAAGAGGGGCCAAGTCACCTCTGTTGACCTGCTGGCCACGCTTCTTTTGGTGCAGCCCAGGATGCAGTTGGCTTTCTGGGCTGCAAGTGCACATTGCCAGCTCATGTTGAGCTTCTTATCAACCACCATCAGTGCAAGCTTCTTTTTTTCTATAGTTGTCTTAACTCTGCCTAATGCAGCACCAGTAGGGGACAGGATACACTTATCATGTATGTTTAATACAATACAGACAATATGTCACTTAGTTCGTCATCACATAACATAGAATCATAGAATCATAGAATCATAGAATCATAGAATCATAGAATCATAGAATGGTTTGGGTTGGAAGGGACCTTAAAGATCATAAAGTTCCAACCGCCCTGCCATGGGCAGGGACACCTCCCACAAGACCAGGTTGCTCAAAGTCCCATTCTGCCTGGTCTTGAACACTTCCAGGGATGTTGCCCTCCTGGGCAACCTCATCACCCTCACAGTAAAGAATTTCTTCCTAATATCTAATTTAAATCTCCTCTTTTTCAGTTTAAAACCATTACCCCTCGTCCTATCACTACATCCCTCCCCATCTCTCCGGTAGGCCCCCTTCAGGTACTGGAAGGCTGCTATAAAGTCTCCCTGGAGCCTTCTCCGGGATGAACCACCCCAGCTCTCTCAGCCTGTCTTCACAGCAGAGGTGCTCCAGTCCTTTGATCATCTACGTGGCCCTCTGCTGGACCCGTTCTAACATGTCCATGTCCTTCCTGTGCTGAGGACTCCAGAACTGGACATAGTACTCCAGGTGGGGTCTCATGAGAGAGAAGAAGAGGGGCCAAGTCACCTCTGACACTGTGGGTGAGGGGCTCAGCTGTTCCCTGCGGTGGGTCCAGAAGAGGGAAGCCTTGGTGTCTTGTCACAGACACCATCCCTGCAGTCACCCCCACCAAACACCCAATACAGGGAGACCTACACCCAATACAACTGAGCAAATATATTCTGATTTTAGTTATGTATGTTTAATACAATACAGACAATATGTCACTTAGTTCGTCATCACATAACATAGAATCATAGAATCATAGAATCATAGAATCATAGAATCATAGAATCATAGAATGGTTTGGGTTGGAAGGGACCTTAAAGATCATAAAGTTCCAACCGCCCTGCCATGGGCAGGGACACCTCCCACAAGACCAGGTTGCTCAAAGTCCCATTCTGCCTGGTCTTGAACACTTCCAGGGATGTTGCCCTCCTGGGCAACCTCATCACCCTCACAGTAAAGAATTTCTTCCTAATATCTAATTTAAATCTCCTCTTTTTCAGTTTAAAACCATTACCCCTCGTCCTATCACTACATCCCTCCCCATCTCTCCGGTAGGCCCCCTTCAGGTACTGGAAGGCTGCTATAAAGTCTCCCTGGAGCCTTCTCCGGGATGAACCACCCCAGCTCTCTCAGCCTGTCTTCACAGCAGAGGTGCTCCAGTCCTTTGATCATCTACGTGGCCCTCTGCTGGACCCGTTCTAACATGTCCATGTCCTTCCTGTGCTGAGGACTCCAGAACTGGACATAGTACTCCAGGTGGGGTCTCATGAGAGAGAAGAAGAGGGGCCAAGTCACCTCTGTTGACCTGCTGGCCACGCTTCTTTTGGTGCAGCCCAGGATGCAGTTGGCTTTCTGGGCTGCAAGTGCACATTGCCAGCTCATGTTGAGCTTCTTATCAACCACCATCAGTGCAAGCTTCTTTTTTTCTATAGTTGTCTTAACTCTGCCTAATGCAGCACCAGTAGGGGACAGGATACACTTATCAACTACACTTAGTAGAAACATTTGCATTGGTACGTAGACTTCGAATAAAGTTCCGTTTTCTAAAGAGACATCAGGTTCTTGATTTCATTCTTATATGCTATTAAGGGTTGTATTGTCTTGGAAGAAAGACGGAGGTAAGCTAGTTGTACAGAAGCATCCAGTTTTAGAACACTAAGACATGATGTTTCCATATTTTGTATTTGGCTTCTACAGGCTTTCTGGAAGGGTAACAACATTTAGAAGTCTCCTTCAATTGGCATTGGATTATTTATCTAAAAGAATGTATGAAGAAGCATTCTTTAATCTTCAGGCTATTATCCAAGTTGCTGAATGAGGACAGCTGTCCTCATTTTTTCATTTGAGAAGTGTATTAATCTTATGGTTGATGCTGAGATCTTGTGGCTACATCTTACAGCACCCTAAAGGGAATAATTGGATTTAGATATCTACTTAAATAAAGTAACTTTGGTTATGGGTACATTATTCCCTTTGGAAGAAACAAACTTGTCAGAAGAAAATGAATGGAAGTGAAGAAATAAGTGATAGAAACCATAGATGACCCTTTAGACAATTTGCCATTCATACCTCAAAACTTTGCAGTTCCGATCACATCTTTTAAGAACAAACGAGGTTTTCGGGTTTTTGTTTGTTTTGGTTTTTTTTTTTCATTTTCCAACTGTTAGAATAATAATAATGTCTCCTTTTCCCCAGCTGAACTTAACTTTTATTATCTAGCAGGCTCTAGTTATGGATGAAGAAGTATTTAGCCAGAAGGATCATGAGCTGCTGATACTGCAGAATCAGACAAAGACATTAATACAGGAAAACGAAGAACAACTGGCATCTTTAAAGGAGGCTCAAGAAACACAAAGATTACAGGTATTTTTCCTCTAGTATACATCACATATATCTGTATTGAACCAGTATGAATGTATTCATTATTTCAAGACAGGTCTCTCAGGATTATTTTGGACATAATTGACATAACCTGTCAATCTCATGGGCATTTTGCTTGAATTAGAGCTGTATTAATGAGTTAAGTTCATGTAGTGGGTGAAACCCAATAATGGATTCATGAAGTTTGTTTATCACCTTACCTGTGCCACAGCCTTCCTGTATAATGTGAGATGAATCATTCACCCTCTCCTTGCTTCCTAAAGCACAACACACTCTCCTCTCCCCAAATGTGTATTATTGCCAAGTAGTTTCAGGACAATTAATGAATTAGGATTTGAAAGGCCTGTAAAGATTCTGTAGAATCTAAAAATTGCTATAAAGATCCTACAGAATTCTTTAATAGAAAGGTTGTATAGAAATGTATTTTGTTATAGCTTTATTAAGAATTAGAGTATTGTTCCCTTTGACTTTATAAGACAGAATGCCTTCCTAATTTTCTGAGCTTTTACTATTAGAGAAAGCTGAGGAAACACTGCTTGCCTCCTTCCTTCTCTAGATCTTGTGCTTGCTAAAGAAATTATGATGGGTAGTGAGTATATAACATTTCAAGATCCAGAAGACCACTATTCGCCTTGTGTTGCCTTGTCATGTGGATGATAGATAAATAATTATCTGACTTTTTAAAAGAGAAAAGCATAAGCATGGCTAGCTAGTACCCTTCTTCTTATTCTACTTTTTCTCCTTTTTCCTCTTCTTTGCTAATGGCTTGGGGAAAGTCAGTGGCTGAAAGGTAAGTATATTAGTCATCATCTTTTTCTTTCCTCTGTCACTTTCTTTCTTTTCTGTCACCTCTGGCTAGGTTGTTTTTGGTTTTTTTTCCCACCTGTACAGCACAGTGCCCACTTACTACATTGAGGTAATGCTTATGTAAGTTCCGGAGGATACAATGTAAAGGTAATGAATAGAAGCAGTCACAGTATAGGTAAAAAATCATGATTATTTCAGTATCAGAGACAGAAGAGAAGCTTGAGAGCTCTCAGGCACCATTTTGGTACTTAATCCACTAAACTGCTTTTATTTAAAAATGTATCAAATAGGCAGAACAACAAAACCCAAACACTTCTGTCAAATATTTTATCTTCTATTCACAGGCGTATGTAATTGAGTGATACGTGATAGAATAAGAACTTTAGGAAGTACTACATTAAATGTTTGCACACTTACATATTTATGTAACAGGTGGTGTACTGTAGGGTTGTATGTACAAGGGTACCAGGGACAAAGACTCTTAAAAGGGTTAAATAACAGCTTCAAGGTGGATCAGTTGGCCTTACTGCTTCCAAAATCAAAGCAAATATAGTATTTATATATATTCTATTTCCTATGACACAGGAACATCATGTATTATATTCCAACAAAATGTCAATTTGCAAGGCATTGTCTATGTGTTTGGAAAGACCTTGCAGCCTAAGAAACCAGAATATAAAGAATTAATAAAAATGCATTATTCAAATTATGGGAATGCAAAGTATCTTTCACTGAATACTTTTGGTTGACTATCACAGAATCACAGAATCTTCTAGGTTGGAAGGGACCTTAAAGATCATCTTGTCCAACCGTCAACTAGCTATTCTTTAACTTTACTGTTGTTATTAGGCCAGATTTTAAAAGTACTTTGAAAAAAATTGAAAATAATTGAAAAGAATAGAGGGAATTGAAAATACATATAATCTTGGCCTTATGGATGAATCAGTTTAGATAAGGTGAGTAGTTCTGAACAATGTACAGATTAAGTAAATTCTCCAAACTACCATTATCAATAAAGTTAAGGCTAGGTAGAAGAAAAAGAAGTAGCCCATACAAGGGATCCTGGATTATGTTTATTAATACAAATAATCTATAAAGTGGAACTGCTCAAAGAGGAAAGGAAGGTTGTATATGTGTTTAATTAATTAGACTCAAACCATGAGTGAAATTTGAACATTTTTGTTGAATTCCCATTTTATTTCTCCATAAACATACAGATAAAGCAAGCACGGGCTTGTAAGTATGTCATCTACTTCTCACTAGATACCTAGATAAGCTATTGTTACTTACCCGGAACATACCTTTCTGGACAAAAATATGTCTAAAATTTATTGGTGTTAGGGTGTGTGTGTTAGATTGATGATATGTCATAGAATTTTCAGTTTGCTGCAGAATTTGTCTGTGCATTGCAGAAGAATTTAGGATCAGTGAGTGATTTACAAGATTCATAACCTTCGCAAGGAAATTAGAAATGGTGAATGTGATACAGAGCTCATGATCAGCAAAAGTTTTGCTTTGTTTTTTTTGCCCGTGAGAATGAGAAAATGGTGGAGCAGCAAATACTTATTGATCAACTAAAAGAAAAATTAGAGAACTTCACAGATGTGAAAAATTTGGAC
Organism: Calidris pugnax; assembly: GCF_001431845.1. Taxonomy (NCBI): domain Eukaryota; kingdom Metazoa; phylum Chordata; class Aves; order Charadriiformes; family Scolopacidae; genus Calidris; species Calidris pugnax. Next base: position 676,151 of record NW_015090766.1, on the reverse strand, counting down.
TTCTCAAACGCTTGTGGAGATGGGCCAGCTGTTGTGGCATCTGCAAGGAGGCCATACAGTGTCCCACTCACAAAGAATCTGCTACGCTCCCTTCACCCTCCTTCAAGGACAGAGACCCGAAAGGTAAGGTCTATCCAAATGTTAACATTTTCTTTCCTTTACTTTGCAATGGTTATAGTTCATTATTAGACTTGACATGACAAATTATGGTTGCTTTCTGAGATGCTCTTTAGCTTCCCACTGAAGACTCTGAAAAATTACTTTTTAATGTCTTGCAACATGTGCTATGCCACAATTGTCCAAAATGTTCAGGCTTAAAATTATCACTTACAAATGCTAAAGCTGTATTCTTTTGTGGTGTTTTCCTGGGGTTCAAATATGAAGCATTATAAAAAATGAATTATTATTCTTACTGATATATTGAATACGTTGGATAATGACTTGCTAACAGTGCCTCCTTTCACATTTGGAACAAGTGCTCTAAGGTCTTGCAAAACTTTTTGCTGGAAAAGTTTTCAGAGTTATTATAGAAAATCTATGTAATTTTGCTTACAAGCTCAGGTGATGGCACACTTTAAATGGAAATATTTTTAAAATATCAGTAAAGAACTGCTAAATGGTTGCAAGTGGTTTTACCCATCACTTTTTTGTGTGCTTTTTGACAGGCATATACCTGCCCCCCTGACTTTTCCCCGGCCAGGGTCATGGCAGAATTCCGTGCCCGCAGCCAGATGATACTCAGCAACATAGAAGATCAGGATAAAGTCCTTCACTGCCACCTCTCTGATCAGAGTGATGAAGAGGAAGAAAATACTGGCAGCAAAAAGAAAACCTCACTGAAGTAATTTTTTGTTATTCTTTAATTTTTTATACAGACAAATGCATAGCAAAGGTAGTATTACCACCTAATCCTGCCATAATATGAGACTATTTGTGATGTTACTTATGGTAAACTTTGAAACCAACTGGGCACATTACAAAATAAGTTTAATAAACATAATTTTTTGATTTAATAAAGATTGCATAATCCTTGTTCTTCTTCAAGGATTCTTCAGAACGTTTGATCTGGCTCCTTTGGGGCCAGAATCTACTGTGAAGATCAGGGCGGGTAGGGAGGTGAGGAGAACATGGGGAAGAAGGTACAAATGCTTATATTTGTTTGGGATTCTTCTCTGTTAAGATCATGTACTTTACATGAAGCTTAAAGAAAAATAAATCCCTGTGTGTTTGGAATGTAGCATGTTTTTCATTCTTCCTTAGGCGTTCCATAAACCAAACACGGACACGAAAGCAGGCTTCTCTGGGCTTTCTTCCTGATCTAAGTGACACGAAATGTCAACTAGACAAGTCCGGTTTATCCAACAAATCTGCAGTACAGACTGACACAACCACAGGTAAAATGGAAGTCATGAGAGCAAATCTAATTACAGGATCAGAATATAAAGGAATGCTTTTAGCACACATAATTATTTTTTCCAGCAAAATACATGTATTTGATACAATTTTTTTTTTGTTATAGCACAACATAGGTTTTCAAGATTCTCTTCTCCTTCCCCTTACTGAAACTGATGTCGGTGACCTTAATGTTTAACTAACAGTTATTAGCTGGAAAGCTCTTCACACATCAGAAAGCTCTTTAGATAAAATCTTTACTACTGCTTCAATGAAAGAAAATAGTTGCTATTATCTTATCAGAGATGCACTGAAATGGTTTCAGGGATATTTTTTCTTCCACTTTAGGGTCCTGAAACGCTAGTGCATACCATCATATTTTTTTCCTGTCTAGACACAAAGCAGGGAAAAGACTCTGTGTTATTCTCTTCTTTTGCTTCTTTTACTTCATATGAAAGAACTCCACACATACAATGTTCCAGAGCACTGTCTTATGGATACGGAGTGTATTCTAGATTTTTTATCTCCATATTGCTTTGTTTTCTTTCAAGGTGAAGAGATTGACAGCCTCCGGAAAAGTCACGTTTTTAACATGCAGAAGCTAAAGAATTCAGAGTTGAGACTCACTGAGGCCGAGCAAAAAATGAGAGAACTTGCACTTAATATCAAAATGAAAGAGGAGCTTATTAAGGAATTAGTAAGAACAGGTAACTGGCTTTGTAGTGAAAATTAGAGTGAAGAAGTTCAGAAACAAAAGAAAAGGCACAAAACTTCTGAAGTGCTGCATGTTTTTATGTAATTATCTTATCCAAGAATACTTTTAATAACTGAAAGATTCATAACTTTCATTAATTACTAGGTATGGCTGCACTGAAGGCTATATGTTTTGATTACAGCCTACTCTGCTAGGATACACAGATGTATTTGTTAAATATTTTTTTGTGCTTGGCTGGTTATTGCTGTTATCCGCCAATAGTGTAACTTTTCATGTATGCTCAATGCAAGTGATCTCTTTGAGGACATCTATTTTTCACATGGTGTCTGGGATAGGAGAGAAGATACATCACACAAGCATTCCCAGCACTGTAGAGAAGCAGGAATCAGAAGTGGATGAGGGAAAAGGTCAGTGTCCCTGTTAGCCTACGGCCCTTACACACCTGTCCTGGTATATATATGCCCACCAGAAACTAGCCTTATGATGACAGTAAGGATCTCTTTGCTCAGCCCCTTCAATCACACTCTTCTGTCCCTACCTTCTCTTGAGGTTGTCTTTTGGCAGTGAAAAAGATTCTGTGTCCCCAGAAATAGTACTTTGGGAAAGATCAGCCAACAGGGGAAATTGGAGAGTAGCACAATACAAAGGTATTTACTGATTATTAAGCTGAAAGTTGAGTAATAAATAAATGCCATATTCTTCTGGAAAAAGCAAAATTAGGAAATACAGGAGAGCCTTTTTAACAAAATCTACAGTAGGCAGAAGAATTTCACTTTATTTAGCACTCAGATGGTACTTTATTTGGTGAAATCAGGTGACTCATGAAGAATTCAGATTTAAGACTCCTTCCCTTATCCCTATTTCAGAGTTAGAAAGGAACTGTATGTTCCTTTAGGGTTGGAAAATGTCACGGAAATTATTAGGTTAGCCAGAATGAAGTAATTAATGATTCAACTACAGAATTAACTATTACATTTCAACTGGATTTCCTGGTGTTTTTTAACTACTCGGATATGTTGTCTTTAAGGTAAGGATGCTCAGTCTGTAAGCAGGCAATATTTTTTGAAGATAACTAATCTGGAGCAAGAATCTGAGCAGGCCAAAATGGAACTGGCTGAAACACAAAAGTGGCTTCAGGAGCTGGAGAGTAAGGAGCTGAGAGACATTCCTGAGAAAGCCAAGTTACAAAAAGAGTTCCGGAAGAAGATGGATGCAGCTAAGTTAAAAGTGCAGGTATTTCTGATCTGACCGTTAAGATTTTCAAATCTCTGTCTGACTATCACCTTTGAACACCTATCACACTCTGCTTGTAAAACTCTCACCAGTTTTACACATTGGAAGCTGTTTGGGTTGAAGTAGACACTATTATACTCAGAATGCTATTTAATGTGTATGTGGTTAGATACATACAGTATTTTCTTGGTAGATAAGAAACCAAGAAAGATGAGGGTGACAAGAGATGCTTATACACCGTTAAATGTAGTATCATAAAAGAACCTACACAAGGAGACTATTACAAGTTTACTACTTGCCATAAATAAAATAATTTTTTTTACGGAAATACTATATAAATTCCAGCTCTAAGCAAATCACTGTGATGGTTTGCAAGACCAGGCCCAATACAGTCATATTTGTTTGGTACTGAGCTTCCACTTTCAGGTTGAACTCTGTGGAGGAGCAGCTTAGGTGCTCTCTGCCTCTCGGTTCTAGGATGGTAGGTCAGACAAGTACCATACAGAAGGAGGTAGAAGGTTTACTGACTTGAGCTTAGTACCAGCGTTCTGGCACCATTTTGTCTCTGCACAGTCCCCAGAGCTGTGATTTCTGATTACTACTTACATTGTATTGCCAGGCATGAACTCTATTTTTATCGTTTCATGTTGCTTGCGATCAACTTGTGCCAACCTTACCAGATAGGACAGAAACCACAGAAATAATGAGTGTTTCTGACTCTGAGAAGTCAGTGAAATAATGAATGAAATTGAATCTATTTTAGTTGTAAGTTTTCCTGCTATTAAGCTGAGATTTGCCACAAACATCCAGGCCTTAGAGAAGAAGCAGCAGGACACTAAAAGTCTGGCTTCATTGTCTAACCAAAGTAAGAGACAAGCAACAGAACTTGAGCAGAACGTGGCTCAGATGAAGCACCATCAGACCCAGCTACAGAAAAGACTGTGTGAGGAGAGTGAAAAGAAGAAGCAACTAGAAGCAGAGATTCAGCGGGACCAACAACAAATTAAAGTAGGAGTCTTCTTATTTCTTTATGGCAAACAATGAGATGAGCTGATTTTGCTTTTGCTTCCCCAAAGACAATAACCTATACTTCCAGAGTTTTGATAGTTTTAAGTAATGACTTTCTTGACAAGTGCACTGAAGGAATTGTCTATAAACATTTTCACAGAAATCTTCAGTTTGCCTTTCTCTTCAACTTCTTTTTTTTATTATGTCATGTCTAGCTCTGAATTGCAATTTTACATGTAAATTTAGGGTCAGTATTTCAGATTATATACTTATGTGGACTCTGACATTAAATGCATATTAAAAACAGACTGACTGAGGCAGGAAGAATGGGGCTTTTTTTTGTTTACAGGAACTTGAACTAAAGATGGAGCAACAACAGAAGATCCTTAAGGAGAAAGAGATTGCTGCATTTAAAAAAAAGAAGAATGACTCAGTGGGAACTTCACAGAAGCTACAGGTATCTAATCTATTCCAAATCCGTGTGGGCCCTGAAAAAAAAAATTCTTTCTTCATCCCTAGTTATCTTTGTAAAGTGTTTGGAAGAAGAGTATTCCATCATATCTTTGTCTTCTTTTTTGCTATAGCAAAAATTGGGAGTATGGTCTAGCGGCTCTTGTACTCTTTTTTGAATGAAAGAAAGGAGAGGCTGTAATGTCTTTTCTTTCTATGATTTGTCAAAGACGCTGATTCAGAGACCTGAGAATTCAACAGGTTTGGTTGTCTTGTAGGTCTGAGGGTGATACTGATGAACTCTGTTATAAAGTTCTATGGTTTGTTTGGGTTTTGGTGTGGTTTTTTTTTCTGACATAAAGGATAGGGGTCTATGGTTTTGGTTGCCCCTAACAAGGTTAGAAAAGTAGATGTCCTATGCAGCAGTGCATAGGAAACTATTTCAGATGTGGACATTGGAATATGAAAGTTTCAGGAGTTACTCAAAGTCTTTACAGACAAAAAGAAATTTTAAAAATTAAATAAAGGCAACTTATTACCTTTGTCAGGAATATATCTAGTGATAAACTGTGGCTTCAGAATAAATTTATAATGGACTGTGCTAACAGGATCAGAGCTTTCACTGACTGTCTGTCTTTCAGTATCATAATTTCTTGTAACTTAAATGCTTTTCCACAAATAGCTGGTCTTGGGCAGCTATAATGCAATAAGGATGGGCTAGCTGAATTCTTGTGGTACCTTCCAAACCTAGTTCCTGTGATTCTACAGGAGACATGTATTTATATAACTGCCTTTAGAAAAAGGAATATATTTCATTAAAGGCATCTGAATACAAATTTATTTATATAAGATGTAGCAACGTAACATGCTGAGCTTCTTTTTAAATTAGTCTAATTTATGTATTATTTTGAGTCAAGATTTTGTTGCAGAATTAATGTTAACATTAGAAATGTCAATTTCTTCTACAGTTTTATTAGTTATTGTAAAAAAGGAAAAACATAGTCATAAAATTCTGATCCAAAAAGTTCTGGCTAAATGCTCTCTGGATTCTATTTAAACTGTAGAAATTAGAAGAGCAAAAGAAATGGCTGGATGAAGAAATGGAAAGAATTCTCCAACAGCACCAACAGTTAGCAGAACTAGAAGAAGATTTAAAGAAAAGAGAAGCCATTTTAGCAAAAAAAGAAGCATTACTGCAAGAGAAAAGCCACCTGGAAATCAAGAAACTGAGATCTAGCCAGGTGATTTAAGAAAAAACATGAAACTCACCACAGTTATACAAGTGCTGACGGAAAGACTGAGTGGGGATGAAGGCGGGTAGATAGAAGAGGCTCAAGCCATGTGACCGGTGTCTCTAGCACTGCCATGAAGTTACTGTGTCACTTGAGCAAATCAACGTGAATAACATGGAATAATCACTTTTATTCACTTGTTGTCCCCAAAATTACAACAAAACAAAAAAATCTGAACTGTAGAGTTTGTTATTGCATTAAGTAATATGAGATCTAAAAGTGACTCAGTCCTTTTGCAAACTAGAGAACATGACAGGGAAACATTTTGCATTTCAGTAGCAGAAGTGAGTAGAAATTAAGTATCATTGTCACTTACAATGACTAGCCCCTTTAGGTTTTATTATGTGGAAAACTGCACATTGAGCATTTTTGTTTTCTTTCATCTTTTGAGTAAATAGAAAATTTTATGGTAGCTGTCTACTAAAAATAAATGGGGTCCTATTGCAAGAAGCAGGCAAGTCTTTCACTGCAGAATGCAATAGTCTCACTTAACATTCTTCTTACTGGGTTGCTGTGGTTTTTTTCAGGCTTTAAACAAAGATAGTATGAAATTGTCTACTCGCTTAAGTATGCTGGATCAGGAACTGTGTGATAAAGGTATGCAGCTTCAGGGAAGCACCACTGAAGATAAGACAGACATTTTGGAAAAAATTCAGGTTCTCCAGACGGAAAGGGATCAGCTGCTCAGAAGAAAAAATAGTGTGGATGAGAAACTGAAAGATGGTAAAGTGTTGTCAACTGAAGTAAGTAAGCACCTCTGAAATAAACATAGGTTTTAGGTAGTGTTGTATAATAAAGCATTCCAATCAGAACAGAAAATATCTCCAAGTAACAGATAAGCTAGAACCAAGGAACTGAGGTTGGGTACTTCTGTAAATAGCAATGTTAAAATACTGCTATGATAGCAATACTTCTGCTATCAAAGTGAACTTTGCATATGCTATCTAAAGTGAACAAAATTAATGTTCAGAGGGACTGAATTCAGTTAATATCTTGACAAACTCCAGTGGCCCAAGAATCATATAATCAGAAATAAGAGAACTAGAATTTCATCAGTTTTTCATAGGCAGATATTTTCATGTCAGGACATAGAGCAAGGCAATGTACTCGCATAGTGATCACCCTTGATCTTTTTTCATAGGATTTTGTGAAAAAGCAAACTTGACCTGAAGGCACCCATATTTTTGCAGCAAAAATAAGTCATATTACATGGAGTTGATCAATTACACTTGAGTTGATCAGTGTAATTACACTGAAGATATAATAAATTCATATAAAATGAACAGATTATTTTTAGGTCTTGAGAAGCAGTATGGGCATGTGGCTGAGGTGATAAGGTCACAGAAAGAACCATACTTGCCTCACTCCAGAAAATTTTCTACCGTGCTTCAGGCCATTCATTTCTCCTACCTTCCTACACAAGTTATGGGACACCAAAATCCTTACTGACCAGATTCATTCACTAATCTACAGAAAACTAGCTAAACTTAAAAAAAAATAATAGTCAAACTGCGGAGAGATGAGAGAAGGATAAAAAGATAAACATGACTTGGGGTTTTGTGACAAACTACTTGATTGACCTCTCTATCATGGAAGGGGTACTATGGCAGAAAAAGACAAGTGTTCTAGATCTGTACTCTTACGCCTTATTTTTCCCATTCTGTTCTCTGTATTGATACTAATTTGTCTTGCCCTTAAGTTTAGTTTCTCTCTTGAGAATTAATTTAAAGATATCTTATGTATATGAAGATTAATTCTACACTTTTTTTGTTTAAAGATCTCTCTTACTCGTTTCTCTGTAGGAAGAACACGTCCTTTTCCAGCTGGAAGAAGGAATTGAAGCCCTGGAGGCTGCTATTGATTACAAGAATGAAAGTATTCAGAATCGCCAGCACTTGCTTAGGTCATCTTCTCAGATTCTTTCACAGACCGAGAATAATGTAATAGGAAAACTATTTTCCCTGTCTGCTGCTGAGCTCAGAGCTATCCTCTTCAAATATTTCAACAAGGTTTGTTTTGGCTAATCAATAATATTTTATCCTATTTTCTGTTACTATTCTAGATAATAAAATGAAATGGTGTCAAGAAATAAAAATAAATTTAACAAGCTTTTGGTGAAAATTTCTTCATGTTAAATAGAACTGCTATTAGTTCAGATATTTTTAATTTTTTGATTAACCTAAATAGGATACTTGTGTGTTAACTTAGTATATCTTGATTTGGGGTCATTAGCTTAAAAGGTGCTGCAAATCGGGACATTTCTTTGCTCCTTTCCAGTGCTCTGCATTGCTACCTTTTGGAGCAGCAACGTATTCAAATAGTGGTGGTGTATTGAAATTATTCCCAACTGCAGGCTTCATAATGCTCAAGCTAGTATTCTTAGTTTTGTCTAAATCCATTTGCATACACTGCCTGCAGTCTGTACAGCCAAATACTGAAGAATTGTACTGACGTTTGGAAACAAAAAAATGAAATTAATTAGGACATGGTGTGTATTTGTGACCTTGGGTGAACCTTAGGTGATTTTGGGAAGAAGTTGTCTGTGGGATGCAAGTTGGAAGTTTTCCAGAATCAGGAAAACACTGTTGTTTCAGTTTAAATTCTGCACAGGGTAATAAAAAAGTCCACTAGTCCGTGGACTAGTCAAAATGTACAGAGGTCATTTCTGAACTGTGAACTTGCAGAAGCAGGCAAGTCTGTTTCCAGTATAAGCTTGTGGCTTGTAGAGACCATTGCTTTTGTATGCTTTAATCTGTTAGGCAGACAGTAAAAGCTCTTATTAGAATGGTTTAGTAAATCAAAAGAAGTGTATTTCTTTCTTAGATTGTTGGTCTACGCGAGTCTCAACGTAAATTACAACTGCAGATTGAAGAACAGGAAATGAAGGCCATAGACCAGGAAAACATAATACGTGAATTAGAATCTGCACTTGAACACGTCAAGTTGCAGTGTGACAGGCGGCTGACCCTACAACACAAAGAACATGAGAAAAAACTACAGTTAATATTGCGTCATTTCAAAGGTATTCGCTTCTGGAGGGGAGGGGGGCACGGATGGTACAGCAAGTATTATCTTCTGTCACTACTGAGAAATACTATATTACAGCAGAAAAATAAAAGAATAAGGTTCAGAGATATATTTTGGCTGTCACTAATTCTGATGTTGTGTAGGATGCTGAAGAACAGACACACGGTGTCTCTATCAACAGAAAAGTAAGTGTTTTTTTAAAGCAGTATAAGAATTTTTGTATTTTCACATTGAATTTGCTGATAATGGAAACTTGAAAGATACCAGTCCTGCTGATCTTGATCTTTTAAATACTCCTATTAAAACTGGCAAGTGAGGTTGGCATGGCTTATTTGATCCTGTGTCATACTAGTTAAAATATACACACTGCAAGCAAAGTGTCAGCAAGATCCAAGACACATTCTGTCTAGCTGGGTAACTTGATTTTTGGCACACAGATACCCAGTTCCTAAACTAGTTTTATTTGTCCTAGAACAAGATAATGAAGGTATCACAGAAACCTTGAAAGGGTATGAAGTGAAAGTCCAGCAACTGGAAAAAGACTTATTTTTCTATAAGAAAACCAGCAGAGAGCTGAAGAAGAAACTGAAGGGCCTCGTTGGAGAGTCATCCAATCAACTATTGGCATCCACTAAATGTAAGTATATTACCTTAAAAAATATTTATGCAGTTGTCAATAGACCACTTGAAGGGTGGTGAACACACCGAAGTATATCAGATAGACAAAAAAAATTTAATTTTACTGAACTTACTGTTCTTCACAAATGTATTAAACCTCTCTCCCAGTTTCAAAGGAGAGACAACATTGGTTTGTATCTGTAGCAGTGGTATCCTACTGGTCTAAATTCGTGTTCTATTTTCTCTGGATTCTAACATAATTTCAGCATCTACAACCTCAAATGGTTGTGGTTAAGAAAAGGAATTTTACTATCTGAAAGGGTCTGAATGATGATGTAACTAATAGCTTTGTCATATGCCATGGTTTTAGATAGGCTGCTCCCAGTACTTGATTTCATAAAAGTTACCAGCTGGGATACTTCAGTGAAGAATTCCATACTTTGAGTTACTAACTTACTTACTTTAGTTACTTACTAAGGCTAAAAGACAGGATTTATACACTTGTAGGGAAAAAAAGAGCTTTCTAGTGTAATTCTGTACTTTGACACGAAACCAAAACCAAACCAAAAAAAACCCAAACAAACTAAAACCAAGCCAAACCGAAACAAACAAAAACCCCCAACAACCAACTGCTACTGTAGGTTTTTAATTGTTCCATGTCCTACTTGCCAGAGCCATTCAGGTAGAGGAGAAAAGGTGGTTCAGTTTCGGTTGTCTCACACCTCTCAACGCTACCACGAGTATCTCACGTGCACAATAGAACTTTCTTGGTCCTGTGTTTCTTCTTAAGGCTCAGCATGACTGGTTGTTCCTCCCAACAACCAACCAATGTTGTTGGGAAGTTTCTGTTTCTTTCCACCCGGGCTGTGCCATGCCTTCCTATCAAATAGATGCTGATCACATATCTGCTGCTCCCAGAGTTAATTAAGGCTCAGCCCTTGCCCTCTAGGCAGGATAATGAGCCAACACATTCTTTACTATCAAGTACACCGTCAAACCGTGAACATGAATATTCTATAGGTCGGATTATAAATGAGCGTGGGAAAGACATTTCTGTGTCTAGTATACAAAGAAGCATGTAGTTCAGGGCATGTATCTGTGTGAGAAAACAGGCAGCCTTGCCAAACTGTAGCAGGAAGATCCCTGTGAATTTCCAACTTTTTCAAATACTTATGTTCCTAAGTTTTACAAGAAATACTCTGTAGTTAGTTCTTTTATTTTGAATACATTTTGAGGAATGCTGCAATACAATGTAATAAAAACACTTTATAATTTGTTGCTGAGCTTTAAAAATAATAAAAGCACTCAGCGTACATTACCATCAGAATTTGCAGAATGTGTTTTGTGTGTTGTGCTAGTGTAACTGATGAGTGTTTTTGTATATATGAATAATTTCATATTTGACTGTCGTGGTTCAGTTATTTTAAGACTGCCTACTAGGATACATTACAAGTTAGAACGGTGAGGCTTGTATTACAAGCACCTTGTCATAGGAAAGTGACAGCTAATACCTTTGATGTTTTTGTAGGTGATGAACATTTTAATGGAAAAGACAAAATGTGAGGTGCTGATAATTTATCACCACGTTCACACACTACAAGTTACTGATGCCATAAAACTGTATTGACTAACTAGTATTTCTTGATGGCAGGCACTCAGAAGAGTTGTAACTTTTAGTTATTTATGTCCTGATAAATTTCATTGTAGATAACAGTGGTGACAAAGTATGCAGTCAAGATGAAACAGAATTTGCTCCTGTAGAATTCAAGTCCACACTTAACCTTGAAACCAATAGTCAACCAGGGAAAATAAAAGAAACAAACAGGATGAGTATTTTAAGAGCACAGCAGAAATCATGCAAGCTTGGAGAAGATGTTTCAGAATCTGGGTGCAACAAAGAATGTTTGTTGAGCACTAGTGATGACAAAACAGGAACAGATGAAGCTCAGCCTTCAAATTCTCATCCTCAGCTGCCTTCTGTCATCCAGAAAAGAGAAACTGGAATACAGTTTCAAGGACTAACTCCAGTAAAACTATCTCGCCGAGAGCTACGTCATATTCCTGCCCCTGAATTATCTTTGAGACGTTCAAGCCTTGCAGGTGGTGTCAGCTTTAGTGCTCCAGATTCTATCGAAATGGACAAAAAGTCTAATGTCACTAAGACATAGTTAATCTTCATTGCATTTCTAATAGCTGTTGCTACTGAAGCAACTGTATGAGAGTTCTTTGTTCATGGTCTTGTTAAGGACCAACCATGGATAAGTGAGTAAGTATTCTTTAGTTCTTATTGCTCACTATCGAGTCATTAGGTGCTATGCTTACACAGTTTCAGTGAATTTGAGATGGATTTTAATTGACACAATATCTAAAAACGTTAATTCAAAGTCTTTTTAACATTGAAGAAATTATTTATATTGGTTTAGTTTTTTGCAGTAACTTCCAAAAATAAAAGTTTTTTCAAAAATTGCACTGTAAACTGCAATGTACTTGTGTAACTTAGGTTTTCTAAAACAATATTGTACTTCACTTTCTTGGGTCAGAAACAGTAACAAACTACTTATTTGGATATATAGCTAGAAAATTTAGTTGCCAGACTGTTACCTAGTATTGATAACGACTGGCTTCTGTACGATTTTTATCTAAAAACATTTTATATGAGCCGTGTTTGAGATCAAAATTTGTTCCTTCTCAGGAACACAGAAGTACTTACTCTTCTTTTTTTCTTTCTTACGGCTTATTTATGAAAGATAATTGCTTATTTCACTTTCTAGTTTTGTTTGTTGGGCATTTAAAGAATTTCACTTGGCAACTTGAAGTGTGATATTTATTTCTGTACTACTAACATGGAAAAAAAAACTGAGGACCAAATTCAGCATCCTCTAGGTAAGCCAGATAGATCAATGTATTATTTTATTTGTACTAATAACTCACGTCTTTTCATATACAAATTATTTTTCTGGATTCTATGTCTGCCTCAGAGTAAGGACTACACATGTCCTTCTGTTTACTGCTATAATGTTGTTATTATTAATGCAGTGCAATGCAGGATGAAAAGCAAATCTTTTTTGTAAGAGGCCTACACTGATTAGGCATGTGCTTAACAGCTGCACAAACTTGAAGGCAGAGACCAGCATATTCACATTTAATTGAGATTAACATTTCTATCTGTAATGTCCACATTTAAATGAGATTAACATTTCTATCTGGAACTCTCACCTACATAAAAAGTGGAAGTACTGAAAGTAAGGTTAGTTTTATTTTAGTGGTGGACGTCAGCCAGTCATGTTTGAAAATGTTGTCTTAGATTATTAGATGCACTTAGAAAAGGAAATTTTGCTTTCTGGTATTGTCTAGGCAAGGTCTTGTGTATAGCATGCATGGCTACAGGTATAAAAGAACTGCATTTTTGCACTGCTGCAAATCTGTCTACATTACAAAGATCTGTTACAGCATGATAAATGGACCTACTGTCCTGTGGCACATTTTAAAATTTTCTGAGTAGACTGCAAAATATTTCATTCTAATCAGACAAATAAACCACTTAATGTGTCAAATGATTGTATCTTTTGCAGTTACACCTAATTACTACCTACTGTTTGGCTGAATTGTGAGAAAAGGATTGGGGTCTGTCTTGATTGTTTCTGGATTAGGCTTTATTGTTTTTACTGTCATGGAAGTACTGTGCCTTAAGCTTAATATTAGTGTATATGTTGTTCACTTAGTATTTCTAGTCAAAAAGCAATAAACAGAAACAAGTAAATACAGTTTCATATGTGTACTTATTTACTACATTTTTATATTAAGTGCAGGAATCGTTGAAGGCATTTCTTCTCAAGATAACACGGTGCATTATGATACACCTGATACTACTCTATAAAAAAAATGAATTCCCCTTATTTTGAAGCTTCCACAAATGAAAAACCTGTTCGTTACGGATGCAAAATAAGCAAGGGAAAATGTAGGGAAGCACAGTTCAATCACAAGTAGATGTCAGCTGGTGGTCTGCATGTTTCTATAGCTGTGACACTGGAGATCAAGTAGTCATTCAAACGTTAGATTCTGTATGCCACACGTACCCATTTTAAGATATAACTACAACATCATCTAATGCTAATGTAGAAAAATACATCAGATACACTTGTGATCTTTGGAGAAGCAGAAGAATTGTTAACCATGAGAGGGACCTAACGTAAACAAAGTGATGAGAGAGGCCAGTAAGGCACTCATACAGGGAAAAGTAAAGTGATTTATGTTCTCATTTATGTATAGAGCTAACAAATAAAATGTTTTTATCTCTTTCAGACAATATGTAGCTCCTCTTACTTCTGCTGATTAAAAACAAGACTTTATCTGATAGGCTTTTATCACCACTTTCTTTGTTTTACTTCCTTGATGTTATTCACTGGCATTTACAGCCTTCACTGACATTTAGCTGATGTGCAATATGGGGATAAAAACAATATGCAGCTAATTTGCAGTGATCCACAACACCATTATTTCACTTATTAACAGCTGTTTCCCCTGCTACGTCCTGCTAAAACTAACTAAAAAAAAAGCCATGTGTATCATCTGTTCTGTTGTCTAGCTAGTAACTGTGAATATAAACTATCTTCACTTATGATCTGAATTCTCTGTTACGATTATCTGAACACTGTTATGGCTGCATTTCCAAAATAAACTTTTGCCCTCTCCATTACTGACTCTGCTTAGGACTGAACATTATCAGCGTTAGAGTTAGCCCATGCAAAGAGTTTGCAGAAGTTCTCTGACAAGTAAATATTAATTGCATCACCTTTGAGAAGCAAATCTGGCTGTTAATAAGTTAGTGGAAATATCTGTACGGAAACAAAGTTTTGTTCTTAGTAGCTTAAAGGTGAGGTTTAACAGGTATTGATACTCCAGCGATGTGTGTGGTGTGTGTAGTGCCTTTTATCCTGGCAAAGCAGATTTCAATTCGACTGATCTTGAGGTTCCAGCTTGAATGCACTTCTATTAGATGGCCAATCAACAGTATGAAAGTTCTGATTTTTGGTTCAGTATACTGATGAAGGGGGTTATACTATGTAGGGCTTCCAATGAATCTGAAAATATTTTGTAAGAAAAGCTATTTATACAGGGTGTCACTTCAACAAATGCACGTTTTATGCATTTCTAATTTTTACTTAACAGGGAACACTAAACACAATAGAGCAAACTTTGTTATACTGCAAACAGTAGCCTCATTAACCTGGTGTCGTGATTTGGGGCTGGGCTGGCCCCTAAAGCAAATGACCAATGCTCTTTTTTACTTCTCTCCCCTTCAGAGAAGGGAGATCATCTGCCTTCAGGGACAGAAGGATAAAAGAGAAAAGAGACTTAGGAGTTTAAAAAGAAACTAAACTACTTTAATCAAATGATCAAATACATACAAAACCATATCAAGCTCCCAGGATGGCGATCCCATCCCTGGCAGGCACTGGGAAAGTCCCAGACTGGACTCAGCAATGGACGGGACGGGATCTAGAAATGCAAGGGATCAGGATCTGTGGTGGTCTGCTCTCCCTGTTTTAACCCTTATCTTCCCCATCCCCCCCGCCCCGCAGCTCCTGCTCGGGCCATGGCCACCACGGCCATCACAACAGCAGCTGTGATAACTTGCACCCGGACTTTGGGGGATGGCTGGCAACACAGCCAAAATGCTGTCTGGCGTGGGGACCTAGAAACTCTGTTCCCATGAGAATATGGCTATAGGTCAATTATCTTACTGTATAAGTAGTGGACAGCCCAAGAGCCCTTGGAGCTCTCCTGTGTGGCAGCGGCTGCACGCCAGGATCTCCCCTTTCGTGAGGACGCTCGCTTAAGGTTCTACTCCTCGACGTTGAAAGATTCCTTGACACAACAGATTCTTGGTAAGTGACTAATAGCATGCTAAACTTTGAAATCTTAGCTAAGTAATGTAAAGGATTGATTGAGCATATATCATCCTTTAGACACAAACCGTTGACCAAATCTGGGACTAGGATTGGATCCAGCCGCACCTGGAGTCCTCTCTGAGAAGGAGTTCAGAAAGCCAGGGGGTCCTTTCTGAACCTCGTGACTCAACGGGAGGGTCTCCCTGACAGCTTGTCTGACCCTGTCCTCTATGCAGCAAATAACCAAGTGTGCCTTGACATCCAATCTCATAAAACACTATCACATTTATTACTGGTTTTATCGCACTTACTACTGATTTTGTTAAATCACTGTCTCACCTTAATAAATATTTCACTGCTTCTCTCTTATGCGTGAAGTTAATCACTCTGTCCGCGACAGGATCAAAGGCAGACAAACAGACAAGGATCCTCCTTGGACGCCGTCCATTGAAGAAAGAATCATAGAATCATTCGGGTTGGAAGAGACCCTTGGGATCATCGAGTCCATCCATCTACCCTACTCTACAAAGTCCTCCCCTACACCATATCCCTCAGTACCGCATCTAAACGTCCCTTAAACACATCCAGGGACGGTGACTCAACCACCTCCCTGGGCAGCCTGTTCCAATGCCCGACCAAAGAGCTCTGACCCCTTTGGTCCCTCAGCTCTTACGCTGAGCGTGGGGCAGGTGGGATGGAATATCCCTGATGGCCAGGTCTGGGTCACCCGTCCTGTCCTCTCCTCCCCACAGGTGTGACCCCTCCACGCTCTCCCGCTTCCAGTGCTCCACACAAGAAACGGGACACACAACAAACCCGACCCTTAATTGCTGTTACAGCAATTAATATAAGCAGGGAGGCTCCCTGCATACCCTTCCTGGGTATGGATTACAAACATCGGGCCTCACCTCCGTTAGGAGCCCAGAGCGGTCTGAAAAACACACCATTAACTTCAGAGACGCCGACTAGCTAGAAGAGGCACAACTGAAGTGAAATTAGTTCATTTGCGTAAGTGAAATTATTAGCGAAGATAAAATCGGTTCTGTTTCACCTCAGGGCGCCGTAGGCCGCGCCGTGGCGGGCAGGGCAGGGCAGCGCACCGCCAGACAGCGGCCAGGCCGGCGGGGGGGACGCGGGAGGTGCGGGGGCCGTTTGACCGGACGTCACGGCTGCGGAGCGCAGCGCCGCGATCCCCCGCCGCCCGCCAGGGGCCGCCCCGCGCGGTACTTCCC
>NW_015090766.1:633359-658988 GCF_001431845.1 Calidris pugnax | reverse complement strand
TGGCCGGGAGCGCAGCGCTGGGGCCGGTGTCGCCGGCCTGTCAGCACCGGTGGGGACGGTCTGGCCGCCGCGCTGGGTGAGCTCTCTCTCCCGGTGTCACCTCCTGGCGGAGGCCGCCTTGGCTCGTAGGGCTCTGAGGGGGAGCCCAGACTGCTGGAGGCGGCCAGCGTGTCTGTCCTCCTGCGGCTCCCCGCCTGTAACGCGGGCTGCGCCCCAAAATGGGGTGGGAGTGGGGGTGAGGGGGTGAGGGAGGCCCCGCCTGGGTCGGGAATAGGGGCGCTGCACCCCCAGAGCGGGTCTACCTGTTCGTTATAGCCAGCGGCTCTACTTCGGGTGGTGTGGTTTGGTGAGAGCTGCGTTAATTTAAAAAAAAAAGAAAGCTGCAGCAAAAACGCTGGTCATAACGAGAAGCCCGAATGCCATCGGGACGTTTGTGTTTACCGGTCACTTGTTATTTAATGCTATTTATACGTATTGGTGTCCAGAAATTGTAGTGTTCTTCGTGGCATGGCTCACATACCGTAAACTCAGCGTCAGTTTCAAAGTTTGTAGTTTGTTAGGTAGAATTTCCTAACTTTAAAGCTTAACTAATTTCCCTATTTTGTTCTTTTGGTTTTTTTTTGGTGAGGGGTGGGAATCGGGTGAAGAAAGGCAAGGCAGGTTACATTGTTAGTCATCATCCTATGCTCAAACTGAAGTCAGACCTGCTTGGGCGTGCTTGCATTTTAATCCCGAGTTTAACAAATGTTTTAGAAAACATTTTTCCCCCGAAACATTATTTTGTCAAAAGCATAGCAGTAAATTCACCATATTTGCTTTTCAAACGGTGGAAAGTCCCTTTTGCTGCTGTGGGTTTATTGTTGCTGTGCGTGCCAGTGCTCTAATGCTCAAGCAGATAACCTGGCATTGAACGCTTCCAGGGATGGGGGCATCCACAACTTCTGGGCAACCTGTTCCAGTGCCTCACCGCTCTCAGAGTAAAGAATTTTTTCCTTATGTCCAATCTAAATCTCTAACCTCTTCCGGTTCAAAATCGTTAACTACCCTTCATCCTATCACTCCAATAGAGTCCCTCCCCATCTCTCCTGTAGGCCCCCTTCAGGTACTGGAAGGCTGCTATAAGGTCTCAAGCCTTCTCTTCTCCAGGATGAACAACCCCAACTCTCAGCCTGTCCTCACAGGAGAGATGCTCCAGCCCTCTTATCATCTTTCTGGCTCTCCTCTAGAGCTGTTCCAACAGGTCCATGTCCTTCCTGTGCTGAGGACTCCAGAGCTGGCTGCAGTACTCCAGGTGGGGTCTCACCAGAGAGGAGTAGAGGGGCAGAATCACCTCCTGTGACCTGCTGGCCACGCTTCTTTTGATGCAGCCCAGGATGCGGTTTGCTTTCTGAGCTGCAAGCACACATTGCCAGCTTATGTTGAGCTTCTCATCCACCAACACCCCCAAGTCCTTCTCCTCAGGGCTGCTCTCCAGCCATTCTCTGACCAACCTGTATTTGTACTTGGGATTGCCATGTCCCATGTACAGGACCCTGTGCTTTGCTTGGCTGAACTTCATGAGGTTTGCACGGGCTCACCTCTCAAACCTGTCCAGGTCCCTCTGGATGGCATCCCTTCCCTCCAGCGTGTTGACTGCTCCACACGGCTTGGTGTCGTCAGCAGACTTGCCATGGCGCATTCGATCTCGCTGTGCACATTAGCAACAAAGATGTTAAACAGCACTGGTCCCAGTAACAACTGCAAATATTATTTGGCAAAATTTGGCTGTCAGAATTGTAGGTGTGGTATTAAAATGCGAAGGCTGGCATGATGGTAGGCCATCTCCATAGGGAGAGAGGAGTTTGCAGCCATGTTTCATAGTGATGTGGAGCTTCTGCTGCTATCGCTAACGGACTCCAGCCTCTTTTCATCTTTCTTTATCTCTTGTTATAGAGTGAGTAATAACTGTATCTTGACAATGTTTTCTCTTAAACTATGTTTCCAAAGGAGCTGGCTGCTAAAATATGAAATGTTTTCAAATTGTATGGGCAAAACTAAGCATTTGGCACCTTTAGCAGCTGCCAACTATAAAAAGACCATGTTGTGCTGTTTATTTATATGAAAATCCAAATATATCCCAGTAAGTAGACAGAGGCCAGAAATGCCAAGCTTTTGACTGAATAGAGTCATTCTGTAGCGTGCTAATAATTTTTTAAGCCAAATACAGTAGAAAATTTACAAACTTCCAGTGTTGAGACTATGGTGGCCTGGTGTAGCACTAAGGGCACCACTCAGTATTGTAAGTTCATGTTATGGTGTGACTGAGCACTTACCTTTGGTGCTGTTTTTCTATGAAGATACATCTTTAATCTTTTCTCTGAGTTTCAGGTTTCAACTTATTGCATGTTCAAGAAGTAAAAGCACAGCATCTCTCTGCTGTAACTAAGCTCCTAAGCAGGGTAACTATAGTTATTGAGTATTAAAACGCACTGAATAACATACACACAAACCCAGGAAAATCCTAACTTACCCTGTTACTTAATCATTTGAAGAGAGTAACAAGTACTAATTACTTTGGTGTCTTAGATGTGACTGATGTTTAGATGTGACTGTTTTTTTGAAGTTGTGGTCTGATCAGAGACTCTGAACATCAGCATCAGTTAGACTCCCAATTTGATGTCAAGTTTGTTTTATTCTTAGGATACAACCAGCTTCATATAAGAGCTTCATTTTCCTTTTTTGGGAGAAACAGGGTAGGGTAACTTTTTATCTGAGAAGAATGCTGTTCATGGTAACCTTTGTCTTTGGTAAACTTGAATAAAGACAGTATTAGCTTACTCGTTCATTGTCTTCCACCTCTGAGAAATAAAATGAAATACCCTTTTTTAATAATTTTTGGGGGTAATGGTCACAATGGTGATCATTTACCATAGCATTGGTAACATAGTAATTGTTTCATGTTGATATAGCTAAGCCTCTTTTAGAGTACCTATATAGGTTTGTCCTTGAAAAAGTATGAAATCTAGCGATAAAAACAATCTATTGAAATTTCTGTAGATTCTCATGTACTTCTGTAATAGTAATTAACAAGTGACACATTTGTAGACCCTCTAAGCACATATTCAGCTTACGTTCACAGTTGCCAGGCTCTAAGGATTCCTTTCAAACAGTGCTTTCAAAAAATATGTATTATTTCACTACAACTATTGTGTTACATCAACATAGCTAGGTGTTTTCTATGGAATTTATAATCACTGCTGAAATAACACTGCTTTCAATCTTCTACTTCGCTAAACTTTGCATGGAAAAATTACAAGTAGCCAAATATTCTTATGCAAAAAACTTTTACAGTAGTTGAATGATCTGTGCTTTGGAATTGTGTCATGGGGTTATAGTTGGTTATAGTTACAGGGGGCAATGGAGGGCATAAGTATCTTTCCCAATTCTGCTTCCCCCCAACACATCCTCTGTGTTGTGATGTAAGAAGAGGTGAGGCTAATGATTGAGAACAGTACCAGCCACAATACTGAGCTCACATTCCTGTGGAGAAAACTGCTTGTTGAATCTCCAGGAATTAGGAACAAAATGATACTACTTTTAAAATAAGAAACAAGGCTGCTTACCCAAAACTGGAGCCTGCATATGCCTAATATCTGCTTGCTTTCTTTCTCAAACCGTATTTTTGTCAGGCTCCAGAGATAGCATCTGAACCAGTTTTGGTGCACTATGCTATTTATGTATCTTTTTTTTTTTTTTTTTTTTTTTCCATATAGATCATGAAGGCCAACTTCTTTCAGAGCCTTCTACTGATTTTTCCTTTGAACGTAATCTCCCAGGAACAAATGTATTAGCCTAAAAATAACGGCAGTTTTGTAGATTGTTCTTTCCTTTTGTAGTTCTTGTTTGAATTTAAGATAATACAACTTAGTAAAAATATAAAGAAATAATTTTTTTTTTTTTTTTCTTTTTTTTCCATATAGATCATGAAGGCCAACTTCTTTCAGAGCCTTCTACTGATTTTTCCTTTGAACGTAATCTCCCAGGAACAAATGTATTAGCCTAAAAATAACGGCAGTTTTGTAGATTGTTCTTTCCTTTTGTAGTTCTTGTTTGAATTTAAGATAATACAACTTAGTAAAAATATAAAGAAATAATACTGAATTTGGAAATAATTTATAATAATGAAATAATACTAACCCTGCAGCTAAAAGATATGAATTATTGACTGTTTTGATAAACAATGTTTTCATTCTTATTTCTGTGCTACTTTTCTAGGAAACTTAATAACTAAAAAGAAGCCAGCTCGGTAGAATATCCTATGTGGCAATGGCATCTGCTGTAATCAGTTCAGTTCCTACCACTGCATCTCGTTTTGCTTTACTACAAGTTGAGAGCGATACTGATTTGGAGCCTGGAAAAGGAAGACGCGGCCGAGGAGCCAGTAAATCTCAGGTTCCAGGGGGAAGATCATCTACAAATGAGAACAAGAGAAAGAAGAGGAGGAAAAAGAAGGAACAGCAGCAGAGTGAGGCCAATGAGGTAAAGGGATTGTATTTCCAGTAGTGGGTAAGGTTGTTGCCTGATAAATAATTTTTGCTGTCCCGGGCAAGTCATTGTTTTGTTTGTTTGGTTGGGTTGTTTTACGAATAAATGCTACTTAGTCACAGAGACTTCTTTTTTTTTTGTTTGTTTGTTTGCTTTATTAAGAATTCTCTATAGAAAAGTAGGATATTCCCTACTATACATGTTGAAAATTTGAAATGAGAATAAATTGCTAGGTTTTACTTTTTTGAGAACACCACTTGAATAATTTACTTCTGATGAAGGACATGTCCTTTTTAAAAAGTGATTGATAGGAAACAGCTTGTTTTCAGAGACTTCTGGTAGTCAGTTCTAGTTGCCTGTTGGACAGCCAGCATGTTCACAGGTGCTTTCAAGGTTTCTGTTTTTTTCCTTTTAAGGAGATACAGTAGGTAGGTCTACCTGTCTGAAGAATTTTAAATCTGCTTTCCTAAGTTGTAATTTTCAGATTTATCCATCAGTCCAGCCCCTTAATCTATTAAATCCACAGCCCTATTTTTCTTATTTTTTTCTGGGAATTTGGGGGCAGAGTGGAGAACAGTGGTGATTTTCTGACACTGGGATTCTTAAACTTTGTATGCAATGGAAATTAAGAAGTGAGACTGAGAGAATTGTTCCAGTGTCTGGAACTGTTCAGGCTCTTTCTGCCTGCTACTGTACACATCTCTTATCAAATTTAGTATGTAAAACAAACAAAACCCCCAAACCCATCTTCTTTTCTTTTAGTATCTATTAAACTTAAAATCTTTGACATTTTAATATTTGCAGTAATGTTAAGCAAAGTAATTTTTTGCTTTGTTGTTATTCTTTTTATATGGAAAATTAAGTTTTCAATAAGCATACCTTGATGCTTTTTTCTGCCTTCCTTAGCACCATCAAAACTTTTAACATAATTAAGAAAATTGTGTGCACTGCATATATCTACAGAAATTCATTTGCATGGAAATGATACTAATTCTTGTGATCGCAGAGAAGCAAGTAAGGGCTGACTCATTTTCTTCACTTTAGCGTGTACGATGTCAATGGCTATACTCCACTGAAATTATAAGTCAGAATGGCCTGCAGCAGTGTTCTTGCCAGCAGTGTAATCTGAAGAAGGAAGCAGGGCTTGTAGTGCTGGTGCAGGTAGCAAGAGAGACAGTAGCAAAAGGCAGTATGGCAGGGGACTGTTTGGAGGGGAAGGAAAACAATTCTGAAGTATCTGCATTATTGTCTGATTTTAAGTAATTTTAAGCTAAGGTGAGCTGCCATTTTAAGACACTGGACACTCGATAAACAGATATTAAGGAGAATACTGTACTTTGTTTCATCTTTCATCTGACGATAGCTTCTTTCTTGCTTCCAGGACCTTCTGTGTTAGTAGATTGTACTGGTGCCTTTATTTTCACTCCAAGTAAGGACCAGAGTGTCAGTTAACATTTGAGCTTGACAGTGAATGTGTTTGAACTGCCAAATTTGCAGGTTATTTGTTCACTATCAAATTTTATAATTATGTAAGGCATTTTTAAGATGGCACTATTGTATCCATATGTTACAGTGATTAAAAACAATTCTTACTGCAGGTTCTTTAAGCATGACTAACTTCAGATTGTTGTTAAACTGTAAGGATTGTATACATTGTTCTTTTCTACCTGAACCTCTAGTTCCTCTGCTTGCCAATGCCAAATCTTTGTATAACACTTTTCCCTGACATTATATTTAATTTGGGTCAGACATGAGCACACTGTAATACCTGATCCAGCATGAAATCTGGACACCATGGTTGGACACCATTATTTCTTCAGATTTGTTGAAAGTATTTTCAGCTGGAAAAACATAAAACAATGGAAAAGTAAATATATTAGGTGGCTGTGGTGTTTCTGATCCACAGTTTTCTATAATTTTACAGTATGGTTTGTACCATAAATGATCGAACAAAAACGTATTCCAAACTACAAAGTAAGGTAAAGCACATGTGTATCTATTTGCACATGTGTCTGAATGTCTTCATTAGTCCATTAAGACTGTTTCTGTATACTTGTCAACATTCTTATTAAAGCTAAAAATATCTCTTTTTCAGCTCAGAAACCTTGCTTTTAAAAAGATTCCTCAGAAATCCTCACATGGAGGCTGTCTGTCTCGGCATGAACAAAAACTGCATACTGCAATGCAGAAGGACTCTCAGGAAGAAAACTGGCAGGAGTGGAGACAAAGAGATGAACAGGTACAGCTTACTGTATTTAGCTGTCTTTGGCTTCCCTGAAGCACGTTACTCCATGACGTTAAGTCTCATGAATAAGAGAGATGGCTGGAGAGGAAGCAAGAACGTACTGCCACACAGAAGAAAAGGTTTCAGGGGAAATTGACACCACATCTTCTGTCAGATATCGTTTAGAGCTAGCACGTGCTGCTGTGTGCAGATATCATAGCTGGACTGTGAATACTGGAGTATAGTAAGAGGAATTGATATTATTTGGGCAACAAGTAGACGTACTGTCATGAAAGGATGGTGAAATGTTGTGGTGGGAGCAAAGCTGGGGATGTTTTGGTAGAGCAATATATGGATACACAGTATGGATCCATAGCAAACCAGGCTTAGCAAGTTCTGTAAGGCATGAACTACTTCCTTTCTAGATAACAAAGAACACTTGAACTCTTCAGCACACTAGGATAGTCCTATCAGTGTAAGAACCTCTGGTTTTTAGTGTTAGAACATCTTTTTGTTAATAATATTGTTAGTAGGTTCATTAATGCTTGAAGAATACAGTCGAGAGAAAGCAAAGACTGACTGTGCCTGCACGAAAGCTAGTATGTTTTCACTGTGTTTCTTCTTGCCAAAGCTACCACAAAAGGAAATTACACAGCAAAATGCATTTAATCCAAAACAGTAAAATAATTTTCACCTGACCAAATACAATGGTTTGCTGTCCTTGTGATGTCAGTTAGGAAGAGTACTTACAGCTAAAACTAGCCTTTTTGTGTTTTGACTTAAAGTCAGCATTTAAAATACTCCTTTTTGATACTGAAGAATATATACTGATTTTCTTGCATGGTGTTTTAAATTAGATGAATGTTATGAATTGTTTGCAGTACTTCAACTGTTTAAGGCCAAAATACCATTGATGGACACAGAAAGAATTTGTTTTAGTGCATTTTTTTCTGATGGTGCTTAAAGAAATGTTTCAGTACACATTTTTTCTAGATTCCTTTTGAATAATTGTCTGCTATGCACTGATTCACTGTGGATAGTTTAGGCTGTCTTGTTATGCTTGAAGATGCCCTTCAGAGTGTTTAACTTTGCACAAACTTTTTCAAGTCAAATTGCTAATAAGAGACACCAACTGGATTTATGAAGGGTCTCATAAAGCTGTTGAATTTCTATGCTGGCATCTACTAGAATGCTGTTTTCTTTTACAGAGACGTTTTCAACTTATGTCTCGCCAAAAAAGATAGTATTGAACTGCTTCTTGTTCTAATTAAGACACAATATAGAAAGCCATATTGATGAAAGACTGATATTTGTATACTGTTCTTGATTTTTTGTGTGTGTGTGTGTTGCTACTGCTTTGTTATAGGTGTCTCTTTAAACACAGTATAGCCAAGTTCTTGACTTTTCAAGTTTCTAGCAGTGGAGTAATGACCTCATAATCCTCCTGAAAATTTCCAGAGCTAATTAACTTCAGAATTGCTTTTTAAGGTACAGATTTACTTAGTTCAGTAATTGCAGTGGTTTTTTGGTGTGGTATGAGGCACTTATTTCAGGTAAAAAAATAATTTGATAGTCTGCTTACTTGGTGGTCAAATGGTCAGTTATAAACAATCAATTCTGATTAATTTCAATCTTACTGACATATAGGCTGTGAAGTTACAGTAGGATCCTTTCTATTTAAAAAATTACTTTAGAGCAATTGCCATAATTGTAACATACAATAGTTATAGTTTTAAAGACATCTCTGTCCCATTTTTTGAGAAACAGGAATAGCTAAATGCTGTCACAGTTCTTGAGGTTGAAGAATTGACTGTTTTGCAGCACAGCTACATTTTGAAGGGCTTTCTGTGGCCACAGTGGTTTAAGCATAGAGAATGGAGGTGCAGTGTGGACTGTGAATATTTTTCCAACAAATCCTGTGTTAGCTTTTCTTGTGCTACACTGAATATTTAGTGTAATGGTTGACATTGGCATGATCACTGTTAGATTGCAGTGTTGATGTTTTGTACACATGAAATAATTAAACTTTGTTTTAAGTGATTGGTATGACTTTGACACTATAGGTTTTGAGGCAACCATAGAGGTTGAAGTGAACTTTTCTGGTTCATAAATGGTTTAAAGCATTGGGGTTTAGGCCTTAAAGTGCCAAAAAATTGCCCAAACTGCTTTCAACTTACTTTTAACTTTACCCAGAAACTCTTAAAAATGTGAATATTGGAATCTGATCAGTGGAGTGCTACTTGTGATTCCTGTCTTAGAACAACAATGAAAATGTTGGCTGTGGCTCAAAGTATATAAGGTGGAGTGCATGTCTTGTTAGAATAGTCTCAGTAAAATATGTGTAATCAATAAGATTCCTTTTAAAACTGTTACTTCACTGTTTGTAGAAGCTACCCATGTATTGCAGCACTGGCAGGTATTGAATTAGCTTGTTTTTCCTTACATGAGGGGGAAAAAAAGGACATGAGTGAAAATTATGGGGAATTAAGTTTAGTTATGGAGTGTGCATTTTTAGGCTCTTAAGGAGAATTCCCAAAAGCCAGTAGCTAGTAGGCTATTGGTTTCTGCAGTAGCCTACTAGCAAGGCAGTAAAGGACTTGTGACCCTGAAATACAAATTAGGAAGTGGAGGCCAGTGTAATGCAAAGAACCATAAGTCTTCAATATCCACAGCTATGCTTTATTATTTTTATTTCGTATTATCAACAACTGTTTCAGTAGTAACTTGTTCTATTGCCTGTAATTCTGCTGTTACAAATTGTTGTAACCGCTCTATTTCAGGATATGCATTCAATATTACTTTTTTAAAGTAATGAGTTGGTGTTTGTGTATCACTTGTGCTAAATTATTATTTATGTTCTGTAAGACTATAATTTGAAGAATCTATAGGTAACTCTGATTTAAAGATTGTGATCTTATGGTAAATTTGATTACAGACACAACGTACAAGTATTAGAGACCTGATGCTTTGAGCATAGTAATAAGTGAAGAAAAGCATATACTTCGTAGTAGGTCTGAAAGGGCAGATCTCCTGAGCAATAATCTATCTAGTTGATCTGAGTACAGGAACTCACAACTGATGTATTTCTGAGGGCTGCAGGTAGTTTTTCCTCACGCTTGTTCAAAACACGTCCCATTCAGTTGTATTCTCTAAACAACCCAAGAGGAGGTGGGGCAGGCACTTGTCTAGCTTCTGTGTAGTTTAATTGTTAAATGACTTGAAATAAAATTTGGGATTTTGGAAAAGCTCCAAGCTTTTCTCTTTCCCTTCCTGTGACTGCCAAAGGCATGGCTGTAGGGTGATTTCCATCTGCACCACTCTGTCCCACTGAAGCTGCCTTGCTTTTGTTGGAGGATGTTGGATGGTACGAATGTGTATGCAGGGATTACCCTACCCAAATCAAGTGTCCTAGCCATGTAGCAGTAACGTCCTGCTCCTCCCAGCCCATTGAATCTTGAATTCTGGCAGAGAATGAAGCCTCATGTGGAGGGTGTTGAAGTCCTTATGAGCTGTTGCTTATGAATTGGCTCATTGTATCATTACCACAACTTCAGGAATAAAAGCTTGATAGGGTCTATGTATAGCATTTTAAGAACAAGTTGTTACACTAAAGGCAGATAGAGAGAAAAAAGGTAAAGAAAAAGAGAGAGAAGCTGTGTTTATGTTGGTATGGTATCTGTTAAAGGAAGAATCAGTTAAACTATCTGCAAATCCATAATAGCACCACTCTTAAAATTAGCAAGAGATGGCAGTTAAAACTTACAGAAGGTCCCTGGAGAAGGAAGAAGAGGTAAGGTGTTCTTTTGAGATGAAGATGAGAAGTGTTGAGACTTGAGAATGTAGAATTCCCAAACAAAATGGCATTATTCCACGTCCATGACAACTTTTTTGAAATGTTTGACTGTATGCCTTGTTTAGTCAGGGTTGCACGAAATGTTGATTAGTGCTTTTAACTGTTCTGCTGTCTCTGTGTTGTTGTTTCATAAAGTCATGCCAATTGTATCATAAGATTTAATAAAAGCCTTTCTCAGTTGGAGAAACTGATTGGCATGGAAGTTCAAGCTGCAACTGGTATATGCTTATCTAAGAGGAGAGACATGAGTTTGAATTCTTCAGAGTCAGAATGTGTGAAATCCTAGCCTCTTGTCCATTTGCCTAATTGATTATGCAGTTAATTGATAATTAAGAGATTTTTAAATGCTATGCTGCAAGGGATGGTGATAATCAGCGCTAGGTGAGAAACAGCGTCTCCCTGTTTCCACAGAGGTCAGCTCCACAAAAAACATCTCCCAGTTCATTAAGAGTTCCTTTTTTCATATTTAGTCTCCAAATTACTATACTGCCTGGCAATTTTAAAGTATTGTTAAAAATGTTAAAGCATTGTCAACATTTATCTTAACTGTGAAGCTAATATGTAAATAGCATGATCTTTCTTCAGCAAAGCTTTTGAGAGAGTTCACTGTAACTTTGTGCATGGATCTCAATTTCTTATAACTACTAGGTGTACTCCAGAGCTCACCTTGTGGTGGTGCAGTCCCAGTACCTAAGAAAAGGAACCCATAGTTTCTAGATTTTTGTGTAGATTGAAGTGCTAGTGAGCCTGTAGTTATGTATCCTGAGGCAGTCAGGCTATGCATAGAAGCAGGACTGGATGTGCTTGGGAAACTACCTAGGAGATGACTGGCTTTGAGAATATGCAGGTCTAAAGCTCTCCTCTCCACTCCACTCCTGCTTAGAAGTAGTGACCTTTGTATTGCCAGCTTCAAACACTCAGTCTTGTGCTGAACTGAGTGACTGCTATGTTAAGTAAATTATGATAGGGTCATTGTTTACCAGAGATCACATAATGCAATTTTTATGCAGTTGTTTAATAGTTATGACAACATTGTGGTAGTACTAATTCTTAATTATTTAGGAGTCTATGTACTGAATTAGCACTTTCAGACACACAAAAGTGAAAGTCCTAAATTCATCTTTCTTATGAGTTTACCTTATTTTTGTGTGTTAATTGTTCTCTTTTTGGTAGTCTATTTTTTGGGGGTTTTTGTTTGTTTGTTTTTAAGTTCCCATTCTTTCCTTTTCATGTTAATACTGAGTTTTTAGTGGAGTAGACTCCAAAGCCTAATTTTCGGTAGATGACTATCATTGTCAGATTAGATTAAGCACTTGTGGGGAAAAACAGTTCATGGAGCTTTGGGGAATTTTAGTCAATTTAATTTATTGTAAGTTATCAAACCTCTAATTGCTGATTCTGATACTGAAAGAAAACAAACACTTAAGAAAAAAAGCCCTATCCCTGGAAGTGTTCAAGGCCAGGCTGGATGGAGCTTTGAGTAATCTGGTCTGGTGGGAGGTGTCCCTGCCCATGGCAGGGGGGTTGGAACTCGATGATCTTTGAGGTCCCTTCCAACTCTACCCATTCTATGATTCTATGATATGTAAAGCATATGACAACTTGCAAAGGTATTTTTTTGGAACGTGGTTCCTATAGACAAAAAAGCAAGTGTGTCATGCAGCCCAGTTTGAGTGAGGTATATTAAGACCACTTAAGTAATTTATTCGGGAATGCATGAAAAGGACCTCAATTTAAAATTCAAAGACCAAGAAAATGATGGTTAAGGTAATTATCCTCTAGATAAATCTCTTATTTTGGCTTCATTGAACTGGTACTGGTCTTCTGAACTCCATCCTTCAACCTTCTATGCAGCAGGTGCTGGACTTTCCTGAGCTTGCTATTTTCCTATAACACTAGAAAAAAGAGCTATCCCATCTTTCATTCCTGTTGTGTTGTTCCTAATTCTTTTTCTTTAATAGCTTACACCTAGAAAGCTTCAAATTTTCTTTGCATCTCCCAAAAACATTTCCATACTTAGCTGTCAATAATGCCATATGTCACATCAGTTAAACTTAGCTTTTTGGCAATTGTAATATGCATATGGAAACTGGAATTTTTATGTGGTCTTAGTGGTTTTGTCTGCTTTTTTTTTTAACAATTAGTCACATGAAATATGTTAATTTTGTTTCTTCAGCTGACTTCTGAAATGTTTGAAGCTGATCTTGAAAAAGCATTGCTGCTAAGCAAGCTGGAATATGAAGAGCACAAAAAGGTATTTGCAGGATTCATCCTACTGTAAAAGTTTCACAAATTTGAGGCTTGAATTTTAAAAATACAGCAAAAATGCTTCTAAAATACCATTTTCTTCATGTAAATTGTTTGCTTACACCATTCAGATGCTTAAGAGTTCAGAGAAATAGTGGATTTCAAAGAACGCATATGTAATAATATTGAGTGGTTTGGTTGTTTTCTTTTTTTAATTAGCCTGTAAGGGTGGACAATTAGTTTTCAGTTTTACTTTTTCAAATTTCTGACATGTAAGTGCACTGGAATTTTTTAAGGGTACAAGAGGTCCTGACCTTCCTCGGCACACTTGAAGAGTAAGAATCAAAGCACTGACTTCTCTTTAGGCCTTAAAGTGTTAGTTATGGTTGAATCATTTGCATTTTTTCTAACAACTCTTCTCTGTTTTGAGTGTAAGTATTTTAGTTCTAATGAGCTGTATACACTTTCTTATCTGGTCAGGATGCTGTTTTGTGATTGGTTCTTATGGAACACCAAAGAGTTGTTCTGAGAGATGAAATTTTTATTTCTAACAGGAGATTGCTTCTTATTTGCAACAAATCAGGAGCCAATGAAATGTTATGAAAAGATGTAAATTTAAATATAATTTGCATCATAAAGGAATAAAAATAGCGCATGCACTTTTGTGCAAATAGCTCAGGTTTTTTTGAGAGAGAGTACCATAGTTCCTGAAAAACAAAGATAAATTTTTAACTTAAAAGCTAAAAGTTCGTTTTTTAAAATGAAGTCACTCTTCAGGCATAGTAGCATACCATTATTTGTAGACTTTTTGAGAATTACCTTTGAATAATTTAAAATATATACTTTTATTCAAAATATACAATACATGAGTATGCTGAACAAATCTTGTGTCTGTGGAGAGAAAGGCACTCCATTTCTGTCTTTGCTTTCTATATAATAATTTTTTTTTAGGATTATTTAACTTCTAAGATTAAACATAATTTAGATTAAAGTATTTAATTAATTAGTATATAAGACTATTTTTAACAACTCAGATATTGATAACTTGCTAAGAATGTTATTGGAGATGTGTGGAGTGGTGGGACTCTGGTTCAAATGGCTATCATGTACTAGTCTGTCTGATCTCAATAGCAGTACGGTCAATTGATATACTAATTGCATACTAATAGCTCTCTGACTTCTACTGAAACAGTAAGCATATTTTGAGAATAAAAAAAAGGTACAGTGGACGTCTGTTTTTCAAAGAAAATACTAACCTGCATTACGTAGCACTCTGCCTTCCTGCATTTGACTACCATATATTCTCAGTTTGTGAGTTTCTGGATAAAATTTGATGTAGGTGAAGTATTAGGCTGATAGCTTATTTGCTGCATTGTGAAGAGTAATGCTCTACCTCAGAGAACAGAACTGATGTTTAATTGCTGATTTGCCTTGCACTCTTTAGACCAATCTCAAGACTGCAAATTACTGTTCAGGCTAAAATCTGCTTTAGTACGTTATCACAATTTTTTTTTTTTCCTTTATAAAGCTTCAGGAAAAAATATTGGGTATTGAAGAAAATTATATCAGTGGGACTTTATTCTTCTAGGAATGTGAAAACGTTGAAAAAACTTCACCTCAGTCAAAGTCTGTGAATAAGAAAGAGAAAAAGAACCAGCAAGGAAAAGACAAACCTCTCACTGTGTCTCTGAAAGACTTTCAGTCAGACAGTAATATAGGTATGCCTTATCATACCATATGAGCTGTTCTACTTGAAATTTTCATAGTGTGTGTGCTAACAGCAAATTGCCCTTCTGTCTCTGTTCATTAATACTGTGTTTAAACAAGCAGTAAATGAGTTGCAGTTAGTGTGTCCTACCAAGCCTAAAAGCTAAGTGTTCATTATATAACAATGGACTACTTAGATGAGCAGAAAAACAAAAAAAGAAAAGGTTAAGGAAAACATAATTTCATGTAGTGTCTCTGGGGTGGGTGGTGAACTCCAACACTCTTCGTGTGACTTTAATATCTAAGTGGTTTTTGGTTTTGTTAGGGGTTTTCTTTTTTGTTTTGTTTTACTAAGTGCACTCCTCAGGCACTTGAGTTTTTCTGTTTCCTGGGTAATAGCAAGTCATTGTTTGTCTTTCCTCATGATACTGGTTTTTATTAAGATGAGTAACATGCATTACTTATATGTTTAAAAATACTTTGACCTGTGTCTATAGAGTAGAGATACTGAACTTTAGTGAATAAATCAAGTTAGATGCTAGAAAAGGAAGAAAGTACTTTGTTTTCTACGGTTTTTCTTTTAAGGATGCTTTTATCTAAGTCTACAATATTAAACACACTATTTCCAAATAATCTGAATAGAGGAAACAAGATTGAAAGCACAGCATTCTTGAAGGCATGGAAGGCGTTCAGGTATACAGTGAGATATGTGCTATAAAAGGCCAACAAATTCCTTAAGTGTCTGTACCAAAGGCATTGCCTTCCACTTTAACTGAAGCAAACAAATATGGGATGCTGCTTTTGATTAAATAGTCTGAAAGATTTGGGAGAATATGCAAATACAGGAAGTGATGTTACACGTAGTTTATAATCTTGGCTTCTAATGCTTTAGCAATGGGCTTTTTTTATTGTGACTTTGAGAAGAGTTAATGTAGAACTCCAAGAGATGGGAGTTTTCCCTCCACTTCTCAAAATGTTTAATAGCCAGCTGTACAAGATTTGAGTAATTTATTGACATAATTTTCTTCTTTTCAGATAACCCTGCTAAAAAACATGAGGTAAGTCTTATTCAAGCTACCTTACTTTAAAAAAAAAAGGAAAACTCAACAGAATTCTTATGTTTAGAAGGTAGTTACTTCAGCACTTTCTGTAGTGACAGTCAGTTGTACATTCTGAAGCTGACTGATTTCTGTTTGGAAAACTTCAACAGATTTAATAGAGATGTATGTCTGCAGTTCCTGTATCTTGAGAACTTACTAATGGCTTTCTTAGAACTACCTCTTGCTTCTTTAGTTTTCAGATAATGTTTGATGCAACTTGCAGATTTAAAAGCATACTAAATAATGCAAACTGTAATACAAACGAGAAGCAAATTAAATAAAATACTGTGATGCCACTATGTTGTGGTGCATTCCGCAAATACTAAAACTCTTAGAGGGAAGAATAGTCAACAGTGAAATAAATCGTAAATTAGTGTAGTCGTAGTGCAAAATTATTAAATTCCAGTTTCATGCTTTTGTGTAATCTCATCATCAGCTAAATGTTAACTGTTAATTAATTTCTATGCTTTGCACTTCATACTATATTCAGTATCTAGATGTAATGCTTTTGCATTACTTCAGCTTTTTTGTGAACATGTTGATTTATAGCTCAATATTAACTTATATGTAAAGGAAGATATGTTACAGTACTTATTTTTGACAGGAACTGAACTCTTCCCAGTCTTCATTGCATGATGGAGGATTTTTCAACAGGCTGGAAGATGATGTTCACAAAATACTTGAAAGAGAGAAAAGGAGAGTCCAGCTCGCTGATTGCGGTGAAACAAATAACTGCAAATCTCATGAACACAACCAGGCATGTAAAACAGCAGTCATTCTGAAGTGAAGAAGTTTGCCTAATAAAGCTTATTCAATGATCAGAAGGGAGCACCTGGGTAGAAGAAAGCACAAATCAAAAGCATGATAATCTTAAAGAATTAAAAACCCCACAACCCTGTAATATTTTTATCTATTGAAGAGGTATTTAAATGACTTCATTTTTTTTAACACGTAACACTTGTGATTAAAATAATTTTTGCTCCACAGAGAATGCCAAGATTTATTACTGCAGCTTTTATCCTTTTGGTATCTATTCACATATACCTCTTTAATTTTGATCAAAAATTCTCTTCTCTAACAAACAAGTTGTCTTTCCCAAGAATTGAATTCACATGACTAAATTGTCAAGAAGTGATGTTTTCTTGCTTTTAGGAGACTGTTTTGAAAGATGGAAGAACAGAACGACTAAAGCTCGAGCTTGAAAAGAAAGATGCAGAAATCGAGCAACTGAAAAACATAGTAACTCAGTGGGAGGTATGTAGATAATACCATCAAGTAGTAGATAAAATTTAACATTATTATATATTGTAGATGTAATCTAAGACTAAGCAAGCTCTCGAGCAAATTGATCTGCCTTGGAAGTTAGATCTGCTTTGAGCAGGAATTTGGACTAAGTTTTCGGGTCTTTTCCAATCTGTTTATTTTTTAAATACTACTTAGCTTTTCTTGCACTTAAGAACTAAATATTGTTAGGACTTCTTGTCGATTCAGTCCAATATTTGAAGTGGCTAAAGAAATCAGTGAGTATTTTGTCAGGCTTAAGAGAATTTCACTTAAAGCTGCAGTATAACAAGAACGAAGTTCTGTATCTTGTTATATCTTTTCCTATTATGTATAAGTGAAATTGGGAATCAGATTTGCTATATGCTAAAACACAGCAGGAAAAAAAAAATTGCTTTTAATAATGAAATGGTATTGCTTTATAATGGAGTAGCTAGGGAAAATGTCTCCCTGCTTTCAGTCCATGTTAGCATTGACTAGTATCTTGATTTACTCTGGTATCTACAGCAAAAAGGGCAACATTTCAATGAGGAACCAGCATTGTAACAAAATACAGTGAAGCAGCATAGATTTTTAAAAAAATTACTTTAGTACTGTTTTTATTCATTCTTTAAGGTAGACAGCAGGTTGATAGATTGGGAGCTTTCTGATGCTTCAAAGAAGTACTTTTACTTCTAGTTAAATAAAGACATGAACTTTGTTAACAGCTGTTTTCACTGCATACTAAAGTTGGAATCCACAGGTGAAATTTTAAAGTATAAAACCATTCATATTTATGACTGTCAGTATTTGATCACATTTGACAGAATAAACACAATGCATCAGGACACTGGTGAGGTGATGGATGATGATACAGTTGTTTAATTTTATGAACTTGTCCAGAGACTTTAATAAAGCTTTTGGTGACCATGAAAGGTCTGTCTTAAATGTAATTTAATTATCCTCAAAGGCTGGTGTGATACTTAAGGTGAAGACAGTAACATCTTTATTACAAAAAAACCCTATGTCTGAAATCAGTTTGTTTATGCAGACTCTTGAAAAAAGTTTATGAAGAGACTCATGCCAGGAAAAAATAGGCTTACAGCTAAAATACATGGCTAGAGCAGACATTTGTGGCCCATTTGAGAAAAGACTGACTTCTGAAGAAAGAGTGATGATGTCAGATTGGAAAATGAAGCAAAGATGGGTTCTTGAATAGTAAAATGTAAAGATTTGAAGAGGAAAGAAACTGTAATGTCATAGCAGTAACTACTTAATAAAATAATCTGTTGAGCAGTGCAGTCTTGTCCTGCTTGCCAAGTAATATGGAAAATGATTTATATTATCTCAGTCTCTAGAAAGTGCATTATAATTATAATTTTTCATGGGAGAAAGCACAAAACCCTTTGTGCAACAGGCCTGTACACTTCAGGCAGCCCTAAGCTGTGGTTCCTGCACTGACGTAACTCTCTTATTTTTATCTTGCTCTTAGCCTTCTGCTTGGCTTTTTTTCTTGACTCTTGGTTATTAATCCACTTCTGTTGTGTATTCCTTACTTTGGCTGTGATTTAATTAAGACATAGATGATCTTAAAGGTCTTTTCTAACCTAAATGGTTTTATGATTCTGTGATTCTATGATTAGATTCTCTGCAGAAGTCATCATTTTAAACTCTGACTCTAAAAGTTTAAAGTCTAAGTCATGCCTAGTTTATAGAGTACTTTTTTTTTTTTTAGTAGGGTATACATGTAATAATTCAATGTCTTTACTACAGGCAAAGTATAAAGAAGTAAAAGCAAGAAATGCACAACTTTTGAAGATGATGCATGAAGGTGAAAGTAAGTTTTATCAGGAAACTTAAATGTTCTTTTTAAAACATGGTAGGAATTTTCAAAGCAGCTTTTTAGTAAAAACTTTAGTGAGTGACACCTCTAAAGAACTTCAATGAACTACAAAATTTGGTGGACCACCCAGTACTGCATTTCTGTTATTACAGAATGAAATAATCAGTTGCACATTGAGATCACTCTTTGAAATACTAACTGTTCAGTTACAGTTTAGGTACAGTGATTCTTCGAGTTAGACTGTATTTTGGGAAGAAGAAAGTTCATGGCAGAATTGAGCCTTGAAAAATTCTTCATTTCTTCATATTGAGAATTTTAAGTTATCCCCAGATGGCTCACAAACACAAGCTAAATAAACATCTCTGTATTTGAGTATACAGAAGTTTCCATAACTCTGCTTGTATGTGAAACTCATGATCCCAAAGTCTTGTTCTGTTGCCAATATTCAGCTTTCTGATGGACTTTGTTCACGATGGATTTCTCTAAAATCCATGCTGCTTATAGGGTTAAGTGTGGGGTAAGTAGTGCAAGGTTGGGGTTAATCTCCAGAATTTTTCAAGATGCTGCTTACCACACTAGTAGCTAATGATTGGGTTTGATTTACATCATCTAGTCCTCCTTTAGTGACGAGGGCATTATTTAAAGGTAACAAAATAGTGAAATAAAGCAATGTCACTTTATTAATAAAGACCTGTAAATGAAGAAGGATCCTCATGCTGTATCTTTCTTTCTCTGTAGTGAAAGATAAAGCAGAAATACTCCTGCAGGTTGATGAATGCCAATTTATCAAAAATGAATTGACCTTACAGGTAAGAAAGGACTTCTAAATGTAAAATTTCATAGGTATTTCAAAGATGCTATTTATTTAAGGTAGTGATAGAGGCAGGGGAGGGAGGAAGCTGAAACAAAAAAGTGTTTGAAACAAAAAATGTCACATGTCATCCGTAGTCCTGCACTATGTGTGTCAGAGGACATGTATTGTGTAAATCTCCAGTATGAGTCACTTCAAACTCTTTCTGGAAAGACAGCAGACCTCTGCATGCCTGAAATGATTTTGCCCTGAACAGCATTAGGAATATCATTCCCTGGTATCCCAAACTAGGTAGCTCAGAAAGGTGTTTCAGAAGATGCTCCTTTCTTGGGTGGGTTTTGGGTTTTTGTATTTATTTATTTATAGTCTCAAATTTACAAACACAAGTGAGCTACAAATTACTTCAGACATGTCAGTTGGCAAGTCACCATAATAGAGAGCACGCAAGACTTTTTTGCTTAGTTTTTGCTCCATGGTGACTATTACTTCTAAGCCCTTGACTTGTCCATGTCTTACATATAACACGGTACTGTTTTCTGACGGTGATGTAATAAGCTTATCTGTGTTGCATAATATTACATCAGTTAAGTGCTTCATGAAATAAAGTAATGCAGAGTCCAAAGTTGGGAGAGTTTCTAACTTTATAGCTTTTCTGTATCATTATACAGGTAAACCAGTAAACGATGCTTGAAAAACAAGTCACTAAAGAATTTTTTACTTTCAGTTGATCTACAACGATAGTGGTAGTCACTGCTGAACTCAGTGTGTATTACCTCTTTGTCCAACACAATACTAATGGAGAACAATGACTTAATAAACTCGCAGACACTAAGGATATTTTATAAATTCACATTCTGTATGTTTTTAGGTAACTGTACTTCATGCTGCATTAGAACAAGAAAGATCCAAAGTGAAACTACTGCAGGCAGAATTAACGAAATATCAGGTAGTTATTTTCTGTGCTTGTAAGCTTACCTATTCTTGATGTAGCTGAGACTGTCATGAGGTAATGTGCTTTGAACTGACCTATTAGCTCTATTTTTTCCAGTTAAAAAAAAAAAACAACCTAGCAATTCATATTTTAGGAAAGAAACAAGAGCAAAACTAAAGTACAGTTTTGGCAAGTTGAAGTTTTGTACTCTAAAACTTCTTGAAGTATGCTGGTCAATAAATGTAGTTAAGCAACAAGTTAGTTTCACTATCTGTGTAATTGGACTAACTGTACACTTCATGGTTGGGGTTTTTTTTGCCACATTCTTTCTTTGGTTCTGTGTATTAGTTCTGTCTCAAGCCAAATCTTTGTAGGAGATTCACAAGTTATGTTGAAATATGAGTGACCAGTGTCTTGCTGACTGTGCATATGCTGTCTTGTTCAACTTGGCTGCCAATGCAACTCATGTTAGTGAATTTCAGTTACCTTTGGCATAAATGCTGCTTGCTTAATGTATGCTGCTTAACTTTCTGACTTATTTTGAGGAGTGACAGTGTTTGCAAATAAGGATTTGTCCTTGTGCATGACTGGACACATTTTGGGGGTTTTTGTTTGCTTTTGTGGGGGTTTTGATTGTTTGTTTTGACTGAGACCTTTTGCATAGGCTACAAGGAGAGCCTGTGGTATATAATGGAAACTTCTAAGGCAGCCCTGTAGTCTTTGGCAAGCTGTCTTGTTTCAAGTTGCAACACATTGTTTGTCTTGGAATACTATAATTTTGTGAAAACTGGCTCATTGAGCCATAATTATACTTTGTGAAGCAACAGATCTCTTCTGATTACATCAAATTCTTTGTCTAGCAATCCATGAGGTTCTGTGCGTAATCTCTCGTCTTCTTGTCTTTTTTCCCTTTATCACTTTACCGCAAGTGAGCAAGTTCCTTCTTAAAATTGTCTTGTGGCAGTTGACAACTAAATATGCTTGTTCAGTCCTTTATAGACATACCTTTGCTAACGTTAAGTATTTTTCTCTGTAAAATAGAAATTTTAGAATGAGATAAATTTATCTTGTGGTTAGTTATAACAAACAGGGTTAAAAGAATAACAGTAAAAAACTAACAAAAAATGGTCTTTGTTATATGCTTAAGAATTATGGCACAATCACCTATTCTGTTGCTCTTTTTTCCCCTGCTCCCCTCCCCCATTCTAATATGCTTTTATTGCTGTTATTTCTTGCTTAATTCATCACCCTAAAGGCTTGGGTTTTTGTTTGGCTGGTTGGGTTGTTTTTTTTTTTTAACTGGGTGTTTCCTTTTTCTGTGTTTTGCTTTAGGAAAACTGTCTTATCTGCCTTGCAGAATTGTTGCTTCTCCTTTAATTTTTCTCCGTTGTAATCTTGCAGGCTGACCAGGACAGCCTTTCTTATATTACTAATTTTTGTGGCATTGTCTTTGATAACATGAGGCCCACTTTTTTTTTTTTTTAATGGAATACTGCTTTGAAATACAAGAATGCCTTTCAAAAAGATTGGATTAAAAACAAAGCTTTGAAATACAAGAATGCCTTTCAAAAAGAGAAGTAACCAAAATGTGTGGATTAAAAACAAAGAACCAAACAAAAAACAACCAAAAAAAGAGCAATAAACTTGTGTAGTTTTATCCCTAGTTGTTAACATCTCAGTTATGTTTCCTGTAAGTGCCTTGACTGTTTTAATTTATATAACAGTATTTTGTGTTCAGACAAGTTTGTATCCCATAATAATTGCATAATTTAACAAAAGTATGCAACTTAAATCTTGAGTTTTTTTCTTGTTAATTTATACTACTTTAATATGTAAAATAACTGCACATATAAAGTGTCATGTCTAGCATATTAACTAAAATTTGTTTTAATTCTTTCTTACAGAGTGGGAAAAAAGGGAAAAGGCACTCAGAATCTGACCAGTGCAGATGATCTCCTCTGCCACCAGATTCAAAGCAAAAAAACATCAAATCTTTCTTCAGGGTTTAATGGAAATTTATATAGTTGTTGCACAACTGCTCAACTATGCAGTTTTTGAACAAAAATTAGAAAACTAGTATTCCAGCAGAGCTGAAACTAACTGTAATGCCATTAGTTTTTCATCATTCAATAAAATTTACTCTTGCATTTCTTTGTTTGATTTCTCACTTTCACAGACTTTCTCAATTAAACAGTCAACAGTCAGTATTTCCTCTCCCTCTATAGGACATCATGAGGCTCAACAAGGTCAAGTGCAGGGTCCTGCACCTGGGTCACAGCAATCCCCACCATCAATACAGGTTGGGCTGTGAATGGCTGGAGAGCAGCCCTGAGGAGAAGGACTTGGGGGTGTTGGTTGATGAGAAACTGGTCGTGAGGTGGCAATGTGCCCCGGCAGCCCAGAAAGGCAACCGCATCCTGGGCCGCATCAAAAGAAGCACGGCCAGCAGGTCACGGGAGATGATTCTGCCCCTCTACTCCGGTCTCATGAGACCCCACTTGGAGTACTGCGTCCAGCTCTGGAGTCTTCAGCATGGGGAAGACATGGACCTGATGGAACGGGTCCAGAGGAGGGCCACAAAGATGATCAGAGGGCTAGAGCCACCTCCCCTATGAGGACAGGCTGAGAGAGTTGGGGTTGTTCAGCCTTGGAGAAGAGAAGGCTCTAGGGGGACACTGTAGCAGCTTTCCAGTGCTTAAAGGGGGTTCATAAGAAAGAGACTTTTGGTGTGTGCCTGTAGTGACAGGACAAGGGACAATGGTTCTAAACGTGAAAGAGGGCAGATTTAGATTGGACATAAGGAAGAAATTCTTTACAATGAGAGTGGTGAGACACTAGAACAGGTTGCCTGGGCAAGCTGTGGACGCCCCCAGTCCTGGAGGTGTTCAAGGTCAAGTTGGAGAAGGCTTTGAGCAACCTGTTCTAGTGGAAGGTGTCCCTGCCCTTGGCAGGGGGTGAACTTCAATGATCTTTGAAAATTACCGTCTGACCCAAACGATTCTGGGATTCTAAGATTCTATGTTCTGTATCCTTTTCATACCTACACAGGTTTCAGCTGCAAAGTGTGGAAGCCGACATGTGCAACTACCACGTAAAAAGAACATTCACACCTGTTAGCTTTGAACAGTGCCCTGTGCCATTCTTCAGAGCTTGCTTAGTAACAAGTAATTCCTCTTGTGCTAAAACACAAACCTCAAACATTTTTTTGAACCATGTCAACTGTCTGCAAATGCAATATGCAGAATTGTGTGTGGAGTGCTGAATGCACTCCACGATGTTGGGATCTTACTTATTTTGGGATAGTTGTTGCAGTGGATCATTACAGAAGTATGAGAAAATTTGTCAGTTACCTGGGAAATGTGCAGAGAACACAGATGTTGGAGGGAAAGAACGAGAGAAGAGACTAAGGAGGAGACAAAGCAAAATACCTGTAGATCTGAATATAGAAGACTTTTAACTGAGTCTCTTTTTTAAGCAAACTGTAGCAGTAAGCAATTCCCAAAGCAAAATATGTGTGAAGACAGCAATTCACTGTGAGGCAGGAGAGGAAAGTGGGACAAAAGTCTTTATCATAAAAGTACTATGAATCTGTTAAGCACTTACATTTGGCAGTGACTTCTGAAAATTAATACCAGGAAGATGCTAGCAGTGGAATGAGACTTCGAAGAAATTAGGCATTGTAGCCAATAGTCCATAATTATTCAAATTTCATAATAAAACTGGAATTCTTATCGTGGCTTCACTGATTTGGTTGTTCTATCTTTTCTTTGTTGCTTTTTTTTTTTTTTTCCCCATTCTGGCCAGCGTTTGAAAATAATTTCCAAATACCAATACTGATACGACTTGTTCAGAACAGTGGAACGTGACCACATATAATGTCATCTTATGCTAACAGATAAAAACTACCAGGTGGAACAAAGGTAATCTATCTTGTAACTAGTCTGATTCAAAGTAAAACCCCTTTATTTGGGGAGGTTTTCGTTACCTGCTGCCCCATAGGAAATATTTACCAGAACAAGACCAAGACTTTTTTCTCATCAAATCAGTGATGCCTATAGGTTTAAGATCTGACTTTTTTTCCAACATGTTTGTATTTGTAAGCAATTTTTAATTAGGAAATCCAGAATATAGTTATCTTTTCCCAAAATTTAATCAGTCTGTTTCAAGGTGTCCCTAAATTGCAAAACTGTAGTAAGAGAGAATAATTCAAAGTTCTAAATCTTCAGCTGTCTAGAAGCCAAAATCCAAAATATTGACTACCTGCTATCCTATAAATTTGTCCTTCGCTATGTTTTAATTTGCCTGTTTCTATTTGACATAGGGGTGTTTTGTTTTTTCTTTCAGTACTGTCAGTAAAAGCTTCCCTCCTTCCCCAAACACTGGAGAACTCACCTGTGTTGTTTCTTGTGCTTTTGAGCTTGACATAAATGAGAATTTGTATAATGCCTGCTGATTAACAACAAAAGGAATGATACTAAAATGAAACAGAAGTTGTATTATACGTCTGTGTTCATGTCCTCATAAAAAGCTCATTCTGTTTTTACATCCTAAAGAAATAGACACATATTTCCAATTTGAGCAGTGCCAAATACAGTTTCGTTATTGAACAAAACTCCTTTCCCTGCTCACCAGTTGACATATTAGCCTGTCCAGTATAAATTACACAGAAATTCTTCCATCAGCTGATCTGTTTTCTACTGTATTGTTCTTACTCATAAATTTTTGTATTAATCTTGAAAAAACAAATAAATTGTATTTTCTCATATCTAGTTCTTTTTACATTTGTAATGACTGAGTGTTCACAAAGACAAAGCTTTTTTTGTAGCTGTTGCAGCCTGTTTCAGGAGGGGTATCCCCAGTATGTTTTCTGCTGAAAATTCAGCAGTTGTCTTGCTATTACTTTCCCACAATGAGTCACTTTAGACTGCGAGTGTATATAACCTGCTGATAGCCAGTTTCATCATTCTTCTGATCTGCTGTACAAATCTTCAGCACTGTTCTCTATCTGTCCTAGCTGCTTTGAAGGAAGCTGTAAATTGTGCAGGTAGCAACACAATAGACCTTTTTAAAAAAATTTTTAAGAAGGTTCCTTTAAAAAAAAAAATCATCAGAATCTCATTTAAAAAAAA
>NW_015090766.1:609602-617474 GCF_001431845.1 Calidris pugnax | reverse complement strand
AAATTGTCTTGTGGCAGTTGACAACTAAATATGCTTGTTCAGTCCTTTATAGACATACCTTTGCTAACGTTAAGTATTTTTCTCTGTAAAATAGAAATTTTAGAATGAGATAAATTTATCTTGTGGTTAGTTATAACAAACAGGGTTAAAAGAATAACAGTAAAAAACTAACAAAAAATGGTCTTTGTTATATGCTTAAGAATTATGGCACAATCACCTATTCTGTTGCTCTTTTTTCCCCTGCTCCCCTCCCCCATTCTAATATGCTTTTATTGCTGTTATTTCTTGCTTAATTCATCACCCTAAAGGCTTGGGTTTTTGTTTGGCTGGTTGGGTTGTTTTTTTTTTTTAACTGGGTGTTTCCTTTTTCTGTGTTTTGCTTTAGGAAAACTGTCTTATCTGCCTTGCAGAATTGTTGCTTCTCCTTTAATTTTTCTCCGTTGTAATCTTGCAGGCTGACCAGGACAGCCTTTCTTATATTACTAATTTTTGTGGCATTGTCTTTGATAACATGAGGCCCACTTTTTTTTTTTTTTAATGGAATACTGCTTTGAAATACAAGAATGCCTTTCAAAAAGAGAAGTAACCAAAATGTGTGGATTAAAAACAAAGAACCAAACAAAAAACAACCAAAAAAAGAGCAATAAACTTGTGTAGTTTTATCCCTAGTTGTTAACATCTCAGTTATGTTTCCTGTAAGTGCCTTGACTGTTTTAATTTATATAACAGTATTTTGTGTTCGGACAAGT
Organism: Calidris pugnax; assembly: GCF_001431845.1. Lineage (NCBI taxonomy): Eukaryota > Metazoa > Chordata > Aves > Charadriiformes > Scolopacidae > Calidris > Calidris pugnax. The sequence continues at coordinate 616,725 of NW_015090766.1, read as the reverse complement.
TTGTATCCCATAATAATTGCATAATTTAACAAAAGTATGCAACTTAAATCTTGAGTTTTTTTCTTGTTAATTTATACTACTTTAATATGTAAAATAACTGCACATATAAAGTGTCATGTCTAGCATATTAACTAAAATTTGTTTTAATTCTTTCTTACAGAGTGGGAAAAAAGGGAAAAGGCACTCAGAATCTGACCAGTGCAGATGATCTCCTCTGCCACCAGATTCAAAGCAAAAAAACATCAAATCTTTCTTCAGGGTTTAATGGAAATTTATATAGTTGTTGCACAACTGCTCAACTATGCAGTTTTTGAACAAAAATTAGAAAACTAGTATTCCAGCAGAGCTGAAACTAACTGTAATGCCATTAGTTTTTCATCATTCAATAAAATTTACTCTTGCATTTCTTTGTTTGATTTCTCACTTTCACAGACTTTCTCAATTAAACAGTCAACAGTCAGTATTTCCTCTCCCTCTATAGGACATCATGAGGCTCAACAAGGTCAAGTGCAGGGTCCTGCACCTGGGTCACAGCAATCCCCACCATCAATACAGGTTGGGCTGTGAATGGCTGGAGAGCAGCCCTGAGGAGAAGGACTTGGGGGTGTTGGTTGATGAGAAGCTGGACGTGAGCTGGCAATGTGCCCCGGCAGCCCAGAAAGGCAACCGCATCCTGGGCCGCATCAAAAGAAGCACGGCCAGCAGGTCACGGGAGATGATTCTGCCCCTCTACTCCGGTCTCATGAGACCCCACTTGGAGTACTGCGTCCAGCTCTGGAGTCTTCAGCATGGGGATGCGTCCAGCTCTGGAGTCCTCAGCATGGGGAAGACATGGACCTGATGGCACGGGTCCAGAGGAGGGCCACAAAGATGATCAGAGGGCTAGAGCCACCTCCCCTATGAGGACAGGCTGAGAGAGTTGGGGTTGTTCAGCCTTGGAGAAGAGAAGGCTCTAGGGGGACACTGTAGCAGCTTTCCAGTGCTTAAAGGGGGTTCATAAGAAAGAGACTTTTGGTGTGTGCCTGTAGTGACAGGACAAGGGACAATGGTTCTAAACGTGAAAGAGGGCAGATTTAGATTGGACATAAGGAAGAAATTCTTTACAATGAGAGTGGTGAGACACTAGAACAGGTTGCCTGGGCAAGCTGTGGACGCCCCCAGTCCTGGAGGTGTTCAAGGTCAAGTTGGAGAAGGCTTTGAGCAACCTGTTCTAGTGGAAGGTGTCCCTGCCCTTGGCAGGGGGTGAACTTCAATGATCTTTGAAAATTACCGTCTGACCCAAACGATTCTGGGATTCTAAGATTCTATGTTCTGTATCCTTTTCATACCTACACAGGTTTCAGCTGCAAAGTGTGGAAGCCGACATGTGCAACTACCACGTAAAAAGAACATTCACACCTGTTAGCTTTGAACAGTGCCCTGTGCCATTCTTCAGAGCTTGCTTAGTAACAAGTAATTCCTCTTGTGCTAAAACACAAACCTCAAACATTTTTTTGAACCATGTCAACTGTCTGCAAATGCAATATGCAGAATTGTGTGTGGAGTGCTGAATGCACTCCACGATGTTGGGATCTTACTTATTTTGGGATAGTTGTTGCAGTGGATCATTACAGAAGTATGAGAAAATTTGTCAGTTACCTGGGAAATGTGCAGAGAACACAGATGTTGGAGGGAAAGAACGAGAGAAGAGACTAAGGAGGAGACAAAGCAAAATACCTGTAGATCTGAATATAGAAGACTTTTAACTGAGTCTCTTTTTTAAGCAAACTGTAGCAGTAAGCAATTCCCAAAGCAAAATATGTGTGAAGACAGCAATTCACTGTGAGGCAGGAGAGGAAAGTGGGACAAAAGTCTTTATCATAAAAGTACTATGAATCTGTTAAGCACTTACATTTGGCAGTGACTTCTGAAAATTAATACCAGGAAGATGCTAGCAGTGGAATGAGACTTCGAAGAAATTAGGCATTGTAGCCAATAGTCCATAATTATTCAAATTTCATAATAAAACTGGAATTCTTATCGTGGCTTCACTGATTTGGTTGTTCTATCTTTTCTTTGTTGCTTTTTTTTTTTTTTCCCCATTCTGGCCAGCGTTTGAAAATAATTTCCAAATACCAATACTGATACGACTTGTTCAGAACAGTGGAACGTGACCACATATAATGTCATCTTATGCTAACAGATAAAAACTACCAGGTGGAACAAAGGTAATCTATCTTGTGTTTTTTTTCCCCATTCTGGCCAGCGTTTGAAAATAATTTCCAAATACCAATACTGATACGACTTGTTCAGAACAGTGGAACGTGACCACATATAATGTCATCTTATGCTAACAGATAAAAACTACCAGGTGGAACAAAGGTAATCTATCTTTTTTTTTTTTTCCCCATTCTGGCCAGCGTTTGAAAATAATTTCCAAATACCAATACTGATACGACTTGTTCAGAACAGTGGAACGTGACCACATATAATGTCATCTTATGCTAACAGATAAAAACTACCAGGTGGAACAAAGGTAATCTATCTTGTAACTAGTCTGATTCAAAGTAAAACCCCTTTATTTGGGGAGGTTTTCGTTACCTGCTGCCCCATAGGAAATATTTACCAGAACAAGACCAAGACTTTTTTCTCATCAAATCAGTGATGCCTATAGGTTTAAGATCTGACTTTTTTTCCAACATGTTTGTATTTGTAAGCAATTTTTAATTAGGAAATCCAGAATATAGTTATCTTTTCCCAAAATTTAATCAGTCTGTTTCAAGGTGTCCCTAAATTGCAAAACTGTAGTAAGAGAGAATAATTCAAAGTTCTAAATCTTCAGCTGTCTAGAAGCCAAAATCCAAAATATTGACTACCTGCTATCCTATAAATTTGTCCTTCGCTATGTTTTAATTTGCCTGTTTCTATTTGACATAGGGGTGTTTTGTTTTTTCTTTCAGTACTGTCAGTAAAAGCTTCCCTCCTTCCCCAAACACTGGAGAACTCACCTGTGTTGTTTCTTGTGCTTTTGAGCTTGACATAAATGAGAATTTGTATAATGCCTGCTGATTAACAACAAAAGGAATGATACTAAAATGAAACAGAAGTTGTATTATACGTCTGTGTTCATGTCCTCATAAAAAGCTCATTCTGTTTTTACATCCTAAAGAAATAGACACATATTTCCAATTTGAGCAGTGCCAAATACAGTTTCGTTATTGAACAAAACTCCTTTCCCTGCTCACCAGTTGACATATTAGCCTGTCCAGTATAAATTACACAGAAATTCTTCCATCAGCTGATCTGTTTTCTACTGTATTGTTCTTACTCATAAATTTTTGTATTAATCTTGAAAAAACAAATAAATTGTATTTTCTCATATCTAGTTCTTTTTACATTTGTAATGACTGAGTGTTCACAAAGACAAAGCTTTTTTTGTAGCTGTTGCAGCCTGTTTCAGGAGGGGTATCCCCAGTATGTTTTCTGCTGAAAATTCAGCAGTTGTCTTGCTATTACTTTCCCACAATGAGTCACTTTAGACTGCGAGTGTATATAACCTGCTGATAGCCAGTTTCATCATTCTTCTGATCTGCTGTACAAATCTTCAGCACTGTTCTCTATCTGTCCTAGCTGCTTTGAAGGAAGCTGTAAATTGTGCAGGTAGCAACACAATAGACCTTTTTAAAAAAATTTTTAAGAAGGTTCCTTTAAAAAAAAAAATCATCAGAATCTCATTTAAAAAAAAAGGTGAGGTGAGAAAGCCAGAAAGAAGAGAAAAAGGCTCCTATTTACTGGAAATTAGGAAGGGTTCAGATGGCACAGGTTCTGCACTACCTTTGAAGTAGACAGTTAATGCAATACCCCAGATTAAAGTTTCCCATGCTGAAATTAGGAGTACTAATGAATTTGGAGAAAAAAAAACCTGAAGTGAGGGGAACTGAGGCGTCTTTGCCCAATGAAAAGCTCCACACAAAAGAGGTTAGCGAGACCGGGAGGCTGTTGGGAAGAATAAAGCACAGGGTATATGCAGGATCAAGCTGGAGAAAAAAACGGCTGGGATGGATATGACTAAAAGCAACTACAAAACTTTAAATATTACTTTTGTGATTCAAACCAACAGAAATAAATAGGGATGGGGCTTAGGTAGTAGAGTGTAATTGAGAAACACCTGTTGACAGATCAGGATAATAGAAGTGATGACTTTTTTTCTAGACTTCCGAGTGTGTCATTCTAGCGAAGAACTAGCAGTCACCCTTCAGAACTCGGGGCTCTACTCTTGACTAATGCTACTTGTATGAAGACCTTTAGAAATATAAGGAATGTTAAGTGCAGTTTAGAGCAAAAATTTGGAGATGTTGCATGTAAGTTTTACTGTCATTAGATCACTCTGTCTAAATTCAAAATTGCATCACTAACTTCAGGTAAAACATTAAACTGAGTTTAGTCAAACTAGTTCAAAACCTTTTACCAATATTCTTAATTTGGTTCAGTTCGATTAAGCCAGTACTTTCATTTGGATGCAAAATACACTCTAGTCATTGAGTGCCCTGGGTTCATTTTCAGTTTGTTTGTTTGTTTCAAGCCAATTTAGGTGATTTTGCATGCATTTAAATCAACTACCTACAGAAAAAAAATACCAAATTGAAGATGTCTAGTCAGAGTTGGGAGTTAAGCTGAACTTCTGCAGTAAATACCATCACCATGGGTGAGGAAAACGGAATGGCATAAAAATTAAGCTGCTCTATAATAAATGTCCTGAATTATATTATTTTAGATCAGAAACTGATGCAGAAAAGTTGCACAGGTGGTTATAGAAAGGGGAAATAAATGCACAGGTGGAAGGAGGTGGGAAAGAAAAGAAAAAGCAAGAGGAAAGAATAAAGTGTTAAAACCCCCAACAGCCTAAGGAGGATTAAGAACTCCAAATTCTTTGCTGTGTCATTTTCATTTTCCATATATTGTGTATAAGCTGTGGTCTCAACTATCTTACTGTGAACATGCATGCATGTTGCCCTGGTTTAGGGTATTTTCCATCTGGACACTTCCAATACTGGCAAACGAGTTCCCATAGCCCTGTTACCTGTACCAAAATTAAGATGAAGAAATAACCATTCTTTGCTAAAATTTCCCCTTTGCTTAGTTAAGAACTTTTGACAGCTTCCCAGTTATTCTCTATGAATTTTTAGTATCTCTGTTCCTTATAACACACATACATCAGTAAATAATGCTAATGATTATTTCTTTAACTTGTAAATCTCTGCTAACCATAACCAGGTAGCAGTACTACTCGACTACAAATTCTACTCAAGTAATGATACCGTCACCATGTGCTGGGTCTAGAAACTAAGAAGGGACTGGGATGAGGAACATCTCCTTGCACTTTGATCTGATTGATTTCTGCTTGAAATCACTGCTTGATTGCAGTGCAAAATGTTACTTCATAACGTCCCTTGTTCTGCCAGTCCACAGGACAACGTAGCGCCGGCATGTGTCCAAGTGCCCTGCTGCAGCAGAATTCAACACCTTGTAGGGCTGCGACTAATGGGGAAAGGAAGTAGGGTGACCAATGAAAGGCTCAGTGGTTAAATGTACCACTGAAATAATTTTTAACTGCAACAAACCAAAGCTCTGGGACAGGCAAAACCAGGAGTCACCCTCAGCCGGTCTTTGGTATTCCTATTTTAAGGCCTCATAGAAGGTCTTGAATTCTTTTAATAAAAATTTTAGAGGCTTGGAGCCTACTGCGTTTTATTACGCCATTTTTAGTATCAGCTGAAATGATTTACATAGAATTCCTGAGAGAATATCCAACAGCAGACCAAGCCAGCAAACCACCTGGTGAGTCAGGCTCCCATGGGAAACGCCAATTCTTACTTAAGGACAATGAAGAAAGGGCATTTGAGTCTAGAAGTTAAAGCCACGCATGTATTGTACACCAAAGCAGAAGCAGGCATCTTGAATTTCCTGAGAGAGAGGAAAACCACTCATGTTCTGGGAAAACACCTAATTTGGTGACACTAGGTTTAGTCAGTGATTAAGTTGGCAGCCTGTCACAAGTGGCGTTCCCCAGGGTTGAGTACTGGTGCCAGCTCTCCTTAGCATCTTTATCAACAACCTGGACAAGTGGATCAAGTGCACCCTCGCAAAGTTTGCAGAGGACACCAAGTTAGGCTGGGACTGTTAGGCAGGATTTCCTTGAGTGTAGGAAGGCTCTACAGAGGGATCTGGACAGGCTGGATCGATGGGCCGAGGCCAATGGGATGAGGTTCAACAAGGCCAAGTGCTGCGTCCTGCACTCGGGTCACACCAGCCCCAGGCAGCGCTACAGGCTGGGGGAGGAGTGGCTGGAAAGATGCCTGGTGGAAAAGAACCTGGGGGTGGTGGCAGAGAAACACCCGAACATGAGCCAGCATTGTGCCCAGGTGGCCAAGAAAGCCAACAGCATCCTGGCCTGCATCAGGAACAGCGTGGCGAGTAGGACCCCAGAGGTGATCGTCCCCCTGAATTGGCACTAGCAAGGCCCCACCTTGCGTCCAGTTTTGGGCCCCTTACCACAGAAAAAGGCATTGAGATGCTGGAGTGGGTCCAGAGAAGGGCAATGAAGCTGGTGAGGGGTCTGGAGCACAAGCCTTATGAGGAGAGGCTGAGGGAGACCGGGGGTTGCCCAGCCTGGAGAAAAGGAGGCTGAGGGGAGACCTTATCACTGCCTACAATCTGAAAAGAGCTTGCCGCAAGGTGGGGGTCAGTCTCTTCTCCCAAGTCCTGAGTAACAGGTTGAGAGGAAACGGCCCCAAGTTGCAGCAGGCGAAGTTTAGATTGGATATTAGCAAAAATTTCCTCATCAAAAGGGCTGTCAAACACTGGAACAGGCTGCCCAGGCAGCGCCGAGTCGCCATCCCTGGAGGTATGTAGAGCCCGTGTAGCCGTGGTGCCGGGGGACAGGGCCTGGCGGTGGTGCTGGCAGCGCTTCCCGCCAGGCTCGATGGTCTCCGGCGTCTTTTCCAGCCTGAACGACTTCATGATTCTAAGCTGTTTTTTCGCCCAGGCTGGAGGCGAACGAGGCCCCCGCCTCTGCAGCCCTTCCCTTAAGGCTGTAAATGCCGTCAGACCCGGCCGCTTTTCTCGCCCTTTCCAACCCAAAAAC
>NW_015090766.1:576482-609315 GCF_001431845.1 Calidris pugnax | reverse complement strand
GGGGGAGGGCGGGGGGGACCTGACGGGAGTAGCCGAGTTGGGGTGAAGGGCCCGGAGCCGGCTGGAGCGCGGCCCGGGAGAAGAGCCCAGGCCCAGGGTTCCCGCCTCTGGCGCTGCAGGGCGAGGGCCCTCCCCGGTGACAAAGCAGCTCCTGATCGCCCGGGAGCTGTTGGGCGAGTACCAGGGCCCGTCCCGGCCCAGGAGAGGACTGCTGTCATCTGAAGCTAGTGGGGGTAGTGAAGGAACCTCCCGCTTCCTCTCCTCCTCCCCGGCTTCTCTCCTCCCTGTTGCAATGGTGGCAGAGCCGGCCCAGGAGTTGGATGCAGCTCGGTTTCTAACTGTGAGTTGTCCTGTTGAGCTGACTCAGTCTGCAAGTAGGAGGCTGGCCTGGCCGGCTAACTAGCATGACTAGAAAACGTATGCAGTCGCCTGCCTCGCAGCTCTCTATTGCCAGTGGTTGTCTTCATCTAAAACTGACTTTAAAAACAGCCAGTAGGTTATCTGGTCTTAGGATACCAGGTTGGGAAGGGACATCTGGTCCAACCTTACTTGGCAACAGCACAGTCTAGACAAGATGGCCCAGCACCCTCTCCAGCTGAATCTTAAAAGTGTCCAATGATGGGGAAGCAACCACTTCCTGGGGCAGATAATTCCAATGGCTGGTTGTTTTCGTTGTGAAACATTTTCCTGTTGTGTCCAATCGGAATCTCCCCAGGAGTAACTTGTACCCCTTACTCCTCATCTTTTCTGTCTGACACCTCGTAAAAAGGGAGTCTCCCGTCTTCTCTGTAGCCACCCTTTAAATACTGGAACACGGCGATAAGCTTTCCCCTGGTGATAAGCTTTCCCCTAAGCCTTTGCTCAAGGCTGAACAAACTTTCCCTAAGCTTTTTCCTGAAGATGTCTTCATTTTAGGGAAGTCGCATCCTTAGACTGTGTGTGTAAATTTTGCAGTACAAATAAAGTGCACCTTCTGCTGTATTTAAATGTGCTAGCTGTTGATATGGTACTTTGCCTGGCAGTACTTTCAGATAACTCTGAATTATTATGAGGGTCTTTTTTGTGTTCTTGTGAAAGTCTGTGCTCCGTTGTGCCTTTGGCTCAACAGATGCAGTGACACTTACTGACTCATCCTGCAACTCTTACGTTTTTCTTGGAGGTTTTCCATGCAAGTATTGACTGAAACTTCATTTATTTAGATTAGAAACCTACAAATTGGAGAAAAGGTGTAAGTGTTAAGGTAGAGGCTCTATAAACCCAGGGTCTCCTGTTTGTGAAAGATGTAGACACTGCTGTGCTAAAGTACTCCAGAAAGTGAAAATCCCTGAAGGAGACTCGAGCTTACTTCATTTTCTATAGAATGTCTCTGAAACTCTCACTGAAATGTCTCTGAATGAGGCAACTCGGTTTGATTTCACATTTTTTTCACATTTATATTTCAACCCTCATGTTTCCCCTAACTCCCCTTCCCGGGTGGGGAGAGATCATCAGGTGATAGAATAATTGTCTGAACGACAATGAATTGTTACAGGTTTTCTAAAACTGTAACAGGTCTGTTTTAGGTTCAGGGCTTTCTATGTCAGCATTTGGCTTTCGGGTATCCCAGACATAAGTTTCATTGAGATCTTGTCTCCAGTTGCCAGAGGGGTGAGAGTACTCTCTTGTCTTCACTGCTCTTTTGCAGCTGCAGTATTGTGTGCTATCAGCTACTCTCTCTGCAAGCTTAATCTAGGCATTTCTCCCAAAGGTAAAATGACTGTGTTTGCTTTTTAATACTGTCCACTGCTTTCCCAGCAATCTCAGTCTGAAAGGGGTGCTTTTCACTTCTCTGTTCTCTATAGATTGTGAGCAGCATCAATGCAGTTTTTGTAAAAGTCTTTGCAGGTTTGTAGGGGTTTGGTTTGGTTTTTTGAAAGAGAGATTCACATGTTGTATGTAACCTGAGGATCACATTTGTTCTGAAAAGCAGTCTGCAGTTAGTTCGGGTACTTCATGAATTATGAACAGATTTAGTTATGATGTGCATTTTGTAATCTATTTGACTTCAACAAGATTGTTTCAAACGCGAATGCCAGTGGGGCTGCCAGGTTTTCGAAGAAGCAATTATCTTAAAAAACTGAAACACTTACACAACCTAGCAAGAATGTGAATTTTTACTGAAAGCAGCCTTGCAAGTTTAGGTAATTAATAGAACACACTGCTTAAAACATCTCTGTTGTCCACAGTATCTTAAACTCTTAATAATGTCTCTCTTGGAGCTGCTGCTAACAGATCAGATCTGCAGTTATATCTTGATTCCTGTGAAGCAAGGTTGCCCCTGTGGGTTGACCATTTGCTTGGAGTCCCAAACAATATCATAGCTAGAAAATCGCTGTCCCTGTACTGTGACTACTATTGGCTGTTTTTCTTAAACTGTAAAAATGAGGTGGTGTTAATAATATGCACCAACAGTAGATGTGATGTTTCTAGAGCCAGCCTTGAAAATAGGTTAATCTCGAGTACAGAACAGGTTCAACATCTGTTCAACTGCTTCTGGGATCCGGAAGCAGTTTGTGCTGTTGGCATAGGTGGGCCAGCAATGCCCGCCGTATTTGCAGGTTTTAGAAAACCTGAACAACCCTAAACTCATACAGCAAAATAAAGGTCATTCCATTGTATGTTTCTGTAGCTAATATTATGACTTAATGAGTTGATTTGTTGTTCGTTTGCGGTCGTTTCGGAATACTGCCAAAATGAAAATCTGGATTTTTAGGTTAAATATTTTTGGTCATCAGGGACAAACTTGGGGCTACACAAAGCATATTTTATGTTGCTCCGGTAATGTAAACCAGGTTTGCAACTGTCCTAAGTCCAGGAGGATTTTTCCCTATGTTGGAAGACTTCAGCAGCGCAGGATTTGTTACTGTTGATCCTGTGTTGTACAGCTAGAACAGCAAGTAAGCAGGCTGGAATGGAAAATAACCTTCAAGTTGAAAGCCACTCTGGTAGGTGAGTTGATTGCAAGTGCCACGCGTTTGTCTTTTTTCCTGTGGAATGTATTTGATTGTGCTGAACACAGTATTAGGGCAAGGACCGAATATTTGCTTTCTTGTCTGGGTATGATACTTAGTGATCTTGCTCTGTGCAAAGACTTCGTGAACACCTGGTGAGTAAAGATGAATACCTATAAGCTTGCTGACTTTAGCTGCCCTTGACAGTGCTGATACTTTAGCTCAGTAACACTGTTTGTCTTTTGGCTTTTTTTTCCCTTCTGTTTGTTTTCCGAGTTCATGGCAATACAGCCTTTGCAGTTTCTTGCTTAGCAGAGTTGATTTAACAATATGCTTTGGTAAAGACTGTAGACAAAGAGGAGGTAAGCTCTTATGGACAACTCATGTCTTAACGTCTTGGTGAATTACTTCAGTTGTTTGAGTGATGTGGTGTTGGAACCAGTTGCATGCAAAAGCAGTTTTATCTTTTAAACTCTTTACACCATAAGAGAATTTTAGAAGAGTTAAATGTTGCTGAGACTTGATGGCATGCTTCTTCTAATGCCCAGTGTTGAAATCTGCAGTGTTCAAGGGTTTATTGTAACTGGTTCAGAGTTACTGTCTGCCCAGTATGTATGCAGACTGCTGTATACCAAGTTGTGTATTCTGTGAACTTTGCAACTGAATAACATGCTTGCTGTATATGTTTAACTGGTAGGCCAACAAAAAGCAGATATAGCACTAATAATTCCAGAAGCTTGCAGTTCTTGCAGAGAATTATTGTCAGTCCCGTGATTGTCTGAAAATTTCAGAGTAATGTCTGTCTGAAAAAGTTAGTGAAATTGAGTTTAGTTCCACAGAAAACAGATTTGGTTCTTTTGGTTTGGTTTGGTTTTTTTCTTTTCCTTCAACCTTTTCATGGAGTTGCTCTTCAGTGTGGAGTACAGTTTTCAGTTATAGCATACTTAACATTTTATAGTATGTTTTTAAACTAAGCAAAAACATAAATATTGTGCTTTCTGTACTACACTAAATTATAAATAAAAACCCCTGACCTACTGAATTATATGTGTAAATGTATATACTGGGTTGAGATTCTGAGTTTTGTCAAATGGAGATCTCATGAAGTTGTGTTCTCTGATAATAAATTGAGTCCAGTTTATGGTTGAAACTGAAATCCAGGATTTCAGATTTGAGGCTGGTTCTCGCAATGGCAAGCTGGTAGTATTCCTCTTATGAAGATCAAGCAGGTGTAGATGGTAAGGGCAATACTGGGTGATTTGCTAGTGCAGCATCTTTCCTGACTTGTGTATGCTTTCAGTACTTTATGTAATGTTTATTTCATTAGAATAGTTAAATTTCAGTTCCTTCAATTTAATCTGGTTCTGTCTCAGTGTTTTGCTATAGTCCAGGGTTTACTGAATAGTACACCCAAAAGAGATTGAAACTGTATAATGGAGTCCAGTTTGTTCTTCTTTTCCAGGATTATAATTTAGCTTTCTGTTGGCACCCAAGGCACTTGAGTACATGAATTGTTTAGTTGTTCAACACTAGGTTTTGCATTGTCTGGTGTCTGCATTGAAATGTATTTGTGTGACTTTATGGAGTCTGCCTTGCAATATAGTCTGTTTATTTGTGTTTCTTAAGGTATTTTTTAACTTATTTTGGCAACTTGAATAAAATTGTTTTAGAGCAATGGTAGATGGCTATTTGGTAGACTAAAAACCTGTAAAAGAAGTTATATTGACTTTCCTGACAGTGGGCTTAGATGTAACTTTAAATTATCAATTATCTAACCATGGTACTTAGCAAGTATTTTCTGCTGAATGGCTGGCAGATGTAGTAAAATAAGAATACCTATTTAAATAATCCTGTAAAGTGTTTTACATGTAAGTGATTTTCTGAGGTTCATTTTGATATTTCAATTTTTTAATCCTCTTAAAACTTTATCTATGTCAAATTGGGCCTTCCTTACTCCTGTGATTTCCTGTGGGTTTGTTTTGCTAGCGTCCCTCACCCTCAGTTACAGATCAGGGATGTCACAGAATTTTTAAAGATTGTCCCATGTACAGTTTAAAATGGCCAACAGCAGAGAAAACCCTAATGAATGAACAGCTGTGGTAGAGGTGTCATGGTAAGACATTCTACATATTTATTTTAGAGTCCAGTCAACTTCTCAATTTAGTGACTTCAAACCTTGGCTATACAAGGAGTGTCACTGTCTGGGAGTAGGGTTAGGTCAAAAATCTTAAGAACTGGGGATTACATAGTGACGTGGAGAAAAATGCTTTAATTTAGACTTCTTGTTGATGGGTTTAATTGTTCACTTCCACTGACAGGCTAGAAAGAGTGTTAGCCATTATGTCTGTCATTTAGATGAGTGAACTACACCCCAAATTTAAAACTTGCTAAAGCCAAACAATTTAAGCAATTTTTGCTTACCTAGAAGTTCATATGAGAAGTTCTTCTATTGGCAGTAACTCACAAGTCAGTGTCTCCTCAGGAAAAATGGATGTTGCCCAAGCTCCTCACAATTAAACTGAAGGGTAAAGCATCTTCTGTCATCTTGTGAAAAAGAAAGCATAGGGTAGAGTCTCAAAAAGGAGCTCTACCACAAGAACCCCATTTTACACTTAATCTTTTTATGCCCTTTTGCTGTCTTAGTGACTTGTTAGAGAATGGGCTAGTTCTGTTACAAGTACAACACAGCCCACCAGTAGATTGCGAAGTGCTTTTATGGAGAAAGGAAGTATTGCTAACCACTTCTCCTAAGTCAAAGCATGGAGGAGTGGAGTGGCTTGCTGAAGGGTGCCTGAAGGAAGAGATAGCAACAGCTAGAACAGGAATCCTGAGCCCTTCCCACTAGGTTGCACTGCTGTGGTTTTCCTTTATGGGCTACTAGCCTTGTAAGATCATCAAGAATCTGAATTTGTTTCTTGAGATGAGTTTCTTTAGGAGGTTGGTTTGGTTACAGAACTTTGAGGAAATAATTTGATTGTCAGATTGTCATGGGTCATTGACAGGAGCATAGGAAGATAGTAGCTCTGAGTCATGAAAGACAGACTAAATTTATGTAGAAGCCTAATTTTGGGTGTGCTTTCTACACTTTATCTACTGCAAACTGTGGGCCAAAAGTGCTTTCCTGCAAAACCGCAAGTTCTTGTCCCCCTTCTTGTATAGTGTCCAAGAATTGTGCAATGAAACCTTGTTTTTGCTGACTCGCTTAAGTTCACAGTCGTGAGATTACCAGGTGTGATTCACTGGAAAAGGACACCACAGCTATCAGAGGTTGTATTGCCATGAGTGTGTTTGTTTCCCTGTTTCTTGCGTCAAGAAGACCTGTAGCCATTAATTCTGTTGTATAAAAGAAAAGCTAGAGATCATCAAAGTTAGCCTCTGTTGAAACTGCTGGCCATGGGTGTAAGAGAGGCTGGAGTCCACCTAATATGGTTAGCTGTCTATGTTAATAGGAGGAGCAATTGAAAGTTTAAATGGTCATGGGTGTGTTTTGAAACGGCAATGCTGAACAAGGTAATGTGATTTGAAAGTCTTCCTTTGTAGTAGAACTGTTTGAGGGACTGCTGGGAACGTAAACTGCAGTTCAACCCTCTCGATGCAAACCTTTGCTACTACTGCGTTCAAAGCTCAGCTTGGTGTGGGAAGAATCAGCAACTTTGCTTTTTTATTGTCATCTAGATAAAGTTGTAGCTTAGTATTTTCAAAGCAGTTGCAGTTTTTAGGGGCGCATTTTCTGTTACTTTTCAGTGGGAATTGGATGTTAATTCCCAGAGGCCTCTTTCAGACTGTTACTGGAATTTAATTTTTAAATGTAGAGGATTTGAGAAAGGAAGACAAATAAATGGAAAATACTCTTTTTATTCTTTTTTCATAACATTTATTATATAAATGGGTAGTTATGTTATTACAGTTGCTGTTTTGATGTCGCAGAGTGAATCAGCAGAAGCTTTTGAATCACTATATGGTGGTAACATATTGAAGGACAGTTTACAAGTTAAGATTTTTATTTTGCCTGGAATAACTTTTTACTAGGCCCTTCCTAGATCAGCTTGTCAGATGGTTGAATCACAGAATGATATCATAGAATGATAGAGGGTTGGAAGGGACCTCTGGAGATCATCTAGTCCAACCCCCCTGTCAAAGCAGGTCATGTTAATAGGTTAATGTTTAAAGTATGGATCTGCTTTGCAAAGTGACAGACTCTATTTGTGTCAGTTGTTCTTCTCCATGGGTATTCAGACATTTGCTTTATTCAGTGACAAAATGTTTACTTTAACTAATTCAGGTAGGAGTATGCATTTGTTAACTGGGCATCAATACCTTGGTGTCCACCCGTAACTTGCAAAAAAGTTCTGAGGCAATCAAGTTGAGGAGGTGCAATAGAAGTCCTTAACTTGCTTTGGGGAGCCTTTCTTTGTGCTAACGTGGAACAAAAAAAGCGGAGATGTCTTAGTGGAATATTGTGCTGAATTTTTTTAAGTTGTGTGAATATGAGGATATTTGGCATGGAAATTGAGATTGAAAACATTCACATCTTTTTAGCAGCACACCAGCACTTCTTGCTTACAATGTGAAAAAGTTACACTGTTCTTTTCCTAAAAAAAAAAAAAAAGCTGATAGAAACAAATTAACTTGACGTAAAAAGGTAATGTGGACAAGGTGTTTAAACAAGGCTAGCTTTAGATTTGCTCTAATTCATGTCAAAATTATAACTTGCTATGCTTTGAGGAGGCTGTGACCTTAAATTAATTTGCTCTGGTTAAGAATGCTTTCTCTGTTTCTCTCTTGGGAAGCAGGCCTCTGTCTAGTTATGAGTCTTGTGTTTCAGTCTGATTCTTGTTGTGCTTCTCTCCATTTATTTGTCTAACAGTTATGTCTAAAACTGACATAATTTTACATTATTTTTATTGTATTCAGTTACTAGTGGGGTATAGTTTATGTGTTAGGTGTTAGGTGCGGTGAAACATTATGTTTAAAACTTCAAGTTCCTTTTTATGCTCAGATATAACTGAACACCCTTGTAATATCACAATGCCTAGTACTATCACAACGAAGTAAAACTTGTATTTTAGAACAGTAAAGCAAATCAAGTGAAACCATTTCTTGCTATGTTACATGTTAATAAACAGGAAGAGTCAGTGCAAGAGAATTGGACAGAAATGCCCATCATTTCCAGGTAGTGATACTTTGAACTTCTCCTGCTTTTGGTTTTGTTTGCAAAATAACCTGCTTGGTTTCATGTAGTCTTCTGTGAATGAAGTGTCAAACAGAGGGCTTGGTCCTTCTTATACCCTGTCATTTCAGAAGTCCCAAGTTTGCACGGAACGCAAGTGAAGCTGATGAAGAGATAGAGCTCTTTTTTTGCATTTTGGTTAGGCTTTTAATGGAAATGTGCCTCAGCCAAAATTGGTGACAATTTTATTATTGTGGCTGTAAAGAGATTTATTGTGCATTTGGACCATTCATCTATGTTGCTGTAGAGGCTGTTTTGGGAGTCTTGGCTGTTGCTTTCATGTCTTACTGTAGTGTTGCTTTTGTAGAGCATCTAAATTGCATTACATGCAAATAGGGAAAAGAACGTGTATAGCTTTTGATGCCTACATACTAGTAATATTAGATACTGTTTGTTTATGTTCTATAAATGGTGTTTTGTTTCCCTGACCTTTTGAGTAAATAGCAGCTTTTAGAAATGTGGAACAGGGCTTTTTTAAAGATAAAGCAATTTGAAGCAGGTTATCAGACAATTTGAGTGTGTTCAGAGGACGGTGACCAAGAGAGTGAATATCTTAAGGGCAAGACTTGGAAGCACTGGCTGAGGTCACTTGGTTTGTTCAGATTGGAGAAGAGAAGGCTGAGGGGTGCCTTCATTGCAATCTACAGCTTCCTCAAGGTGAGCAGTGGAGAGGGAGGTTCCAATCTCCTCTCTCTGGTGACCACTGACAGGACATGAGGAAATGGAATGAAGCTGCATGAGGGGAAGTTCAGATTGGACATTATGAAAAGGTTCTACACTGAGAGGGTGGTTGGTCACTGGAAGAGGCTCCCCAGAGAAGAGGTCATGGCACCAAGCCTGTCAGAGTTCAAGGAGCTTCTGGACAATGCTTTGAGTTAGATGATTTAGTATTAGGTATTTTTGCAACGAGCAGGGAGTTGGAGTCAATGATCCTTATGGGTCCCTTCCGACTTGAGATATTCTACATTTCTATGAATGCTGTTATACTGCAGCATCAGCGTTCTGATGAGAAGTTGTAGATCTCACTGTCAGAACATGTTATAGAAAACGCAATAATAAATGAGTTTGGGTAAATTACATTACTCTTTGTTTTGGCACTGTGTGGCAGTTCTTTAATCTTATGCATTAGCATTGTACAGATTGTGAGTATTTCTGCTGGTTTTATGTTACTTTGGAACATGTATTAAGAATAATTGACCAGAAGAATGCAGAATTGGAAGCAGCTGCCTGAATACTTGCTTTGCAGAAAAGGGGCTAGAGTTAATAGCTGTTAAATAAGTCAGCACTCTTACACAAATGTTTTCACACATGGATTTCTCATTTTTTCTTAAAAGTAAGAATATAGCTTGCAGAGTGTGGCATTTATCCTGTTGTTCCACTAAGTGTAGATAAGAACTGGTGTGGACTATTTTGGCCAGTTTGAGCCCCACTCTTGCAAAACATTGTAATTGGATTTGAAAATCCAAAGAGTGCTGGGAATGATTGGATTAGAAAACAACCCTCAAGGAAAGATTAACCTTACTGCAACCCTTTATTCTAAGGAGAACAACAATCTGTTTGTGTTGTCCGTTGTGGGCAGGGCAACAATGAAAAAGGATAGTGAAACACTGGTGTAGGTTTCTTGGAAAACAGTTACTGGGACCTCAGAGAACAGACTAGATAAACACGTTGGGAATAATTTGCGTAAGTAACCCACTTTGGGTGAAGGTATGGACTTTTTAGAGTACTCAGAAGTCTAAATATTGTCAGTATAAAAGCTGTCTTAAAAGTTGTTTCTCCAAGAACTGGAAGTGCAACTAACTGTGTGAGCAGACTTTTAACTAACCAAGGCCAAGTTCCTACCCAAACACAGAGACTTTTTACTTCAAAATCTCATTTTCAATCTTTTTTCTCTTCTGATACTATAAACTATTTCAATTAGAGACAAACCTTCAAAGCGTAATACAGTGGGATTTTACTTTTTTAGTCCGGCCTATTATAAAATGTAATTATTAATAACTAACTGCAAGAGTAATGTTTTATTTTCTTATATAAAGCAGGAATTCCCTAGGATGTTTAGGGTGTTTTTTAAAATAGAATGGTCAGCTTAATTTTAAAACGTTAACTTCTGAGGACTTCCTATCTGCCTGGGATTCTTTTAAAAATACTTAGCCTATTGAGTAGTCTTGTTGAATAAATTTATCTGACTTTTATAACCAAGTCGTCACAATTTTTCTTGGTTATGTTCCTTTTTAAGTTTTGTGAGTTTTTTTGCTTTTGGTGAGAGTGTTTTTCTAGAGAATAATAAATCTCAGTCAGAGCTCAGTCAAAGCATAATCTGATTATTATTGGCTAGGAAGGCAGGAAGGTATACAGTTGTTTTAATGAAGGTATGATTTCCTGGTTGGCTGAAGAATGTGGCTATTCACCATGCCCAGGGCTGCAAACATATTAGATGTAGCTATGTCATGTGTTGATTGAGAAGGCAGAGCCACCTGGGCTCTGTCTTTGCCTTTGTGGAAAGGGATGCCAGTTTTGACATGTTTTGGTTTTGACACATGTAAGGCAGCAAAAATATGTCTGAGAGAATACTCCACTGTTCAGTTCCACCAAATGTCTAGACAGATTTATTGTACTTGTGACGTTGCATCCTTGGTCTTTGAGCAATGGATGGCTTCATTGGCTTGTGTGTATATATATTTCAGTGTATACTTACTACTGTATAATTATATACATACTTTACAGCATATATATGTGTATATACTACTTATATAGTACTTATAAATATAGGGCATATGTAGTATATATATACACACTATAATATGTATTTTTTGTATATATAGTATCTATATACTACTATGAGTGCTAGTATATGTGTATTGTCATGGAAGCCACAGTAGTCTTACTAGTGATCTAGATGTGAAACTCATCTGAATTTTATTGTACGGAAAAGAAATAACTATTTCCCATCTTCCTATGGATCAAAAAAGTTCAGAAAACTTTATTAAACTATTTCTAGATTGTGTAAAGCAGAATGTGCAGTGCAAGTGGGGTAATACATTAAATATAAACAAAATAGCTTGTACTAATATAATTTAAGAATTTATAGTTCAGTATTCAATTACATAAATGTATAATATTAACTTTTTTTGTTTAGTTCAAGGAAGAAATCTCTAAGCGTTTCAAGTCACACACTGATCAACTTGTGTTGATATTTGCTGGAAAAATTTTAAAAGATCAAGATACTTTGACTCAACATGGAATTCACGATGGACTCACTGTTCACCTGGTTATCAAAACACAAAACAGGTAACCTTACTGATAAGTGATCTTTTATTTATCTCTCAGAAGTAAAAATGCCCTGAATTCTTTGCGACAGCTTTCTGTTGGATAAAACCTAGATTCAACTAAACCACTTCAATCAGCTCCTTCGTCACAGCTGGTACAGATCTTTGATTTATCTTGTATTTTAATGAATTCATATTTCTAAATGCAAGTCTCTTGCTTTTTTTTACTTAACGTTTTTGCTTTTAGTGCTGAGTGCTGGCTGTGCTTTTAGGTAGATACCAGCTTAGTTCTTAGAGATCGGCTCTTACCATCCATAAAGATACACTGTGTAGCTTTTCTTTTCACGTGTGAAAACTTTAAGTGAATCCTTACTCACTGTTTTGGTAAAACAAGTAAAAAAAAAAATGTTATGAGACAACTGTTTTATTGCAACTAATTTATATGGATGAAAAGAAAGACTTGGATTTTAAGATTTTGTTTGTTGATCGGTTTGTTTTGGTGAGGCAACTTTAAAATGGCCGTGAGAAAGATGGATCAGTTGAGCTGTGTCATCTGCCCATTGCATCCCAGGAAGTGCTCTTAAGAAAAAGGCTCAACTTCAAAACCCTTTCAGCAAATAGGTTAATGTATCCCTTAATTTAATCTAGCTTGCATAATCAATAGCATGTTTGTGTTCTAGACTTAAAGTGTTCTTTCTCTTTTTCTGCTGAAGTTGTTCCTGTTTGTGGCGAAGATCTCCTCCTGTGAGATTATAAACGAAAGAGCATGGAACTTCAGAGAGAAAAGACATATACTTTCCCTTTCCAGGCCTCACCAAGTCACAAAGGCCTGTTAGCAACGTTAGCATTAAATTTAGGCACCTGTTGAGGTTAGTAGTATGAGCATTAAGTGTAGGCACCTGTAGGCACTGTTGAAATTGATACCTTCAATTCCATGCTGACATGCTGGAGTCTTGTCTCTGAAACACTTTTGTTTGCACTGGTAGAGGACTCCATTCCCTGCCCTGTGCCTCCGTAGCCTGAAATTTAGGCCTGATAGCCCTCCTATCCTGGATACGGTATTAGCTAATCTTGCAATTTTGTGCACCATGCATCTAAACTAGTATTCTGCTGTTGTCATCACTTCTGCTTTTTTTATGTGCGGTGTGGCAGAGGCTTCATAACTAGTGATAGCAGGATGCTTTTAACTTGAGCAGTCTTCAGAGGGTTCATGGGTTCATTTGGAATACAAAAACTACAGGTACTGAAATACAGGTACCAGTCTCTTGTACCTCCTTGCACTTTTGCCTTTGACCAAAGGAGTACCCATGCACAACACCACATTATTTGGTGTGTCTGCATTGGTCCTATCAGCATTGCATTCCATGTCTCCTCTCTCTCCCACTTTTTTTGAATAACTTTAGAAGAGCATATTACCATTATCTTCAGATTGTTTTAATCATGTCTCAGACAAGGAAGTACTAACAAAAAACTGTGGACCTCTTGCATGTATCTACCCTACTGCCTTCAAATGAGGCAGTGCTGTTTTCATCTACTAGCTTTGCGCAAATAAATATGCTCCTAAGACCTGCTAAAGAGAATTGCCAGCACAATGATAATCACCTTTGAGAAGGTATAACATTGTCCTCAAATATCTCAGTGTTCTTTTTACGAAAATACCAGGATTTTATGCTTGACCCAAAAGGCAAGACTTAATCCCTGCAGGCATGGCCTGGCAAGTGCTGATTTTTGGCCATGAGCATCAAGATTAGATTGCTCCCAACCACTTTACACTATGCCATTTACTTTTCTATTAACTGTTGTCACCATATATCTGAATAAACAAAAGTTCTTTTCTAAAGCTAGATCTGAAGATGATCTTTTCTAAACAATAATGAGTGATTAGCAATGGGCAGTGAAGATGCATTGAATTTCTGAACACACAATTCCTATAATTTACTCACAAGCAAGAGGAGGAAACGTAATGGTGAAGTGGGTATAAAACATGATGTGCACTTTATAGGAATTTCACTCACTCAAAGACATGAGCTGACAGACTTGACAGTCGCACCATTATCTTGAAAGTTTATGCTCCCAATTTCCATAACACCTCTGTGAACTGCAGGTTTTCAGTCTTGTTTACTTTTCTCTCCTGCTTTAAGAACCATTCTTTTCAGTTGGTTCTCAAAATTGTTTCTCAGTTGAAAAACCAAGTAGTATTTTATGCTTAATATTTCCTTTTGCTTAAGCAGGAAAGATTTATGTGTTTTCTACACCAAAGGAAACCAGATATCTTCAGCAGAAGATGCACTGTCTATAATTATACAGTCTATAATCTTCCTCATTGGAGTTACTGCTGCTTAGCTAACAGTAGTCATCTTGAAGGTGTGCAGTTGCTGTAAATGGGAACCCAGAGTTTCACCAAATGCCTTGTCAGGGCAGCTTATGTCAAAGCCAAGTATCCAGGTGTTCATATTCACACTCCTGGAAAGTTAGCGTCTGACTGGAAGGTTTCCTCTAGAACAGGTTTTCATTCAACAGAATCTGTATGGTTTTTGATAGACCTGAAAGTAAACAAGAAAGGAATGCAAATTGAAATATTCAAAACCAAATTCATAGGAATCACTATGGACTTAAGTTTTAGAAGAACTATTATGTCTTGTGGACCCGAATTCGTTTCTCCTCCACACCCAGAACATCAGTAAGAACTTAGATGAGGTGATTTGGTTCCATGGCATCGTACAGCTTCATGACATATTTTATTTACCTATTTATGAGAAAGCTAGTCGAATCAGCAGGGTATACCAGGTGATGGGGTACTTAGAAGCTAGTGTTGATGATTTGATGGAAGAACTTACAAAGTGTGCAAAGTATTTTCATTGTTCTTTTGGTTTCTGTCTGGTTTTGGTGGCTGATATTTATAGCCTGGAGTCAGACAACTCTTAGAAACCTCAGGGAAGCCTCTGGACCTAAGGCATCTCTTAGGCTTATGGGGTTTGGTTTTGGGTTTGTTTAGGGTTTTTTCATTGGTTCATTTGGGTTTTTTTGGTATTTGCTTTAGCGAAACAAATACAGAATTTTACTATAGCTGAAAGGTACTCTTGAGATGAACTGAAGTATGAAATTTAATGTACTGTCAGATCCTCAATTCTTTGTTATGAGGTCTGAATTAATAGTTTCTACAAGTTATTTTAGGCTGTAGTTCTGCAAATGCACCATTTGTGAGTTTGATTGTTGAACAAGACTGGAGAACTGATTTAGGTTTCAAACTAGCCTCTGTTCTTTTGAACAGAGGCCAGGTTAGCTTTACACAAGCTCAGTTCCTTGATCTTTTTTACTACATGGCAGCACCCATGTTTATGCCTGTGCAGTAGAAAGGTTTGGTGAGTATATGACTTGGGCAGCCTTTAGTGCCTGTGCTAAATTATGCTGATTTTACCTTTGCATAACTACGTTTTTACCCTGTTCTTGAAGTCTTAAAGCTTAGTTAGATTCTGATGTTTGTCTTCTAATGAAATAAGATGTTAACTGAATTTCACGTTCAGTGAGGTGTCGTATTAAAGATGTGTCATGAAATAAATCTGACGTTAAATCTTGCTAGGCTTTATTTCTTTAAGCCCCAGGCATGTAACCAGTCGTATTTGAGTATAATGGAATAAGGTAAGGATTCTTAAAGCAAGGTAAGGGCAGAGGAAACAATTCATTCGTGGGCATCCTGAGAATAGAGTGAGAAGGTGGCAATGGCTGCAGTGGTACCCATCCATTTTCTTAATGTTTCAAACTACCATTCTGGAAAACTGATGACATTATAGACATCTGAGAAAGATTTGATACAGGAGGCCATCTGGAGATAATAGGTGATTTTTGATAAAGAATCAAAATGTAAATTAAGATTCTCAGGTATCACGCTATTGTATTTAATGGCTTTATTTAAATTGACATGTTAAACTTGCAACTTTTAAACTTGCTTTTTAGATCACAAGACCACCCAGCTCAACAAGCAAACACCACTGGGAGTAGTGCTACCACATCAACATCAAGCAGTAGTACCTCAACACCAGCTTCAACAAATAGTAACCCTTTTGGCTTGGGTAAGAATATTTGTTAGGTAGCATGGTGGGTGTCTTCTCTTGGATTCAGGTAATTGTCCCTGAAGCTTTATTCTAATGTAGACGGAACTTTAAAAAGCACCCAAACAAACACACTACCCAAAAAACTGATTATAGATACCTATGGTATTGCTTGTATAACGCTTCTGATCAGTAAGTTATCAGAAGAAGGTTGTCTCCTCAATTTTATATGCAGAACTTCAGACTTGTGCTGTTTCACCTTCAGTAGAATGGTGCCACTCGTGTTGCATTCTGGTGCTATGGGTAATGAAACTTCTTCCAGTGTCCTTGTGCTCCTTAAAAGTGCATCTGAATTTCTGTGAGGACAGTATTGATGAAGTTGGGCCAGTAATGTGAAGCCAAGATCTGAGGCGGAAGTAACAAAATTGCTGCCAATCTTACAGTTCATTATTTCTCGGGTTCCCAGTCTGACACCATTATCAGTCTTCTCTTTCATGAATAAAGAGGCTGCAATCTATTGGCTTAAAAATATTATATCTTTGTGTAATCACAGTAGAGCTTTTTGTTCACTCTTTTTCATTTAATTTGTTTTCATGGTGTGGGGAAGAGGTAGAATGGGACAGCTAAAATAAGGAGAAAAGCTGTTAGAATTGTAACAAGTTATGTTTCAGACGCAGTTTGTTAGATTTCCAGTTATGTGTCTTGTTACTTGAAGAAGCAAACTATTCCTTAGCAGCCTTGCAAAGATGGGGTTTTCATTATTTTGAAGTGTGTGCTGTGTTCAAATATTTTGTATTTAGAAAGAACCTGGTTGTGTTTGAAAGTATATTAGAAGCTGAAAGTTCAATTACACTTTTTTTCATCCTCTTGAAGGTGGCCTTGGAGGTTTGGCAGGTCTCAGTAGCCTGGGCTTAAATACATCAAACTTTTCAGAGTTGCAAAGTCAGATGCAACGGCAACTTATGTCCAACCCGGAAATGATGGTTCAGATAATGGAAAATCCTTTTGTTCAGAGCATGCTTTCAAATCCTGACCTGATGAGGCAGTTAATTATGGCTAACCCTCAAATGCAGCAACTGATACAGAGAAATCCAGAAATCAGTCACATGCTGAATAATCCAGATATAATGAGACAGGTATGTAGAAGGATCTCTCTAAGTTCCTAAACTTTGGCTAGCTGTGAACAACAGAGCAGTAATTGGACATGCTTACGTGAGTGCTTAAAGATTCTTGAAGTATTTAGACTTGTTAGAAAATCCATAGAAGATTGCTGTAGGCAACTGGTGCTTGTATTTCTAGTTGCTAATGTCTGAAATAGACCAATAATTCAGAAAATCTGCAGCATAGTTTTGAAAGACGTTGAAAGCTGTGTAATAATGTCTTCTGAGGTTAGAGTTGGATGTCTCTCTGTGCATGTGAAACCTTCTGTAGTCTAGCGAACAATGAGTTTTCCAAAAGTAGTAATTTTCCACAATACTACACACTTTCATTTTGTCTAACTGTGGACACTTCTGAGTGCTTTTAAAATAAGATGGTATGTAAGATATGCTGTGCAGAAGAATGTATCAAAAAACCCAAATTTATACTTTTGAAAATGTAGATACTTTAATGTTCATATTATAGACGGCTCGCTGTAACAATGTTAGAAATCGTAGGAGTATATAGTGTTGAAAAAGTGAAGAAAGAAAAAAATAGTTCATTCAACATTCTTCCTGTTTAGTCAGTCCTTCCTAGCCCAACCAGCATAGTTACAGTTGTGGTAGAATGCTGGCTAAATAACTAATTCAGTTGACTCCCACTAACCTGACATCTTGATTAGACTTTATTCATAGTTTGAAATGGGTTAGATAGTGGTAACTGAGATATTGCCAAATGCTGACGTTTTCACTTTAGAATGGATTTCTTATTAATACAGATTAAACGTTCCACTTCCCTAGACACTAGAACTTGCTAGAAACCCTGCCATGATGCAGGAAATGATGAGAAACCAAGACCGAGCCTTGAGCAACCTTGAAAGTATACCAGGTGGATACAATGCCTTGCGGCGTATGTACACAGATATTCAGGAGCCGATGTTGAATGCAGCACAGGAGCAGGTGAGAAAAAATTGCAAATGCCACTGAAAGTAATTTTTTTTTTTTTTTAAATAAAAGCATGTAAGTAATGTAAATTTCCAGATGTGTACTTGACAAAACATTTCTTGAAGCTTGAAGTCACTATGTGGCCTCTTGAGAAGAAAGAACTTTAAAAGTTCTGTACTCTTCTAAGCTTGAAGATACTACATTACAGATACTGCTTTTTGTGTTTGAGAAGCTATATTAAAGGTAATGAATTTCTGTATTACCTAAATGTGAATTCCTTTAATTCTTTGCCTTAAAATTCTGAGCTCCAGCAAATTTTTTTAAGGGTATATTTAGTAATTTGGAACATAAGATGGGAAGTAAAAAGGTTTTGAAGTTGGCAAACAGTATGCAAGATACAATTTTCCTGTGATCAAAATACCAGTGTAGTAGCAACACTGCTTTCAAAAAGAAATGTGATTTAATTTTTTTGGAGGTGCTGGTGTCTCTCCATGTTGGTGTCTTTTCGGAATATTTACGATTAGTTACTGTAGGATGGTGAGTATAACTGATCAAGAGCTATCAACGTTTATCTTCATGTGTGATTTTGGGAAGGAAACTTGCTATTTGTAGCAGACTTAAAAACGCTTGGCTTTAATAGATGATACATGTTTGCTTTCCATCCTCTGTAGTTTGGAGGTAACCCGTTTGCTTCTTTAGTAAGCAATGCATCAACAGGAGGGGACAGTCAGCCGTCTCGTACAGAAAATAGAGATCCTCTACCAAATCCCTGGGCCCCCCAGTCCAGTTCACAGAGTTCCACAACGGGTACCAGCACCAGCACGGAGAGCGGTGGCAGCAGTAGTGCTGGGAACAGCACCTCTGGCAGTACGGGACAGAGCTCAACTCTACCAAATCTGGGACCTGGAGCCGGAGGTGTGTTTCTTACTGCAATTCTGTGTATTGGCACATAGTTAGGAGTTTACTGAAATGATTCTTTAATTAGAAAGATTTTGATTCAATGCTTTAATTGCTATTTACTTTCATAGAACGTTTGACTACTATCGAAGTCCTCTGTAGAAAAACAAATGTGAAAAGTGTACTAGGAGTGGTAATAGTACTTGTGTATTGCCTTGAAATAGCAAAAGTGGGGAGTCTCTAGACGAATGATAGTGTTTTTCCTGTTTGGAGGCAAACAGCTAAGAAAGTAGTTACTTAATGGGACTGCTTGTTGGATACAGTCTCTGTCTTAACTTCTAGGGTAGATGCATCTGTTTAAGCAGAACCATATTAAGGTTTATTTCAAGAACTAAAACTCTTAGAAACCAAGTAGTTATATCCTCATTTTAAGTAGTCTAATTCATCTCATGATAGTTAGGATGTTTACTGAAGTGGCCGTATACTATTTTTTTTTTAAGCTGGTATGTTCAACACACCAGGAATGCAGAGCTTATTACAGCAGATAACAGAAAACCCACAACTTATGCAGAATATGTTGTCTGCACCCTATATGAGAAGCATGATGCAGTCATTAAGCCAGAATCCTGATCTTGCAGTACAGGTAAATGCATTTGGTGTAGTAATGTATTGTGTGCATTGAAGTAAAACAAAAATAAATTAAAAAATATTTGCATTCACTGCAGTGAGATTCTTCACTTTGTAGTTGGACATCATGCCAGGCCTGCTTGTAAAATAACTTGTAAGTTTGTATGGCTTGTAAGTAAGTATGGCTTGTACAGTCCTGAACTTGTGACCCAGCATAACAACCAGTTGGATGAAACAAATGCTTTGGTTGTAAATTAAGGTAGATCCGTCAGTAAATAAATACCTCCACTAGATTGTGAGGAGAGAAGTGAAGAGAGGGGAGTTGGTCTAGGTGTTATTCTGATTTTAACTTCTCTTTTGTGACCCATGCTCACCGTAAAAGTGCAGATGCTGTTTTATGAATGGTATCATGGAAGTGCTTGCAAATTTTATTTAAAGCATAATATTCAAAGTCAAATCCTGAACTGACATTAAAAAAACGTTATTGTTTCTCTATTAAATACTCACTTGGAAAATACTCCTGACTTCAGATGATGTTTACACGGAAACTGTCACTTAGATCTCTAGTGGAGGCTGAGCAGACAAGGATTTTCTTGTAATACAAATGAGGTTGTCTTGGCAAGCATCTACCAGTTCATTCACTTAAAAGATTAAAAACTGTACCGAACAAGACCAAAACAACACCACCAAAACCCAAAAAACCACCCCAAAAATCTTTGCAGTGTGTTTGGAGTGGTGGTTCGTAACAGGCTTTGGCCAAAGGAGAAGTAGATGATTATTATTGTCTGAGGTTGTTTTCATAGACTGTTACTATGTAAGTAGTTGTCTTAAAGCCTCTTTTGATTTTTACTGCTTGGTCTTTGAAGTTAGTGTTTGTTTTTTGGTTTGGTTTTTTTTTTTTTTTTCCCATAGATGATGTTGAATAATCCTTTATTTGCTGGAAATCCTCAACTTCAGGAACAAATGAGACAACAACTTCCTACTTTCCTTCAGCAAGTAAGATGAGATACTAGCTGTTAATAAATGTCTGCAAGTCAATGAGCAGTATTTTCAGTAAACTGGTCTTCCTCTGATTTGGCTAAAAACTAGATTCTGTAATACATTCTCATTAGCTTTAAACACCAAGACAGGTTTTCCTTTAAAAATAAATTCTTGCTTAATGTGGATATTTTTGTCTGTGGCTAGCACAGCAGGTTAAATTTGCTCTTGGTTTTTGGGCTAGGGGGAGTACTTGTTCTTACTGTGCACCATCCAGAGAACACTTGTTTGTGACATGATCTGTTTTGCAAATTAAAAAGATTAGTACTTTTTCCACTGCTAGAATAAAGTTTCACTATGCTTTTCTCATACCTTTTAAAAGCTGTATTAAGTGTTTGGGTAAATAGATCTTAACAGCATCCCTTGAAAGACCAAAGTCATGAGCTAATGCAAAAGTAGTGGGTTCTGAAGTTTTTTTGCCTGTAAAGACTGCCCTACCACCATCGTCCTTTCTTAACAGCATTGTACTTGCAGCCCAGCTATCTGCTGGGTATTAGCTGCCACAGTGTGTGGTAGTATTGTGTTCCCTAAATAGGAGCAAGCAAGATTATTTTTTTGTTAGGATTTGAAAACTTAATCTAGTGCCTGAGTACTATCATTAGGCACTCCTTGCAAATTAGAGTAAATACGTGTTGGCAAGATCTGATTGCACGCAGGCAGTTTTGAGTAAAATAATTAACACACATGTGAATCACAGTAGCAAGTTCAGTGTTCAGAAGAAACTGTTTAAATTGCTTCAGCCACATGAATGGCTGTAGTGTTTCATAAAGCTGCTGCTTTGTGATGACTCAGTAGTACCTGAAGAGCTGATCCCAGATGTATGTTTTGGAATCTGTGAATAAAGGTAGTTAATGAAGACACAGTAGGAATTGTTTCTGTTTCCTTTGGGTATCTCCTCCTGTCAGTACCACCTTGGGATTTATCTGCACAGCTAGTTCTCTGCTGTATTCACTATGATGATGTGCTGATCGGCAGCCTTAGCAGGTGAAGTAACGTGGAGAAATATTTGGGTAGTCTCATAATTTTGACAATACTACAGCTGATACTTCCTTGCTTATCTACCGGGCATTTATATTCTGGGACTGGGTGACAGAAACTATGTCATGTTCCTCTGCATAATGGAAGGTATCTTTTGCAATAAAGGGCAATTGCCCAGCAGAACTAGGAAAACTTCTCGGTGAGTAACTCGGTCTGCAGCTTTTATACAAGTCTTAACAAGAATTGCTGCTATGTAACAGCTGGAATTAGTAACATTAATAGAGGCAAGATCCAGGTCACCCAGGTGTTCTGCGCATTGTTGGGCCACCATTGCTGTAAAACAACTCCAAATATCAGACAGTAAGTCATGATTTAAATATTTTCTTAAAGTAATTGAAGCAGCTGTCTTTGGAGAACCCAAAATGTTTTCCTCTTTAAAATCTGGGAAAAGTTTGCCAGCTATATTTTAAGTTATTTTCTGACTGTTAGCTATCAGGAATATAAAAATCCAAGAGGTGAATAGAGAATATTAACAACTTGCTGTGCGTAAGTTATTATGCACCTGTATTCCAGACTAGAGTTCTTCATATCTATTCTGCTATTCTACTCTGCTTCAGAGGAAGTTTGATCATACTCTGTGTATTTCTGTGTGAATCAAAAAATCAAAATTTGCAGTGTATTTGTTTGCATTTGTCTAGGCTGTGGGAGTACTACAGATAGGAAAGCATTCCAAATAGCCATGCTCAAACTGCTGAATTTAGCTAGGAAAAAGAAATACTGTATAACTTTTTTCTTAGTTATCTATTGGTCAAGTTTCATTGTGTTCAGCGTTGTTACTTACCAGTAGTATGATGCAAAAGACTAATTCTAGAATGGTGTTGGACTAATAGTCCTATGGCTTTGAAAGATGATGAAGTCTCCTGGAAGAGGCAGTGAAAAATGTTTTTCCCTTGTGTACTTCTCATTTGAAAAACTTTGTCCATATGTTGAGAGTTTGTTGATCACCTCTTATGAGAGTTTTCTCAAAAAAGATTAAATACCTGAAGGATTTCATGTGAATATTCAAATATAAAGTTGAAAAACAAGTTTTGAAATTGTTGGAGTCTATAAAACATCTAGTGATAAAGATTAACTTTGAACATCTGCATGCAATTAAGAGTTTCTCTCCTTTTTTTTTTTTAGATGCAGAACCCTGACACTTTGTCAGCTATGTCAAACCCTAGAGCAATGCAGGCTTTGCTACAGATCCAGCAAGGCTTGCAAACACTAGCAACAGAAGCACCGGGGCTTATACCAGGGTAAGAAGCAGTCTTAAATCTTTAGAGCAGAAGTTTTCTTTTATGTTGTTCATTCTTTTTACATGTAGAGGTTTGCCTAGCTTTTATTAAGGACTCATCCTCCTGCCTTTTTTAGTTCTTCTAAACTTGTTTAGAATCTGTTATGTTTTTGCCTGCTACGCACTTCTGAACGGTGATGACTCTGGCCTTTGTCTTAGTACATTACTTACATTGTCACTCACTCTTTGACAAGATTTTTACTCAGTAATTAAATAAATGAGAAGAGGAAAGCGAGTATTTATTAGTCAAGTGATGTATTTCTTCTTTCTGTCATTTATGCAGATTTAATCCTGGTTTAGGTGGATTGGGAAACACTGGAGTTCCTACAGGGTCCACTGTACCTAGCTCTGTTCCCAGTGAAAATACAAGTCCAGCGTCGGGAACTGCTGAACCTGGTCACCAGCAGTTTGTTCAGCAAATGTTGCAGGCACTTGCTGGTGCAAATGCTCAGGTAAAGTATATCACTATATTCTAATTTTTTTTTTCATTCTTGTTTTGCTTTTTCATTGTAGACAACTAGAAAGGAGGCTGATAGTTGAGGGGAGAGCCCCCTGGATACTTCTGGTCAAAGAAGAGCAGAGCAGGCTTAAAAGTGCTGTTGCAGCTGTGCAAGTACACGCTGGAAAAACATCAAATTTGAGTAAAAGTGTCCTCTGAACAGTTGATTTTTATACACTCATCTTCATGCCCTTGAATTTCTGAAATGTTTGGATAGGTGAGGTGATAAGACTCGCTGACAAGTCAGATGTTGGGTGTTTTGAAGACCGTTACCTCTGTGCTTTTTAGGTGTATTGCTGGCTGTTACTCTCTAGCTGTGAGTAAGCCTCTGTCCCACACTTTGGAATAGCCACACTCAACTTACTGATTTCAAAAAGTGACTTCTCAGTATTACACCAATGTATTGTTTTCCTATAATTGTTCTGATTCAAAAATGCCTCTGAACTGACATATCGCTGAAATAATGTGGAATTTTGCCATTAGTTTGCATGAGCAGAATCATCCCATACAGCACAGCTGTCAGTTTGCCCTAGTCCAAATATTCCTAACAATTAGAATTTTGGTAATTTTAGACAAGAAATATTTTGAGCATTAAAAAAGAGGTGATTTTTATGTCAAGGGCAAAAAGAAATAGCCTATGGCATTCACCATTGCTGACAGTGACATCATTATAATCCTTGCTGTTCCACGTTACTAGGTTGAACTCTGTTCCATTTTTAAAAAAAAATTACCTATACACATATCTTTAGCTCTTCATGGGACATACATTTCTCAATTTAATTTTAATCCTTTTTTATCAAACAAGCAGCTTCTCCTGTAGTTCAGGAATGTCATGTAAGTGTAGATACTCTTGAAGTTTGAAGTTGCTCTGACTTGTTAAAAAAATAGTTCAGTTGTGAGTTGAATGTATGTTGTAGTATAGTTTTAGGATCTTGAAAAATGTAGTCAAAAATTAGTGGAGACAAGGGGTGGTGCAGAACCAAGTATGTTTAAATCTTATACTTTGCTAAACGTGTGTTATGCAGTTACAGTTTGAAAATTTTTTTCTCAGCAGTTACAAAATCCAGAGGTTCGATTTCAGCAGCAGCTGGAGCAGCTGAGTGCAATGGGCTTTCTGAATCGTGAGGCAAACCTACAAGCGCTAATAGCAACAGGAGGAGACATCAATGCAGCTATCGAAAGGCTGCTTGGCTCTCAGCCTTCATAGCAGTGTTTCTTTAACTTGAAAAAATGTAATTTATTTTTGATAACAGCTCTTAAATCTTTAAAATATTTGCTTTATTTCATTCTGACTCTTGGGGTTGTCTTGTTATAACTAAAATTGGTCTGATGCATTTTAAGGTGGAGTGCAGTAGTTTTCTTCAAACAGTGGGAATCAACGCATTTTCACTGTGTTGCATGCATCACACTTCTTTTGTTCTGCATTATTTGTGATTTTTTTGAAACAACATCAGTTTCACAGTTGGGTGGACTGGTTTTGTCTGACCTACAGCTGTCCAATTGATTTACTACTTAAATTACTACTGAAGGCTAATGTTCATGTAGAATACAAATTAAAAAGGAGACAAATTAATTGAAGCTACAATTTGTGGGTACCAATACTGCTTATTGTGATTTTGGCATGTATTTTTTTTGCTAGCAAAACGCTGTAAGATTTATACCACTTGAGCAATCTACCATTTTTTTTGCTTTAATTTGTATAAAGTATAAACACAGTATATACAATGGGGACAGCTCATTTCTAGAGATTTACACACTGCAATAGAATGAAATTATAAGTAAAACAAAAAAGCCAGGGGGCGAGGGGAAAAGTTGTAAGACATGTTTTGATGTAGAATCTTCCAGTATCTTTGGTAACCATCTCAGCAGAAATACTTAAGCAAGTTCAGTTAAAATATACTAGAATTACTGTTCTGGTTATCTCTACATCTAACTGTACAGAAACTTGCATTGTAACATTGTCTCAATATTCACAAAGTTTAACTGTAAATTACCTTTGTCATTGTGCAAATTAAACGGGCACTGCCTTGTGCTCTGGAACTGCTTCTGAGGCTTTTTGGCTTGTTCCATTGAGGTTCTAACATGTATTCGGATTTGTAATTGGAAACATTACTTTCATGGTCATGTGATACTCTTAATTACTTTTAACCACCATGTAAAAAATACTGTATATCTCTTGAGTTTTTGGTAGCTACTTCTCTTGTGCACAGGTAAAAAAATGAATTAAAAAATCTTTAAGCATCTTGTGTCAGTGTGTTTGCAGTTGATGATTACCTAGAATTCAAGATGACTGACTGGCTTAAGAGTTGGCATTTGCGTGTAAACTCGGTGAATGTTCACCAGCTCTGGGCTAACATAGTACACAACTCTTGGAGTGTGAAGTGGAGGGAAAACAGTAAGAGGCATATGATGTTGAAGTTAAAATGGAATGATAAAGTGATGTGAAATTAGAGCAGAATCAGTTGGTAAGATGAATTTATTATTATCAAAACCTTTTAAAATACTTGTAGTTTGGGTACAAACATGTTCTTACTTTTATTTCCTAGCCAGTGATCAGACCCACCATCATACCTTCACAGTGGCTTCTCTTGGGTGGGTACCTTTCATTGCACTGAGGCTGTGATAGGGAAGTAATAGATAGCAAATAGTTTCTGGAGAATAATCACTACCTTTAAGCAGTTATTTTCACAGTGAATATTTATTAGGATCTTCAAAGTAACTAATTTGACTTGATTTTCTAGTGTGCCCTATTGGGACGTTGCTTTGAAAAAAGCAGGACCCCTCATTGTTCAAAAGGGATCTCCTTTGAAGAATACAGTCTCCTTTGAAGAATCCAAAAAGACTACTGTCAATTGAAAGGGGAAGGGAACAATTTTTATCAAGCTTATACCAATGCACTAAAAAAATATACCTAACTAGCAGGAACAGTTTCTTGAGACAGCATTCAGTTCACCTGTATTTCAGTTGCATGTTACAAACTAAGACATGCTGTATTTGAAGTCAAATTTTATTGCAATTCAACAAGAGGTGAAGTTTGACCTAAATTCTAGAATGACTCCTTAAGCTAAGCTTCCTTCTTGAAGTAGAACTGATACTCATCAGTAACCATTGTCAACTAGTAACAACAGTTACTAACTTCTCTTCTAAGTAGTGGTAAAACACTGAGCCATCTTCTGCACAGGAGGAATTTTAGTTGTCAGAAAACAGTAGGTAGAACAAGGTTTATAGGTAGGGTAGACTTTTTATTATACCTTTAGCAACAACAGAAAGATCGCACTTGTTGGTTTACTAGCATATTGCAGTGTTACTGTTCACCCCCCATACTCATTGTCCCTTTTCCTGTCCTGGTTTAAAATTCACTCTTCAGAAGTATCATCTACCGCTTCGTTCAGAAGCAACCTTACAGCTAACTCTTTAAGGACCTGAAATGTTGTAGGATTGTGTTTGGACAGGTAAATGAAACTAAAGTACAGGGGTGATCTTTTCCTTCCACTGTCCACACACAGAGCATTGTTAAATTGGAGAAGTAACGGTGTGTTGTCTTTCAGAGTAGCAGGTAGCAGTCTACTGAACTGTGCAGTAACTGAAACTGTCCCAGATTGTGGAGCTGGGGCTCACAGACAGCCCTGTGAAATGCAAGTTGAATATTCTTTCTGAGCAATTTGTGCATTACTGCAGCTGCATGTCAAGGGGCCAGCAGAAACCAAGGAGGCTTTCCCTGTAGAGGGGACAAAGCCAAGCTGCAAGCCCCCGCGGATTTAGCATTTTGCAGTTCAGCCGTGTGGCACTGTGGCAGAAGTTTTAAGAAATAGTGAATTGCAACAGTTCTGTCCAGCTGCATACACAAGCCTGGTTCTGCGTTGGAGCAAATAAATCAAACATCAGATGGAGCTAATGACAAGCCTCCCAGGAGTCTTGCTGCCTTCATTTTCTAAATAAAAAGCCAGTAGGAAGAGTCCAGAGGGAAAGCATCTCTAGAAGGTTGTGTTCCTGAAGATTTCACCAGCACTTCCCAGTGAAAGTAATGGCTTCTTGGTTTATACAGTCTCTTTGATGTCCTTTGCATTATTTGAACTATGGAAATGCTGTGTTTTGCTTTAAGTAAAAAGGAAATGTATTAAAAGGTTAAGGGAATGTAAGATTTCTTTCATTGGAGCAAAGAGTGAGAAATACCCTGACTTAATTTGGGGAAGGATGAACTGCCTCTAAGTGACAAAACACTGTTTTGTTTAGAAAAGACTCCCACAACTCAAGGTGCTTACACAGACTTTCCTAAGGGAGAACAGTTTTAAAGTGTTGAGTAAAATTTTCTGTAGGTGCCCGCCATTTTGTGAGCTTGCTATAAATGCTGACAAGCAGATCTGAAAATCAGAGTCTAGGCTTTTTGGTGCTCACACTTGAAAATGTTGCCCAAGATTTTTTTTTT
Source organism: Calidris pugnax (assembly GCF_001431845.1). Taxonomy (NCBI): domain Eukaryota; kingdom Metazoa; phylum Chordata; class Aves; order Charadriiformes; family Scolopacidae; genus Calidris; species Calidris pugnax. Next base: position 581,898 of record NW_015090766.1, on the reverse strand, counting down.
TTTTCTAAATTTGAAGTTCTGATCACATCTGCTTGTGACAGGATGCAGCTGCTGCCCCATCATGGTTCCTGTCACTAGATCCCTGTCCTGATCTGGGTTTATTGTGTCTGAAAAAAAAAGTGAGCATAAATCTGTATTAAATAATGGGTATATGAGAAGAAACTCTTTCGTTGTAAAATGGTGTAAATTGGGAAAATAGGAAGACTACACTAGAAGCAGAGGTAACTAGAAGAGGGTGCCCCTTTGATTTTCATAGCCACTAAACTTTTACAGTTCTTGTAAGTTCTTACAGTCTCTGAAACCAGGGGTGTTAGGAATAAGCTCATGCCCCGAACTGTCTCCGACTCTTAAGCTGGCACCTTGGCTCTCAGCATAAACAGGCTCTGGGTTGAGACCCAGCTCTTTTTTAGTGCTGCAGCGTTGTACAGCAGCAGACTAAAACTGGTAACAGCCTGGTGTTCCCCCTCCAGGTCACAAGCAAACAGGAAAAGACCATGTCTGAGTGGGTGTGTTGATGTCTACAACCCCCAAATCTGTGTCTGAAAATGCCTCCTTTCAGTTCGATGACGGCTGTTTATTGCACTGATCTAAACCACAAAGCCCTTACTCCTCATTCATATAAAAATGAGTGGACAGACAGATCTTTTTCAAACTAGCCCAGGTAAAAATTCGAAGATGCTTTGAAACATTCAAGTTTGCTTCTAAAGGAGTTTAGCCATCATCCTAAAAAATTGCATGACACACTAAAAATAGTCCACGTGCAACGGCTTGTGGAGATGACTCCATGCAAACAGGACACAAATTTTTCCTAGGGAAACTACGTGCACTTTTTACTCTGTTAAGCTAAAAAAGCACCTCTTGTGTAACAAGGCAAAGAGCTGTTTTAATAAACACTTTGGCAATAAAAATGGATTTTTAACCTTAAATTCTGCGAGTTAGGTAACTGATTGGATGTTTGGAATTTAATGATCACCAAAAGAAAAGAAAGTTGTGAAAAATGTGTATTAGAAATAGAATCATAGAGTGGTTAGGGTTGGAAGGGACCTCAAAGATCATCTAGTTCCAACCCCCCTGCCATGGGCAGGGACACCTCCCACTAGACCAGGTTGCTCAAGGCCCCATCCAGCCTGGCCTTGAACACTTCCAGGGTTGGGGCATCCACAACTTCTCTGGGCAACCTGTTCCAGTGTCTCACCACCCTCATAGTAAAAACTTTCTTCCTGAGATCTAATCTGAATCCTTTTTCTTCCAATTTAAAACCGTTTCCCCTTTTCCTATCATTACACCTCCTGGCAAAGAGTCCCTCCCCAGCTCTTCTATAGGCACCCTTCAGGTATTGGAAGGCCGCTATCAGGTCTCCCCGGAGCCTTCTCTTCTCCAGGCTGAACAATCCCAGCTCCCTCAGCCTGTCTTCATAGGAGAGGTGCTCCATCCCTCTGATCTTAAGCTTTAAAGCAGTTGTATGGACACGTATCCATAAGCATTATTGGCCTGGGCCATCGGCTGAGGTGGGAGACTGTAGCACACCAGAAGAGGGAAGCGAAGGAGAAGGTCCAACTGTGAAAGAGTGAGTTAGTTTTTCTGAAAAGAAGGAAACATCTATTCATCTTGGTTGCCTTGGTCTCCACCGTGCTCTATCAATGGCTATGCTTTGTCTGTGAAAGATGCAAGGTCAAAGTGTATGTGGCATCGCATTGGCTCTATTTCTAAAGCTTTCCATACAATTACATTTTGTGTATTGCCTCACCACCACTACTCTTTTTTTCTTATATTTTTCAGCTTTGTGCTCAGCGCGTACAGTAAGAGTTCATAGTAGCTCTCAAGATGTCACCAGTGAGGTTAGCAAGCACACAGACAAAGAAGCTGCAACTTCTTGAAAATCTGGCAGTGAGGCAAGGGTAGCTACAGAACTTCATCATGCACTTCTAAAAAAAAAAATAAAAAAAATTTGTTGCTTCTAACAAAGGTATAACTTATTTCATCACTTAATAGCAGATGTGCCCAATCTCCATGTTTGACAGTAAAAATTAAATCAAAGAAATTAAATTACTCTGTGTGACCCTTTGGAGGATTTTCAAAAGCAGGCTCTTCCTAGAACGGGAGGTTTAACTTTGTATGTTGAAGGGTTTAAAATTTTCAAAAACTGTCAACTTTTTTCTTACATGTCTTTTACAGAGCCATGATAAAAATTTCCAGAGCAGTAAATCAGCTCTTAATGCAGTAAAAAAATACAGTTATCAGGAAAAATAAGTCTGATTTAATCAATTTAATCTATCAATAACAATCAATTTAATAATTAAAATGCTGTTTCATACCCTTATGGGAATTTCTGTATCCCTGATTCAGAAAGTTAGTCCAGAAGAGCCTCACCCTGAAAAATGGCATTCTCAATCTCCAACACTATTTCAGGGAGAGATTTTTCTAGACTGACAGTAATAAAGTTTTCTGGTGCACTAGGAGGCTCCAGAGTATCTAACTGAGACTTGAGAAGTTCGGGTGGCATAAAGTGTCCCCTCCTCTTCTCCAAGCGGCCAGCAATGATGTCTACAGGCCCGTCCAAATGAACAAAGAGGATCTTCAGTGCTGCGTTTTCTCCTGGTTGCTCTGGCTGGTTGCTTTCAATTCCAGATGCTCCGCTAACTAATACACGCCTATACATCTTCTTCAGTGCAGAGCAAGCCAGAATTGCATCTTGTCTAGATGAGTCTTCTCTATCAAAAAAGATTAAAAAAAAAAAATAAAATACATCAACATGTGGTATAACGAAATGGCTTGCTAGTTCTACTGAAGGGAGACACAATCTGGTCCTTGCAGAGGAGAGTCGTGGGAGTAGTGGCGCTTTTTTTGTCATTTTGACAGGACTTTGAAGCCAAAGCTCCAATGAAGGTGAAGATGTGATTTGAAAGTGAGGTCAGGCTAGCCAGCCTCCTGGCAAAATCTCAGTCTTGGAGACCTTCCCTATTAGCCACCATTCTTTCCTAAATTAAATTCAGTTCTAGCACAAGGAAGTGTCATGATCCTTAATTGCTGATAATCTCAGCAACTGAGCATCCACACAGGCTCCCATCCATCAGCTAAAAAATTGCTATACTAAGCTGCTAAGGAAGTGGCTGCTGAACTGTGCAGAGATCTGTTCTTAAACGCATACACAGGTACACTTCCAACACCTGTTTTCACTGTCTCAAATTTAATATCAAATCTTAGATTTCCTGTAACCATACTCATTGGCAGCACCAATGCAGTTGGGTGCAGATAAATTAATGCCTTGCACGTGTATTTTTTACTGGCAAGGTCTTTTAAAATAAAGCAGGCATAAAACTGGGGGGGTGTGTGTGACACCGAAAAGCAAATCCAGAACTAGTTGTCTCTATGAATAGTGCCTGAAATGCCTGCCTAAGAAAATAAATTCTGCAATCAAATTAGGAATGAACCTATTTAAAAATCATGCTATGTTCACCAGATTTTGGTTCACAGGGAAGTAAGAACTTAACATACTGTTACCACCTAGGTAAGCCAACGCTAGCCTCAGCTACTTATAATTAGTAGCATTTAAACATTGGCATTAGGCTCTTCTAAAGTATACTTGATTTTGCAAAGTTTCTGGAGCTGGGTGGTGGCCTTAGGCTAGCATGTAACATACAGCAATGGATCCACCGTAACAATCCAGACAAATTTCTCAGTGAATTAACCCAATGAGGTATGCTCACCTGATGTGCACAAAGCAAGTAACAGCCACTGTGTAAAGCCAGGCTAAAGAGAGACCCTGCTCTCCCAGCTTCTCCTCATTTGGGAGATGCTCCAGTCCCTTTATCATCTACATAGCCCATTGCTGGATGCTCCCCATGACTCTCCCGTAATGGGAAGCCCAGAACTGGACACAGTACTCCAGGTGTGGCCTCACCTCTTCTTCAGTGCTGAGAAGAGGTGAAGGATTGCCCTCCTTAACCTGCTGGCAACACTTAAGTCTAACACAGCTCAGGGTATCACTGGCCTGTTTTGCCAGAACACATTGCTGGCTCACGTTCAGCTTGGGTGTCCACCATGAACGCCCCAGGTTCTTTCCTGCAAAGCTGCTTTCCAGCTGAGTGCCCCCCAGAGTCCGTAGTGGTGCCTGGGTCTGTTTTCTGCTTTGGATTGCAAAGGATAAAATATTTTTAGTGCTTTTTTTTTTTCATCATTAGCCCAAATGTGTTAAAGCTTCATGTTCTCTTACCTCCTTAGTACATCATGCAATGCACAAAGCCAAGGAATCCTGTCCTAGAGAGAAAACAAGCTAGTTGAAAATTGTTTATGAAACTGATTTTAAATAGTTGGTTCTAACATCTAGAACACTCTCCCTTGTACTCATGGGGGACTTCAATTTCCCTGATATCTGCTGGCAATATAACACAGCAGAGAGGCAACAGTCCTGGAGATTCTTGGAATGCGTGGAAGACAACTTCCTAACGCAACTGGTGAGGGAACCGACCAGGGAAAGTGCCCTACTGGACCTGCTGATAGTTAACTCGGAAGGTCTTGTGGGGGATGTAAACGTTGGAGGCCGTCTTGGACAAAGTGATCATGAAATGATAAAATTTTCAATTCTCACTGAAGCAAGGCGGGGGGCCAGCAGGACTGCCACCCTGGACTTCCGAAGGGCAGATCCTCTTCAGGAGCATGATTGGGGGTGTCCCTTGGGAGATGGTCCTCGAGGGCAAGGGTGCCCAGGAAAGCTGGTCATTCTTCAAGGAGGCACTCTTAAAGGCGCAAGATAAAGCTATTCCCAAGTCCCTAAAATCAAGCAGGAAGGGAAGAAGACCAGCCTGGCTAAATAGAGAGCTTCGGCTGGAACTCAGGAACAAAAAGAAGGCTTATAATCTTTGGAAAAAGGGCCTGGCAGATAAGGAGAAATACCATGAAGCGGTGAGGATATGCAGGGGGAAAATTAGAAGGGCCAAGGCTCAAGTGGAGCTCAGCTTGGCCACCAATATTAACAATAACAAAAAGGGGTTTTTTCAGTATGTTAACAGCAAGAGAAAGGTGAGGGATAATGTGGGCCCACTGATGGATGACGTGGGCACCCTAGTAGTGGAAGACACGGAGAAAGCAGAGTTGCTGAATGCCTTCTTTTCTTCAGTCTTCACTGTTAGGACTACCCCTCATGAATCTGTGGCCTTAGAGGCAAGGGGGATGGTATGGAGAGAGGAAATTTTTCCTCTAGTAGAGGAGGGCCAGGTTCGGGACCACTTGGCCAAACTGGACATTCATAAGTCCATGGGGCCTGATGGGTTGCACCCACGAGTGCTGAGGGAGCTGGCAGACGTTATCGCTGGACCACTCTCGATCATCTTTGAGAAGTCATGGAGAACAGGAGAGGTGCCTGAGGACTGGAGGAAGGCCAACATCACTCCAGTCTTCAAAAAGGGCAAGAAGGAGG
>NW_015090766.1:572634-575371 GCF_001431845.1 Calidris pugnax | reverse complement strand
GAAAGAGTCCAGCGTAGGGCTACAAAGATGATTCAGGGATTGGAGCATCTCCCTTATGAGGAGAGACTGAGAGAGCTGGGACTCTTTAGTCTGGAGAAGAGAAGGCTGAGGGGAGACCTTATCAACGCCTACAAGTATCTCAAGGGAGGGTTGAAGGAGGAGGGAGCCAGACTCTTTTCAGTGGTTCCCACCGAGAGGACGAGGGGCAACGGGCACAAGTTGGAACATAAGAGGTTCCACTCAAATATGAGGAGAAACTTCTTCACGGTGAGGGTGACGGAACCCTGGAACAGGCTGCCCAGGGAGGTTGTGGAGTCCCCTTCTTTGGAGATTTTCAAGCCCCGCCTGGATGCAGTCCTGAGTAACATGCTCTAGCTCTAGGCAATCCTGCTTCAGCAGGGGAGTTGGACTAGATGATCTCTATGGTCCCTTCCAACTCTAGAAATTCAGTGAAATTCAGTGAAACATTTGACTAGAGATGAAAATTGGCATTTAACTGTACAGCAAGTTCGGTTTTGATTCTCTTTCTTCCCCATGTAGGTTTGCTACCACTGCCCAAAGGCTAACAAGAAGTACTAACCATATTATCAATAAGATGTTTTTAGTGTAACTGTACCTTCTATATTACAGATACCTACAAGTATCTACTGGAATTAACATGTATTTATGTGTCACGTGCACCTTGTAAACCTTTGAAGGACATCCAACTTCTCTCCTGCTTCTATTATACAATTCAAATGTGCACCCTGAATTGTGTTTCTTTTTCGTTGTATCTTGGCACACACACACAATGCTTTGGATCAAAGTTGAGATTTTCAGGAACAGATATATCTAAATACAGATATCTGCAATAACTTAATTATGTCATTTTTATGTCAGCAGCAATCACAAATAAAAGTAATCATAGCCACAATTTTGCAAAACCTTTGCTCAGTAGTTAGGCAAACACAACGTGAGTGATTGATCAGCTTCTCTTTATAATCTTGTTTTAAAGTTTAAGGTCCCACAAACTTTTGTCATACCTATTAGGCATTAAACCATTGCTCCCATTCCATCTTTCAGTGCTGCTACTGCTGGGTGAGCGCAACAATTGATAACAAAACAGACAAAGAAATGCAACATTTCTTTGTTGGTTGGCATTACAGAATAACTTCCCACTGGCACTCAAGAACACCCCTACAGCTTCGCATCTCGGGTGTTTAAGAAGAGATGCTTCCCTCTTGCTGGGCACAACACACCGATGGTTCAGGGCATTCAGTTGTGCAGCGCTGCTTTAGACAGCGTATTGGCTTATATGAACTTCCAACCACTACGGAAAGATTAAAGTTTTTAACTAGAACCTAGAATATTTTTTTCAGTCTATAGAGGGTGAAGAACTCCCTAGTTCAACGTTACATTTCTAGCGATTTCCCAGAAAAAGTTCAAGAGGTGTCATCTTGTGACTTTTCTCAATTCATAAGTATTTTAAAACTGAACCTGAGCGTTTTGATCTGTTTAGGCTGAAGAACAGACTGAAGGGAAGGAAGCACATTTTAAGTAGGAGTGTATAAAGCAGAAGACTGTGGAGTAATCACTGTAGTAACTGGAAGTGATGAAATGCACCTCAGTAGAGACATTTTTCTGTCTTCATGTATTTAACTCAAAGAAGCAGCATGTAATCTAGAGCCACAATTTTGTATATTGATGTAGAGGGAGAGATTTCTGACAAATCCTGAATCAGCATCACGCCCCTTGTGAGCTACCATAAACTATTTTTTAATGCAGAGCCCTCCCTTACCAGCTGCAGACCTATAAATTCAGTCTATACTTACAGTCAGCCTTCTCTACGTAAAGCACAATCTACTTTAACACAATGTGCCAGAGATAAATGTGCTGATGACTGCTCTTTTGGGGTTCATAAGAAGTACCTCATCATTTAGTGGTATCCCTTCTGCCATCTTCTTTTTATTCTCTGGAGAATGATAATCGTCTGCATCGTAGAATTTCCACCCCAGCTAAGAAAAAAAAAAAAAAAAGGAGTGAAACTGCGGCTCATTCAGCCAAACCAGGTGAGTTAATAAGGATCCCAGGATTTACACCGATGACACCAAGGAAGTCAACAGGCCTCTTACCCCACATCATGAATCACCATTTAAGTCATGATAATTAGCCAAAATTACAAAGCCAGCTTAGCAGCACCAACAGCTGATGCGTCAGGGCGCTGAGGGAGAGTGGGCGCAGGTGGTGAGGGACACCCAGACCCTGCTGGGGGGACGGGGCGGCCACCCTGGTCAGCTGCAGGTGGGCTGGCCCTGGGCTGCTTCCTGCGTGGGAGGGATGGAGAGATGGAGGGAGAGAGAGACAGAGGGAGGGAGGGAGAGAGAGACAGAGGGAGGCAAGGATGGAGGGAGGAAAACTTCCCTCCGACAGCGCCGACACCCCCGCGGTGTGACTCGGCCGTACCTTCGCCGCCAGCCGCGACCCAACGGTGGTCCTGCAGGGGAAGCACAAAGAGCCGGTCACCCCCCCGCCTCGGGCAAGGGGCCCGACACCCCCGGGGGCTCGGAGGGGCTCCCTCCGGCAAACGCCGTGCCAGAGCCCCCCTCGGCCGCAGCCCGGCCGCGGACTCCGTCCCGCCGCTACCTACTTCCCCGAGCCGCTGACGCCCATCACCACCACCAGCACCATGGCGACACCGCCCGCTCCGCTCCCCGCCGCTCTGCCGGCCGGGCCGCCCCTCTCCGCTCCTCTTCTCCCC
>NW_015090766.1:567236-572377 GCF_001431845.1 Calidris pugnax | reverse complement strand
ACCCCCCACTCTCCTTCCCCGCGGCGGCTCGTTGTGGCTCAACTCGCCCCATCTTCCTCCCGGAGCCTCGTTGCCTTGAAGCTTTTTTCTCCCCCGGGTGACCCCCCCAGCACCCCGTTTCACTCCTTGCAGCCCCGCTAACACGCGCCAATTAAGAGAAGTCATCATTTCTGCCACGCGCCTTACAGCGTGCGTTAATGAGCGTGCGTTAATGCCTGTTGGACGTTCCGCCTTCAAGATGTAATTAACCCCTTAGCCCTGCCGTGCCTAACTCTGATCTTGTTTTGGGTGGTTTGGTTTTGGTTTTGGTTTGGTTGGGGTTTTTTTTGGTTGGTTGGTTGGTTGGTTTGGGGTGGTTTTTTGGTGTTTTGTTTGTTTGCTTTTTGTTTGGTTGGTTTTGGGTTTTTTTTCTTAATCGTCATATTTTGAGTGGGGAGCCACAGCGAGTGAGAAGAAACCTCATCGATGCTTATAGGGTGGGTGTCAAGAGGATGGGGCCATTCCCTTTCCAGAGGTGCCCAGCGACAGGACCAGGGGCAAAGGGTGCAAACTGGAGCACAGCGAGGGTGACTGTGAGGGTGACAGAGCACCGGGACAGGCTGCACAGAGAGGTGGTGGAGTCTCCTTCTCTGAAGAATCATAGGATCATAGAATCGTCTAGGTTGGAAGAGACCCTTGGGATCATCGAGTCCAACCATCTACCCTACTCTACAAAGTGACTCCACCCCCTCCCTGGGCAGCCTGTTCCAATGCCCGACCACTCTTTCTGTGAAAAATTCCTTCCTAATGTTCAATCTAAACCTCCCCTGTTGGAGCTTGAAGCCGTTCCCTCTTGTTCTATTGTTAATTACCTGTGAGAAGAGACCAGCACCAACCTCTCTACAGTGTCCTTTCACTTAGTTGCAGAGAGTGATGAGGTGTCCCCTCAGCCTCCTCTTCCTCATACTAAACAGCCCCAGCTCCTTCAGCCGCTCTTCATACGATTTGTCTTCCAGCCCCCTCACCAGCTTCATTGCCCTCCTCTGCACTCGCTCCAGCACCTCGATATCTCTCTTGTATTGAGGTGCCCAGAACTGGACACAATACTCGAGGTGTGGCCTCACCAGTGCTGAGTACAGGGGCACAATCACCTCCCTACTTCTGCTGGTCACACTATTTTTGATACAAGCCAGAATGCCATTGGCTTTCTTGGCCACCTGGGCACACGCCGGCTCATATTCAGCCGTTTGTCAACTCGAACCCCCAGGTCTCTTTTCTCCAGGCAGCTTTCCAGCCACCCAAAACTCGCCCGGACGCGTTCCTGTGCAACCTGCTTCGGCAGGGGGGTTGGACCGGATGATCTCCTGAAGATGCCTTCCCACCCCCGCCATGCTGTGATATTTTGGCGCCGTGGCAGCGCTCTCCGGGCCGGCAGGGACTCTTGCTGTTGGCCTGTTCGCATCCCTGACCCAGCCGGGCTCCTGCTCCGTGCCGTTCCCGCGCGGTGGTGCTGCCGTCCAGCTCCTGCCGGTGCCGGGGCCAGCGCCTCCTCCCGCCCGGTGGCCACCGGCAGCCCGGGGGATGCCCTGCCCGCCCGCCCCGCGGCCCACAGCAGAGAGAAAAAGGCGGGCAGCGGGTCGTAGGCGTTTGTTCTTGCGGAAATATATTGTTTGAAATAAAACCGGGGCGGTTCGCGGCGTTCTTGTTACGGGTTTCGTCTGTTTTCAGCCTCTTCATCCCTGCAGGATCACACCGTGCCCTGGGTGGAGAAACAGCCGATGCTGCCAAGAGGAATGCCCCGCAGGAGTGGCCGGGAATAGCAGAAATCCCTGCGTGTGCAAAAGACTCGGGTGGCAGACTCTTCATGGGAAAGGCTGCAGTCTCAATAGAGGATATGGATGACAAGAAAGTGGAGAAATATGTTGGGTTTTGTTGGTTTGTTTTTGGTTTTTTTTTTTTTTTTCCTTTTTGCAAGTGGTGTAGTTGGTCTGTGTCCTGGGTGGAGGGTACAATACTTCTTGAGGGAGGCAAGGGAGAGGCAGGGAACAGGCACGCCTGATGGGTGTGGGATGTCCCAGACCTGCAGCTGAGGCTCCTGGCTGATGGCCTGTGCACGCACAGTGCGTGACATGCTGTAGACACTGTGTTTATTACTCTTGCACAGACCATGGAGGCCATACACGAGTGGCATCCATGTGTCCAGAGAAGGGCAACGAAGCTGGTGAGGGGTCTGGAGCACAAGTCTTATGAGGAGAGGCTGAGGGAGCTGGGGTTGTTCAGTCTGGAGAAGAGGAGGCTGAGGGGAGACCTTATTGCTCTCTACAATTACATGAAAGGAGGGTGTAGAGAGGTGGGGGTTGGTCACTTCTTCCAAGCAAGAAGTGACAGGACAAGAGGAAATGGCCTCAAGTTGCACCAGGGGAGGTTTAGATTGGATATTGGAAAAAATGTGTTCACCAAAAGGGTTATCAAACATTGGAACAGACTGCCCAGGGAAGTGGTGGAGTCGCCATCTCTGGAGATCTTTAAAACATGGGTGCTTGGGGACACAGCCTAGTGGTGATTGTGGCAGTGTTAGGTCAATGATTGGACTCCATGATCTTAAAGGTCCCTTCCACCCTAGATGATTTGATGATTCTGTGATGTGCATGACAGGGATTTATGGACTTTGGCAGATTGGTCTGCCATTTCTGTTCAACTAAACAATCAAATATCTGAAAATTCCAGTCCCAGGTCTATATATTCTACTTGCACACAATTTACAGGTGGAAAAAGAGCTAATGGTCAATTGAGCTCAGATGACTTGCAATCCTACCAGAGGGAAAGACTAGCAGGTACCTAGAATAGATGGTCTGATGCCAGGGCATTGGGAAGGGAAGAAGTATCCATGAAAAAACAGCAATGCTGGTTGGACACCAAGGATGGTTATATCATATTGAGCATTCCACTGTAGCTGTGGGAGTCAGCTGCTAATGCCTTAGTAGCTGCAGTTACCAACATGGAGTAGTGCGTACTAATTATGTTCTTACAGATACTGAGTTATTCCACAGTAGACAATATTGCTAATTCTAAATATGTTGATGTAATGTTTCTTGTACAGTCATGATTATTTGACATCATACCATACATTTATCCATGTTTAAAAAACTACAGATTTTAAAAATCACATGCTGTACCTTGCTTATTGATCCATGGTTTCATGCTTCTGCATGAGAAAATGCGGTTTAAAATAATGAAAGAGGTCTTAAATGAACATTTATTAACACCACCGATCCACCCAGTTAGTTTTAACTCTTTCCTTCCACAATTCACCTTCTGGTTTCTCTGCTAGCATAGGGATAAATAGAATCCCAGAGTCCACCACCGATCCACCCAGTTAGTTTTAACTCTTTCCTTCCACAATTCACCTTCTGGTTTCTCTGCTAGCATAGGGATAAATAGGATCCCAGAGTCCCAGAATCACAGAATAGCAGGGGTTGGAAGGTATCTTCAGGAGATCATCTAGTCCAATGCCCCTGCCAAAGCAGGTTCACCTAGAGCAGGTTGGACAGGGACACATCAAGGTTTTGAGTATCTCCAGCGAAGAAGACTCCACCACCTCTCTGGGCAGCCTGTTCCAGTGCTCTGTCACCCTCAAAGTAAAGAAGTCTTTCCTCATGTTGAGATGGAATTTCCTGTGTTCTAGTTTGTGCCTGTGCCTGGTGCTCTGTCACTGGGCACATTGAAAAGAGTCTGGCCCCACCATCTTGACACCCTCCCTTTAGATATTTATAAGCACTGATGAGGTCCCCTCTCAGTCTGCTCGTCTCCAGACTAAACAGACTCAGGTCTCTCAGCCGTTCCTCACCATAGAGGTGCTCCACTTCCTTGATCATCTTTGTAGCCCTCCGCTGGGCTCTCTCCGGTAGTTCTCTGTCCTTCTTGTCCAGTTCTTACCCAGAACTGGACACAGTATTCCAGATGTGGCCTCACCAGGGCAGAGTAGAAGGGGAGGATGGCCTCCTTCAACCTGCTGGCCATGCTCTTTTTAATGCACCTCAGGATATCATTGGTCTTCATGGGCACAAGGGCACATTGCTGGCTCATGGTCATCCTGTTGTACACCAGGACTCCAAGGTCCCTCTCTGCAGAGCTGCTTTCCAGCAGGTGAACCCCTAATTTCTACAGGTGCATAGGGTTATTCCTCCCAAGGTGCAGGACCCTACACTTGCCCTTGTTGAGCTTCTTTGGGTTCCTCTCTGCTGAACTCTCCAGCTTGTCCAGGTCTCGCTGTATGGTGGCACAGCCTTCTGGTGTGTCAGCCACCCCTCTCAGTTTTGTGCCATCAGCAAACTTTCCGTGCAGGACCCTACACTTGCCCTTGTTGAGCTTCTTTGGGTTCCTCTCTGCTGAACTCTCCAGCTTGTCCAGGTCTCGCTGTATGGTGGCACAGCCTTCTGGTGTGTCAGCCACCCCTCTCAGTTTTGTGCCATCAGCAAACTTTCCGAGGGTATACTCTGTCCCCTCATCCAGGTCATTTTTTATTTTTCTTAAACTAAAATTAAAAAAGTTTAATGGGTACTGCCACAATAAAAGACATGTATTGAAGTGTGCAGGGTAGATTTTATGGGAAAATGCATTCCTGTTTTCATTATAGACATTGGCTTTCCTCTTTGGTTTTTTTTTTTTTTTTCCCATAAGGAAAGGCTATCTAGGTGAGTGCAAAACTAGTAAGTTCATTACATTGGCCAGGAAAAAAAACCAAACAAAAAAACCCCAAAACCCAACCCCAAAACTTTATTCATATAAGAGATCTGATAGTATTGTTGATTCCTAATTAAATAAATTAAATTTCTTTTTTTACTAGTATTTTAGGTTAGCTCCACCTTTGAGGAAACAAACTTTTAAAATGTGTATCAGTTAAGTAGATTGTATCTCTAGTTTCTCAAATAGAAGTCCTTCTCCAAAATGAAAAAGATTGAGTCAATCCTAGTTTCTGAAGCTAAAAGGGGTAATGTGACCTTATACGAACCAAGCCTTGGAAGAAATTCTCAGAATTTCACTGAATTTCACTGAATTTCTAGAGTTGGAAGGGACCATAGAGATCATCTAGTCCAACTCCCCTGCTGAAGCAGGATTGCCTAGAGCTATAGCATGTTACTCAGGACTGCATCCAGGCGGGT
>NW_015090766.1:553602-566054 GCF_001431845.1 Calidris pugnax | reverse complement strand
CCTGCAATCCTTGGCACACGTGCCCTCGAGGACCCTCTCCGAAGTGACACCCCCAAGCATGCTCCTGAAGAGTCCAAAGTCTGCCCTTCGGAAGTCCAGGGTGGCAGTCCTGCTGGCCCCCCGCCTTGTTTCAGTGAGAATTGAAAATTTTATCATTTCATGATCACTTTGTCCAAGACGGCCTCCAACGTTTACATCCCCCACAAGACCTTCCGAGTTAACTATCAGCAGGTCCAGTAGGGCACTTTCCCTGGTCGGTTCCCTCACCAGCTGCGTTAGGAAGTTGTCTTCCACGCATTCCAAGAATCTCCAGGACTGTTGCCTCTCTGCTGTGTTATATTGCCAGCAGATATCAGGGAAATTGAAGTCCCCCATGAGTACAAGGGAGAGTGATCGTGAGGCTTCTGTCACCTGCCTATAGAATACTTCATCAGTCTTTATATCCTGGTTTGGGGGTCTATAACAAACTCCCACCACAATGTCTGCCTTACTGGTCTTCCCCTTGATCCTTATCCACAGGCACTCGACACTGTCATCATGCATATTGCTAAGTTCTAGGCATAGAAGACTGTTCTTAACATAAAGGGCCACCCCACCTCCTCTCTTTCCTTGCCTGTCCCTTCTGAAAAGTTGGTAGCCATCAATTGCAGCACTCCAGTTATGCGAGTCATCCCACCACGTTTCTGTGATGGCAACTAAATCGTAGTTTTCTTCCTGCATGATGGCCTCCAGCTCCTCCTGTTTGTTGCCCATGCTGCGTGCATTCATGTAGAAGTACATTAAGTCTCCCAGTCTGCATGAAATTTTATTTCCTTTGCAATGCACTTCAAATAATGTTATGAATGATGGATGTCTTGCATTTTTTTTTTACTGCTATCTGTCTCTGACCATTTAATTGAGGTTGGTACTGCCTGTATTTCACATATCTGTGATAAGCTGCTTAACAAAGACCAGAACCTTCCAAGTTATCAGGCTACTACTCCAACAGCCCAGTCCTCAAATTACTAACCGACCACAATCATTCCTTTAAATTAGTACTCAAAAATACAAATTTTGCTGTAAGAACGGTATGATTTTTGATAAAGTAATTGAATTTGCCTGCATTCTTTCAATTTCCTGGTTGATTAATTGTGAGGCAGGGGAAAATATTTAATTCAGATGAGAATTCTTGGGAGAGCCAAATGAACAAGCCCGAAAATACCTGTGGTCACTTTGATCCTGGAAGCATCATCAGAATTGCTACTCCTATTTCCCAGAACCATATGAGACCTTAATAGCTCTGTCACAACAGTCCTTGAGATTTGGTGAACATCAAGAGCAACTGACTACCCCGCCTGCAGTACACACCCAACGGCTTTTATAACAAGATGATGACAATTTTATCCTGCTTGATTACTACGAAGCGGAGAAACCATCCGTTTCTCTGTTTGACAGCCTTTTTTTTTTTTTTTTTCATAATGCATAACTTGGCATGTCACAGAAAGCTCCACCACACTGGTGTGATGTCTCCTAGCAGCTATTTTACAGCGGTGGGTTGGCAGGAAGTCTTGCTGGGAGGTCTGTTTCACCCAAGCCCAGGCTCACAGACCATGAGCACACATCGACGGAGCTGTGCAGGGAGCAGCCTGCCCCGGAGATGCTGCAGGGAGGGGGAAAAGGAGAGGGAGAAAACTAATCAAATCGTCCAAATGCAGGAGCCGATAGGCAACGTGAAGGCGGCAATTATATCCAGTCTTCCTGCTGGTGTGGTTCATTTGATTTGTGCGGATACAATTAATGGCAGCAGTCAGCTGGAGAGATGACTGGATAAAACTCAGCCAAACGGCTGCCTTAATGGGATCACATCGTGTGCGCTTCAGTATCCACTTAAGATGTGTTTAATTAAGCTGTAGATCCAATAAGATACTTGTATTCTTTTTGGTTCGAGTTGAATGAGGATTTCCCTTCAAGTCTGCTCTAGTCCCAGACAAAATAAATATTTTTTTTCCACATATTATTTCTTTAATAACATGGAGGAGCTTCATATTAGTCTTTGTCATTTAATGATATGTGCACATGTTAGGAAATTTGTTCTGATGCTGTTGTTCCATTGAAGACCATTTGCCATAATTGGCATGCGTGCCTTCTCCCTATTTCTTGTTATTTCCAGTCTTGGCAGAAAAGATAACTTGATTCTGAAGCTCTGGTGTAGTTAATACCGAAAGCTGTACAGTTTCGTGAATTCCAGAGCACATTCGCACAGCTGAAATAGGAGACAATGGAATAGAAATGTCTTCCAATGTTTTATTTATTACATTTAATAACAGGTGAAATTAAAATATAATGGTGAAGGATGAACAGTCAAGTATTTTAAAGGCAAACAACCTCAAGAATAACTACCAGAAAACTCATCATGTGCTTCTAGCCCCTAGAGAATTTTCCAGATACTGTATTTTTAAATACTTCTAAAAATGGTATTTAGTATCTTTTATGGCTTCTAGGAGTATTTTCAGTGTCTTTCTGAGCCTCTCTGGTTTGACTAATTGACTGATATTGAATTTGTGGAATTCAGTGAAGATTTATCATCTGCTTAAATTAGCTGGCTAATTTTAGAGAAGGGTAACATAAAATATGAATGAAAGGATTTTTCTTTCCTGGAGTCATTTCTGTTTGCCTCCATGGTATCTGCCTCCTTCCCAAAAATACTAGGAAAGGTTTGTTCTATTCAGAATATTGCCAAATTCAAAGCAGAAAAAAACATTCCCACCCTAATTCCCGATTGACACTTATCGCATCAAAACTACTGTAAGAGTGCACAGACCTCTTAGATCCAACATCACGGATGCCTGTTTCTTCTAAAAGCAAGGGCTCAGATACATTGGGTAATCTCAACTTCCTGAATCCTAATGGAAGAAAGACTGTCTTTCAAGCAGCTAAGGCCCAAATTTATGTAGAACTTTAGGTGTTAAAATTAAATCCTGGGTATGTATTGACAGCAAGTACAAGTTGGTGTTAGTAAGATGTGTTCACTGTGAGGAGTGTTGCTGAAATAACCTATGCTGAGGTGTACCTGTTAGTCACAGTTAGTCCTCATTATGAAGTAAATCAGCTTCAGAGTATGGCTATGTTACCCAAAACTGTACCAACAATTCCCAGAACGCGTTCTATGTAATGCCAAGTCAGTCAATGCACTGAAATCCTTTTCTGTTTGATCATACAGTAGTTATCTGGGGGGTTGAGGAGAACTTAGTACAAACTGGCTCTCTGCACCCAGCAGGATTTCCCAGTACTGGGAAAAAAGTGGTCAGTTTGATGAATCTGTCAACCTTTTAGACATTTGGGATCAGTAAATCAAACTAAAGCTGTTAATAGGTTTTATAAATCACATGAAGCATTTATACATGCTACCTATTCCCGGTTTTGTCATACTGAAGTGCAGTGCTTTAGGGTATGATATTGTAAATAACTTTTCTTATTTTTCCAGTTTGCAGTACAAAACCACCTGGGTAAGACAGAATGGAAGTGCCCTCACTTTCTTGCTTCTAAGTAATATGAGGATATTCTCAGGCTGATTGTGATGCTGAAGCAATGAGAAAACTAACCAAACCTAGCTATAGATAAAAGAAGAATGCAATACTTCGTACCATATTATAACCTATTCAGGTCCTAAGTCACTAATTTCTGTATAGAGAAGTCTAAGAAAACATCAATCTAAAGGTTCAATATACATAACAGTAAACACAGAAGCTATTAATTCATTTTTATTTTTCTAGCAACATCAAAGTAAATGCTATAATATGCTTATGCAGTAGCTAGTTGACTCACTTTCAAGAAAATTAATGTAGATAAGCACTGGAAGATTAGTTGCCTTTTTACATGATTGTCTCTTAGATTCTGAAAACATGTTCATTTTATGGCATATGCTCTATTGGTGTAATCCAGAGTAAGTCTTTTGATGCCAACTCTTTGCACAGGGTTTGCACAAGAATCTTACCAAATTTAACTGTGTATAAGAAAGCAAAGTCTGGTTTCCCGCATAAAAATTTCTCACAGGATGTGACCAAAATCAATGTATTAGCATAAAGACTCCTGAGAAGTAATCAATAAATCAAAATCTGTCTGAAACCTCGAGGTCATAAAACAATATTTTATTTATCTACCATGTTGAGAGTGTAAAAAGCAATGGGAAAATGACCGTGGCTTCAGTCCAGAGTAACAACTAGAGCTGCAGCAGTGTGATTCAAAAGTGACTGTGAAAGCCTGGTGGCTGGGGCAGAGTCAGGAAAATACACGTATCTTTCTGCCTGGGTGTGGAAGGCTGCTGGCGTACGTAGTGCTCACGGTGAGTGTGCAGCTACTGCTCGCAGGCCATAGTCACGCGTGGTGTAGGACAACTTCAGCGTTGCTGCAGGGACACACTGGGCATAAGGAAGACCACAGAGTTCACAGAATCATGGAATCACGGAATTGTCAGAGTTGGAAGGGACCTCTAGAGATCATCTAGTCCAGCTCCCCTGCTAAAGCAGGATTGCCCAGAGCACATCACTCAGGACTGCATCCAGGCGGGTCTTGAAGATCTCCAGAGAAGGGGACTCCACGACCTCCCTGGGCAGCCTGTTCCAGGGCTCCGTCACCCTCACCAGAAAGAAGTTTTTTCTCATCTTTGAATGGAACTTTCTATGTTCCAGCTTGAGCCCATTGCCCCTTGTCCTATCACTGGAAACCACTGAAAAGAGTCTGGCTCCAACATCCTTCAACTCACCCTTAGATACTTATAAACATAAATAAGGTCTCCCCTCGGTCTTCACTTGTCCAGGCTAAAGAGTCCCAGCTCTCTCAGCCTTTCCTCATAAGGGAGATGTTCCAATCCCTTAATCATCTTTGTTGCCCTATGCTGGGCTGGACTCTCTCCAGTAGTTCCCTGTCCCTCTTGAACTGGGGAGCCCAGAACTGGAGGCAGTATTCCAGTTGTGGCCTCACCAGTGCAGGGTCAAGGGGAAGAATGACCTCCCTCGACCTGCTGGCCACACTTCTCCCCATGCAGCCCAGGATTCCATTGGCCCTCTTGGCAACAAGGGCACATTGTTGGCTCACGGAAAGTGTGCTATCTACCAGGACTCCCAGATCCTTTTCCTCAGTAGTGTTTCCCAGAAGATCCATCCCTAACCTGTATTGGTGCCTGGGGTTCTTCCTCCCCAGGTGCAGGACCCTACATTTGTCCTTGTTGAACCTCACTAGGTTCTTCTCTGCCCAGCTCTCCAGCCAGTCCAGGTCACTCTGGATGGCAGCACAGCCCTCTGGACTGTCAGCCAGCCCTCCCAGTTTGGTATCATCTGCAAACTTGCTGAGGATACACTCTGTCTCCTCGTCCAGGTCATTGATAAATATGTTGAACAGGATTGGGGCAAGTATTGAGTTATGGGAATGGGATTTTCTATTCTGCAGTCTCTTCAAGAAGGAGCCAGGCATAGCTAAAGAGGACATTGGGAGAGCTGTATTGTTTTTATTCCAGTCTAAGTGAGGCTCAAAGCAGCTTCTCCAGGATTACTTTGTCACGTTGGAAGATTCTGGCCTCCCATTGGAAGTACAGGTTCTGCAACGGATTTAATATTTTATCTTCTCATCTTCTATTTGTCTCCTAACACCCATGGTGTAAAAGTTACGTACTCTATATTTCAACATTACTTACAAAACACCAGTACACACTCATGTAGACCCATTAATTTTGAAAGCACTCAAAGCATTAGTAGGATGTAGCCGCCTGCTGGCTCTGGGAAGTAGCAAGCAAAAAATACATGTGTCTTAGGCTGCTGCTCCTACAATTCAGTCATAAGATTACTATTACTGAGGAGGTACTAATTAATGCTTTTGAAGTGTGCTTTCTTAGTGTCTCTGATGGCTTTTTTGCATTTGGTTAGTCCACATCTCTTCCCCGGATTGCCAAGACTTCATTTTGCAATCAGATAAAAACGCACTTAGCTCTTACACCATGGAGCCTCCCATGTGCAAGGAAGTTCAGCAACAAAAGTAAATACAGCTTTAAATCCTGTCCTTATTAGCTCTTACACAATTAAAAGAGCCAGATCAATGAAGAGCTATAGTCCTTACCGTAATTTGGAATTAATGACAGAAATCAAAAGCTATAAAGAGCCCTGTATCAGAAACTGAATATTATTACATGTTATCATTTAAAAAGCAGGGTGCTAATTACTTTAATAACAGACTCTGGATAGCGATTAGATGCTGGCAAGATTAACAAACTTGAAATACCTGTTGTATATGATACACGTTTTTCCTGTACTACTTAATGTGTTCACAAAATGTACTGGGAACCTGATTTGCCTCATGTGCAAAGCAGTTTTATTTGCTGGGCTTCACCTTGATTTGTGCAATTTAGACATGGTGTAAAATCTGATTCCTCATGCAGACCCCAACTTCAAGGATCATTACTGGTTAGAAAAGCGCTTTAAACACATTTGAAGTTACACAACTACCAGTGCAGACAAAGGACGTAAAATTCAAATTTTTGATGGGAGTGTTAAAAATCAGAAAAAAGAAGAAAAGGAACTATAAAACCAGCCAAAACTGGTCTAAGCACTTTCATCTGTTTTAAAGTGCATGTGCAGCAGCCATGGAAACAGGCCGTTACTGCAGGCGAGTTCTGCCTGTCAGTGTCCAAATTCCACCCAGTAACAAGAGCAGTATATTCCAGTAGGTGTGTGCTGGGGGTACTTCGCTGCACACTCGGTTAAGCAAGGCTTTTGGGATACTGAGAGCTCTTCAACGCCTGGCTCTGAAGAGCTTGTTGGACTGGCCACCTGGCAGCTGATGCTAATACAGTTTTTGTATATTTTATGACTACTGGTACAGTAATGACAGCCTTTTACTCTTGTTTTTATCCTCCCTGCAATGATAAGCTTGAAAATACGTGACTGCTTCTAGCATTGGACTGTATTTTGAACTGGAGCCCTACTAACGGTTCATTTAGATAAATATTATTAAAAAGAGGAGCTGTTCAAGCTATAAGTAGGCAGTACCTCTTTTCTCCACCTGTCAACACTGTCTGCAAATATACCTCTACCTACCTACAAAAAGATTTTTTATTTTTTTTTAATGGACAAATGTGCTTTGGTACATTCTCTGTCTATGCAATAGACAAATACAGCCAGGAGAGCAGAGCTCTGATTTTCATCTTGATTAGGAGATGCAGAGTACCTTTATTTGGATTACTAACTCACTGGTGCTGGAATGTTTATTTTTAATTCATCACAGACCGGGGAGATACATGGATGTGGCACCCACTCTGCATTCAGCAACAGACAATCAAGTTCCTGGAGTACCGAATTAACTGTAGACATGTGAAACCACCAGTTGTGTCACATGCAAAACCTGTTAGTCTTTCAGCGGTGTGAGCTGCAGGGTTCTCCATGGCTGCTAGCAAGCCTGGAAGCTTACCGCACAGATTGTGTGAAAGCAACTAGAGAGAAACAGTAGTCAAAGAAATATTTGGGAACAAACTTCGTCCTCAGGGGAGAGAGAATCCTTGGAGAGGCAGCATGGGAAACTCTGCCTGCTGCAGTTTTCCTGACAACAGCGTTAGAAAAACAGGACTGCCTACATGTTCCCTGAAGAGTGTACCAAAGGAACGTTTCAGTCCCTACTGGCAAAAACATGTTGGCAAGTCCCATGACTTACTGAATGGTGATAATCATCTCACTGAGTTTGTACGCTCTGAATCAAAGGCTGGGAGCTGACATTTGCCTACATGGTAGTTGTCTTGTGTGGACTAAAATCCATGTAAAGTTTGCTCCAGTTAGCAACTTTCAAGCGTGGTATTGTGCAATCCAGTTCAACTTGGACAAATGCTGATAGATCTTTGAGCTTCCAGGTGAGCATCTGCAGGAAGTTCGCTAAGAAGTTTGTACAGTGAATTCAACTCATCATTCCCTGCTGGAAGGGAGCGTGGTGATGTTCTTCCCATACTTACCTCTGAGTCTTTGCTGACTGAGTCTCTACTGAACTTCAGCAGTGGAAGAAAATGTGTACTTGACTTGCCCCTGCTCCCCCTATGAGCCATGGTTGTGACTCCCCTCACAATGACACCCATGGCATTTGGAGGCCAACCGGACCACCCGTGCCATGCAAGCTACACCCCTGCAGATTTTGGTAGGACTTTAGGTCTTTTTGCTGGGGTAGTTGTGGCCATATATATCGCTGGTAACTCTCCATTTTTTAGTGGATTTGGAGTGAGAGCATGTTTGCCTCACAATAGAAATTCCCTTTGAAGTACAAACATTAAAATCCAGAGTACTTTGGTACTACTGTCAAGTAATGTCACATTTTACAGAACTTGTTGCCTTCTCAATCATGCAACAAATATGCGACACTTTTGTGATGTAAAGGAAAGTAGGAACCCTATGTGAATTAAGGTTTCAGCTTCTGGCTCAACTCTTCCCTCACTGCAATCAGTAGAACTTTTGCTATTTAAATATTTTTTTTTTGTAAAGTATTCATCTTTAAATGCTCTTAGGGTTTTTTAGTACAGTAATAAGCATTATAAAAATATGCATTGATATTTTATATACTGTTTTCAAATTACTGTTGTCATATTCAGGTAAGAGACCTTTTATTTCAAGATGCAGAAACCTCCATTTTCTCTACATTGTTTTTTGCAATAAAGTGAAATTGATTTTTTTTTCTATTCCAAAAAAGATTGAAACAAAAGCAACCCCTAGGAGTGGGATCTCTCCATATACATAATATTTTATGAACTTGTTTGTCTTCATATTTTGAGTGCTGCCCGATATGCCCAGCTCTATTCAATTAGCTTATGCTAATTTCAGCTTGGCTTCTGGATACATTTTACACAAATACAGAGTGCCATTGAAGAAAACAAAGTATATGCACAAAAAATTTGAGGTCTTGGTACAAACTAGTTGTTTATTTGGTGAACTGGGTCCTTCAAAAGTCACCCACACCTTCTCCTGTGCAAGGGGACCTTTAGGACACCCAGGAAGCTAGCTTTCCTTTGGACTTTGTGACTTGAAAAGAAAACTCACACTTCCCTGATTATACTAAACTGCTCCCTGAAATATTGGTTCACTGCTAGCTCAAACCCCACCTTCCACTCCTTAGGATATACTCCAGAGAAGCCTAATGTCCACATCATCTCTCTTGAACTGAAATATTTTAGAGTTGGAGATCCTAATCCTGTTGTGGAACTGATTGAAATCTAAACTGTCCTAGACTTCATTCATGTTAATTAAGTTGCTGTTGTTTGCCTGTGGCAGTGTGGTCTCTGTGAGTCCCAGCCACAGCGAAGGGCTGTGCGTGCTGTAGGGCCTGACCGTGAGCGAGAACCTCGCAAGGAGCCCAAGCCCAAGGTGAAAGGCAGGTGTGGGCCTGGGAGAAGGAGGTTAGTCTGTCATGCAGATCACCCCTGCAGGGACAGTGAATCGAGTATCTGCTCTCCCTGTGCTGGAACCCAAGGTCTGGCTCAAGGCAGGTGTGTTTACAGCTCCAGCAGCTGCATTTATGGATTAACCTTTGAGCATTTGGAAAAAAAAAATATATATTTGTGCTTGTTTAAATTATAAACATTAACCTAAAGAACTAAAGTTGCTGTGACAACCAGTCACGGAAGGAAAAACACTTGACTGTTACATTCAGCAATTTGGCTCCATGCAGAATTGCCCAGGAATCAAAGTACTACTCAAGCTCATTAGTGCTCTCTGCTATCCCTGAATGTTAACTTCCTATCTGGCAGCAATTCCTAAGTAAATCGGAAGTACAGGCTGCTGTCCCTTACTCCATCCAGATGTACTCATCCCAAAGCAAATTCGTTCAGTCACTGGCGAGATGAACAAAGAACGAGAAGGTGGCTTTTGCGCTGAGTGGCGACAGTCCTGAGACTGAGGGACCTCAAACGCACCCCAAGCATTGTGCCTACCCACCAGCATTCTCCCTTGCAGCCATAACTACCTGGTGTTGACATCTCCCATCAGATCTCCCCAGCTCTGCAGCACGAGGCCAGATGAGTGCTTGGACAGACGTCCCGCTGTGGTCTCGGCCCATAACCTTCCACTGAGTCAGCAGTGGGTAGGACTACAAGCAGTGTGGCTTTTTTTTTTTTTTTAACGCTCCATCAGCTCAGCGTCTACTAGTAACTGAACTGAATTTATCTATGCATTGCTTGGTCTTTTCTAATATTGGCTGTGCTACTTAATGCCAGTTTCTCAAGTGCCTGAATTTTCAGGTGATCTTTGCAAATCCCAGCTGCGTCCCAGGCGCTGTTTGGCCTCCAAGATATGGCAAAAAGAGGTGCGCTCAGTCAAGCATGGCTGTTGAAATACATTTGCGGATTTTTCTGTATAACATGTAATTGTATGAGACATTTAAGAGCCTCCTATTTGTGGAAAAAAAAAAAAAGGCCTATGATGCTTTTTCAATAAGGAAAGAATGTCAGTCCTTATATCTCATGCAAAGCCCATCTGATGGATTAACATTCTGCAGTTCCGACTGGGCAGAGTGTTTGCTTTCACTGCCTGCTTGTTGGTTTGTTTGTTTTTTTTTTTTCGTGTGGGGTGGAGTATTTGTTTTTGATTATTTCATTTATTTGGTGACTTCCTGCTAGACGGCTGCCGTATTCTGTGCTAGTTGTGACTGTATTTCTGTGGTAACTGAAAAATAGAAATCTGTTACTTGTCTCACAGAGCTCTCAGGCACCTCCAGTCTGCATGGTATAGAGAATCACAGAAGGAACTAAAGTGTCAAAAAAGACATGAGTGACCTGTCTTTATAGCAGGTAAGTAAAATTCTGCTGAGGTCTGTGCTCCTGCAGGTGTGCTGGTGTCGGCACACACCAGTTCACACTTGCTGTGTAACAGTTGGGAGATGCGAGCTTGGCACCGCAGTCATCTCTGTGTCTGTAACTTTGAGAACTCCTGGGAATCTCAGCTGTCTCCACCTGGTCCTGAAAGCAAAGCAAAAAGCCCTCTGGCAGTGGTTGAGCAGACTTTGACCTGCTCCCTGAGGCTTCATCATTGGGTCAGCTACTTCTTCCAGGTCCTCTTTTGGATGGAGAAGGGTGTGCTGCAGAGACTGAAGGGAAAGGTAAAATATCCTTAGGACGAAAAGGCTCAGAAAGAAAAAAGATGCATTTTTCTACTGTAGGCAGGAAAATCTGTGTTGCCTGAGAGTCAATCCACACGTGGGCTGAAATCCTGCTTCTGCTGAGTTCCCAGGCTGCAGGACTGTAGGACAAAAAGTGTTATTTTACTATTAATGAGTGGGTGTCCACAAGTGGTGTCTCGGCTGATAAGGACCTTCTTCCATACTTTGTGGGCTGACTATGGCTATTGAAGTGAATGATCTGTTTTAAGTACTCCCAGGTTTGCTTTGCTATTCACTATGCAACTGGAAGCATTTATCATTTACGAGAAGAATATACTTATAGTTTTCCTTTTATGTTCCACATTAAAGGACTTTGCATATTTATTAGCTGACGGCAGTGAGCATTATATACTTCTCATTTGTTTGTGGTTGTCTGTGTTTCCTGCTGTTAGCAGCCCAGCAGAAACCCAAAGGAAGGGTTTCCAGGAGTAGCGGCACTTGGGCTTCTCCATTGGATTTTCAAAAGAGCATTACATTCACGTAGCAAGATTTTCAAAATACGAACATTTATAGACGACAGCTGGGCAAAATGATTGAAATGCACCTTGTGTGCAGCTGCCAGTACTTTTTTTTTTTTTTTTGGTCTCTTTGTAGACTCTCAGTCACATCCCATTTTGCGCTGTTTTCCATTTCACACTGGGAAAGGAAGTGCCCCTTTTTCAGCAGGGTGCTGATCCCCGTTTCAAGGCTGGTCAGTTTCAGTGCTGGCTTCCCGCAAAGTTTCGCACAAGCGTGCGCAGCCTTCTGTGGTGGAGAATGTGACAGCGAAGGCACTATTTTCTACATTTTCCATACCATTTGCTGTATTCTCTTTCCCACTTGCACAACAAATGGGATGAGACCGCTCCTCCCGACCGGACCACTCTTTTTTCCCCAGTGAAACAAGTTTGCAGGACTTGCACTCTTACATGAAGTTGCATTATGTTTTCTTCTGTTTCCTTGCACTGCGCCCATCTTTTTTTTTTTGGTAATTTTTATTATATCTATAGCAAATTTCATTTATTTATTTATTTATTTACTTTATTCATCAGAGTGCTTGCCCTGCGTCGGGGCTGTGTTGGGGTACCCCGGACCCCCAGGCTTTGGGCGGGCAGCGTGGGGACGTGACTCCCCGCCAAAGTTGAGGGGGGGGATGCCCGTGTGTCCCTTCCCCCCCCTCGGCACTTCGCGGGACCCACCTCCCCTTGCCCCATCACTCCCCACGCCAGTACCAGTGTCTCAGGTGCACCCTGACCCCGCTTCCCCCCGGGGGATGCCCGTTTTTCCCGCAGCCCCGTAGGGAGCGGGTCGGTGGGGCGGAG
>NW_015090766.1:526713-553292 GCF_001431845.1 Calidris pugnax | reverse complement strand
GGGGTCGGCGGCGGCGGCGGTGGCAGCTCCTCGCACCCCCCCAGCTCCCCAACCAACACCGCTCTCCTGCGCGGGGCTCCGCGCACCTGCGGCGCGGGCAGCCGCGGCTTCTCCGCCGCTTCCCGGCGCTGCGCCACGGCATCGCCACAGCGCGGAGCCCCCCCGGAGCCGCGGGGTCCGTGGTGGTCCGGTAGCCCCGGCACGGCATCCCCCGCTGGGATGGGCGCCCCTGGGCAAGCGGTGGCCCGCCCGGGAGACGGGGTGGGGGGGGGAACCCCGGCGGCGCCATCCCCCGTCCCCGCCCGGTGGGCGCTCGGTGCCGGGGAGAGGGTGTCCGGAGGGGAGCGACCGGTTGTGCGGTGCCGGGAAAGCCCTGGCTTGGGAGCAAGGCCCCGGGGCGTGCGGTGTCGGGAGACGCCGTTACCGGGAGGATGGCGGGCAGAGTCCGAAACGGAGAGCGGCTCCCCCTTCCTCCTAATTTAACGCGAAGGTTTGCGAATTTAAGGCGAATTGCCGAATGGTTTTCAGCCGTAGTAGTAGTAGTAGTGCATTTGGAAAGACAGCAACTTTCCTGTGGCCACTCTTCCTAATTAAGTACTGCCTTTTTGTTTCTCCAAGTAACAAGGATTTAAGGAGGCAAAGAGTAAGGAGTCTGTCAATTTCTAGTAGAGCAGCAGCGTTTGTAGTGTGTGCAAGCAGGGGCATTTTAGGTGCCCCGAACACTGATGCGTTACGGAAATCTTACAGAGTCTTAAACTGCAAGCACTGGAAACCAAGCCATTGTTTGAAATTTCCGTGGCATTCGTAGAATCACTGAGGTGAGCTTGGCGTCCAGATGGGAAGATGTGAGTGGCATTTTAGGCAGTTGTTTGTCACTCACAGGTGGTCTTTCTTTGGTACGATGAAATATCTACATCTTTAAATCAAGTTGGTGGTCTTTGTACAAAGACCAACTAGAGCTGAAAAAATCAAGTGCCATGAGATGCAAGCTACATTTTTGCTTTCACCAAATCCTGTTTTCTATTAGGACCCATTTAATAGTAGGACAGAATAGAATAGTTCCAGTTGGAAGAAACCTACAGCGATCGTATAGCCCGACTGCCTGACCAATTCAAGGCTGACCAAAAGTTAAAGCATGTTATCAAGTCCAGATGCCTCTTGCACACTGACAGGCTTGGGACAGCAACCAACTCTTTTGGAAGCCTGTTCCAGGGTTTGGGAGAATGTCCAATCTAAACATCCCCTGGTGCAGCTTTGAAGCGTTCCCACGCATCCTATCGCTGGATCCCAGGGAGAAGAGCTCAGCACCTCCCTCTCCTCATCCCCTCCCTAAGAAGCTGTACAGAGCAATGAGGTCACCCTGCAGCCGTCTTCTCTCCAAACTAGACAAACCCAGAGCCCTCGGGCTGACCAAAAGTTAAAGCATGTTATCAAGTCCAGATGCCTCTTGCACACTGACAGGCTTGGGACAGCAACCAACTCTTTAGGAAGCCTGTTCCAGTGTTTGGGATAATGTCCAATCTAAACATCCCCTGGTGCAGCTTTGAAGCGTTCCCACGCATCCTATCGCTGGATCCCAGGGAGAAGAGCTCAGCACCTCCCTTTCCTCATCCCCTCTCTAAGAAGCTGTACAGAGCAATGAGATCACCCTGCAGCCGTCTTCTCTCCAAACTAGACAAACCCAGAGCCCTCGGCTGCACCTCACAGGACATTCCTTCCAGCCCTTCAGCCAGCTTTGTTGCCCACTTCTGGATGCATTCAAGGGCCTGAACATCCCTCTTAAATTGTGGGGCCCAGAACCACACACAGTGCCCAAAGTGGGGCTGCACTAGTGCTGCCTACAGTGGGATAATCACCTCTTTGGACTGGCTGGTTATGCCATGTTTGATGCACCCCAGGGTGCCATTTGCCCTCTCGGCTGCTGGGGCACCCTGCTGACTCATATTGATCCCGATGTCAGCCTGTACCCCCACATCCCTTTCTGCAGGGCTGCTCTCCAGCCACTCCTCTCCCCATCTGTAGTTCCATACTAGTTGCACTCAAACAGAATATAGCCTGGAAATAACAGGAAACTACTGAAACATCTTGTACCTGTATCATTGTAGTGCTCATGTTAATGAATAGCGTGGTTATGAGATCATAACTTTAATGGGTAAGAAGCAGAATGGCCTTCAGAGTCTTTTCTCGGAGCTTAATGCAAGCTTTGCATGACTTATTCGGCATCCTTAAAAATTAGTCTCTTTAAACAATGATGAATTTAAGGTCAGAAACTGAGATGGTGTCATTATAGCTCTGTGGATTTATGGTGCTCAACGCTATATGTGCATAGAGTATGCTCTTTGATGCCCACAGGGTAGAAGAAAGCAGTCATTACTTCAGGTGTGACATTGTGCAAGGTGAAGTAATGAGCTCAGAACCGGTTGAGTTGTATCACATCCTTGTGGCTTATTCCACCTGTAATGCATGGAGGGGAAAAGTGATTTATGGCACAGTTGAAAACGTTTTAACTATTACAGTTCTACAGGTACTCCTCAAAAATGAATCCTATTACAAACTCGTGTAGAACTTGTTTTCCTGAGTCTGTGCACTGACCAAAAATAAGGGAAGGTGGGAATAGCTCCTGGGTTTTTTTTGCTAGGTTTTTTAGGTACTGAAATTCTAAACATGTAAATGCAGATTCTAGTACAAGGAACTACTTTGCCCTTGGTCACTTCAGTAGAAACATGCAATTACGTATTTCATGGTTCTGATTTCCCTTTCACTCTTTCCTGTGCCACATGCTTCAAACTGCTTAATCCTATCTATAGATGGCTGCCTGTTACCTGTCACTGCATATACAGAGGAGATATAATTTAGCTGTATAATTTATTTATCCTCTTGTATGTGCATAGCTGTTATGACACTAGATTAACAAATCCCAAACCACTCAACTTTCTGTCTGTAGCCCCTTGATCAGATGTGTATTTCAACTCATTATTCATTCCCATGAATAATATGGACAAAACTTGCTAGGAGCTTTCACAATGCTATGATCTTACTTTTGAATGGGAAAAGAACCCAAGTTGCAAGGTAGTTGTATATATGCATAGCTATACATATTCAGTGGGACAAAACAGCCCAGATGACGTGCTGCTGGGTTAACAGCGGAGATGCCAGGGTTGTGCCAGCTGGAACACGTTGGACAGCTGTGTTTTGGTCATTAAGAGGATAAGAAAGCCTAATTCTACAGCACCGAGAAATGCCAACAGGGTCTCTTAAGGAGACGGGGTGCAGTAACGAATGGGACGGCTGGTATTCTAGCTGTGCATTTTCATGGGTAAAAGAGGGGAGATACGCAGCTAATCTGGATGGTGATGTACGTGTAGCTGATGATTTGCTGCATTTTAGCACACTGAGTTACGTCAAACCCTGCTTTTCCAGGTGTATCTTTCCAGCAGTTGGCTTGTGCACATGGCTTAATATCAGAGGGCTCCAGTACCACTTCAATGCAGAGGTGTCTGCTAATTAAAATATTTGTGGATGTACTGTAGATCTTTGGCCCTACAAAATGTGCAACCAGAATTGTGTGTTACTCAGGTAGAACATCGGGAGGTAGTGTTAAGAAAAGTAACCAGGAACAGATGTATTTAGGTGCTGCATATATATATGTTTTGTTTTTTTCTCCCCGTGTAAAATTTCACAGTGCTTAGGTAGGAAAATAAAATAAATTTTACTTTTACCATTAGAGTTCTTTCAAAGCAATGTTTCAGAAAGCCAACAGGCTAATACATTTTATAGCAAACAGCCCGGTGACACCATATGGGGTGGTGTGGGGAGAATCAGAGATGAATCATGCATTTGCAGGCGGCTCCAGCCAACTGGTTATCGAGCTGTGCAGCTGCCATGTAGGTCACCAACTCGCTCAAGGCTAGGTTTGCAGCTCAAAGGTCAGGATTCAGTGTGTCCTCCTCATCTGAGAGACTTTGTGGCTGCAAATTAGCTGAAGTGGTGACAGACACAGGAGAGGGCTGGGGCCCCGGGGACGCGTAACTAATTCTCGTGATGACATTTATTTTCCCATGCTTTTTTTTGTTTGTTTGTGAAGCCTCCCTGGGACCCGTGCGTTGGGCAGTGGCAGTAAGGTGAAGTTGTAATGGCACAGATGAAATGGAGAGGTTATGAAAAACTGCCCAAAGGGCCAGTGGCCACTGTTAGATTCCACTGTGCGCCAGAGAGCACAGAACCAAGGCTTGAAAGAGGGCAGTGGGGGAAGTAGGTCTTCAAAACGATTGCAAATGTGTCTGGAGCAGCAGGAAGACCTCCTTTCTGGAGGTACTAATGAGATACTTATTTTCTGAGTCATTGACATAACGAGCACTTTACTCCCGTTTTTGCAGGCTTCATGCAAAAACTTCACGCATCTAATTAACCTTTTAGTAACAGTAGCCTAAACATCTAAAATAATAAGGATTTTTTTTTTCTCTGTGTGTGGTTTATTCTGTGAGATTACTTGTGCTTATTTCAGCTGTGAGCAAAGTTAACTGGCAAGGTCTTGTTGTCATAGACTTTTTGTTATTAAATATGTAAGTACATGTTGGGTTCAGTGGTGCCACTGGCATGCTTTATATTAGGCATGTATTGTATTTGTATTAGGCATGGGCTTCACTATACCTCATTTAACTGAAATGACTCCTGAGCATGCTACTGTTCCTTTAGTTTTTAAAAAATGTGTGTATTAGTAACCATTATAACTCTACATTTATTTGTCTATATGAGGTTAATACAAAATTATAAGCTCACTCTAGAAAAATGCTACATTTAACATATCACCTAGTTTTTACATTAATACAAATTTTACTTTCCTGTTTGAGCTGTTCAGGTCCAGCTGTGCAAAACTGGAGATAAGGTTGGTATGAATGAGGCTTTTCTCTCAGCTCATTGACAGTGGTAGTGAACTTTGCTGTCAGTGTGTTTTATTTGCAGAAATATTGTATGACTGGATCTTCTTGTGCCTCAGCCCATACGTAAAATTGTGTAGTAATAGGGCCTTTATATAATGACACAGGTTTTGCTTTGTATGAACTTTCCCAAGCAAAAATCTGTATACGTATCCCCCAAAATTTCATCAAGGCTACAGTAGTGATTTTTTTTTTTAAATGTATCTAAGTGATTATTTCATTGTTGTTTAGAAGAACAAATTTCAATTTCTGTGTATGTCCAGCTTCTGAGCAAGGAGAGGACGTAATTTTTAAAAACTGGTTTAGAAATCAGGAAGGAATCAAGCAGAGCAAGGCTTTAGTTTATTGTGGTTGTTTCTTAGACTTTTTACCTTCTTGTGCGTAAGTAAAAATAAGGGTGACAAAATCTGAGCAGGCTCATTTCTTTCTGCCACTGATAGCCAAATAGTGTAAGATGGCCTTGTGTTTTTTTAGTCTTAAATCAGGAGCAGTTTCTGTGCTACCTGAAATTTGGCTAATGATTTGCTAGCTTCACTTCTCCTCCCCCCCGCCCCCTTTTAAATGTGACATCCAGTGTCCTGTCTAGTTCTTTTTGTAGCACATCATTGATGACTGGAAACTTGCCTTCTTGCTTGATGTTTTCTGCTTGGTCTGCGTCTCGCAGGCAGATGCTAAATTTAATAGAGATCTGTTAACCAAAGAACTCTCTTTAGAATTCCCATCCCCCAGTAAAGCGTAAAAAACCAAAACAACATGCTGAAGCAGGCTGTGAGGTAAGAGAGCAGCGTCCACAAATCTCCCTGTGAAGGTACGCTGAACGTTGATGATCTGGAAAAATAAGCGTGAAAAGGAACGCAGCATGAGAGATAAAGAGAGCAGAGAGGCCGGAGATGAGAAGGCGGCAGAGAACCATGGCTGTGGAAAGGGAAAGGTTAAGGGATTATGTAGACAGCAGGCAGGAGATTTAGTGAATTTATATTTATCCTGTAAGCGGTGTCAGAACCGTAACCGGCAAGCGCCTTGGGCTGCTGCGGCGGTGCTGAAACGGTTCAGAATAGCAAGGCCAGATAAGGAAGGGGATGCAAGTTGGGATGGATTCTGTGCCGTGCTCTGTTGACACATTTTAGAAACCGAATACAGGGGCTTGTATTCCTAGCTTTGTGCTCCAGCCTCTGATTGCACAGTTACAACAGGTACTCTTGGCAAGAGATGAGAAGCCTCTCTCGTTAAGCTAAGCCCATGGGTTGAAGCTACCTCTGTCGGCAGTTCATGGGCTTGATAAAATTTGCAGTAACGCGTTTTCTTTTTGATAGCGTTTATGGGTGTGCTCTTAGCTCCTTCCAGGGCTGCGAAGGAAAGAAGGAATAGAAAGTGGTACTAGAAAATTGCTAGGGTGTTGGGAGTTCTTATTTACAAATTTAGAAATTAATTGTCTTGATGGGTTTTGGTAATTGTCTGTGAAGCTCAGTATTTGCTTCATATTGGTTGCTATGTCTCTGGTAGGGGAAAGGCACATATCTATGTGTAATACGTGTTACTATCATTTCACAAACTCTGTTGTTCTTTCTTGTTATTCTTAAATGAAAATGCTTCCAAACTTAACTTATGCAGGGTTTTATCCAATATCTACTAAACTGCAGCTGAAACAATTTTTGTGTTGGATAAAGCTTATTAGTGTTGTTGAATTAGTTTTTTTCCACACTCGCGTGTTTGATTAATGAACAACATCTGAAAATTCTCTATCCTAGAGATGATTCTCTTGCGTTCCATTTTAACTCTGTATTTCCTGTGTGTTTCAGTTGGCAATGTAACTCATGTTTCGATTGCTAGTAAGCAAAGGCAGGTGAACCTAGATGTGTGCCTAAGGACTTGCCTGATCCAAGGTTGAAGATGAACATGTATTTCAGTAAAGACCAACAGTGTAAATAAATATTTCAATATACCAGTGATGCCTGATGCTGTAGCGTGGAGCAGAAACAAATCTGAAGAATGCAAGTATCCTTAGATAAAGCTAGCTACTTAACGAGGACAAGCTGAGAGGATAGTTACCTATTTAAAATGTAAGTGTAATCTCTTCACTTTTACCCAGATTTCATTTTTTCTGACAGATTTGAATAAAATTTTTTACATTCTTTATTGTCATGCATGTTTGGACACTGGCTGAACAGTAAGGGTGGAGCTGTAGTAACAATGAAAGGCAACTGGAAAATCAATAATACCATGCAGCACAGCTTAGATCTCCAAATTGCAAATCATCAGTTTGATCCTGTGAGGTCGGAAGTGGCTCCTGTGAGACACAGGGTGCTTTCTGCTTGCAGGAGCTTCATACTCTCTTCCGTTTGGAAAAAGCTTTTGGCACCTCATGAGGCTGTGTCTTCTCTCGCCTTGAGATGCTCCCGCTGGTCTAAGCATCTTCAGCGTATTGGTACAGGTCTAATATAGGAGGCAGCTGAGAAGTGATCATTTGGCAGAATTAATTGGCCTAAGATTGGAGCCGAAGTGAATCATTGGTGAGGAAGTACTGTATTTTCACTTTTTGGTTGCATTTGCCCAGATTGAATTTTCTGTATAGGTCAGGAATAATTTAATAATGAACAGCAATACTCCTGAAATTACCTTTAACAAAAGAAGAGATTAGTGCCTTTTCTATGGAAAGGTGAAATAGGGATCCTGGATTTTGCCTGTATGGTTGCTGATGAACAGACAGTGTATTAAATTCTCAAGGTTTAAATACTTAGGTTAAAGAATGGGAGAAACGGCGGCTGACCTTTCTCTTGTCCTTCAGAAAATGCAGGTGGGTTGGGAGAGTAGTTATTTTGTTGATGAAATGCTTGCTTTCTGTAGCACAGGTCTCTGTCCTTGTGAGTATTTTGGCTCATTTAATCAAACGTACTGAAAACGGCTCTTTTCATGTTCTTCTTATTCTTGCTTTCTTTTTGTGGTCTCCCTCCACTGCTTGGTGCAGATAATATCAACCTGTTGGCAAGGTTCATAATGTCCAGATAGTATTTCTCTCCTTTTCCTGTTAAAGTCAAGCTGTCACCAGATGACTTCTGCTATGTCTTTCACTGATGCGTATGGGACGACTTCTGCTATGTCTTTCGCTGCTGCATATGGAACCTATCTCCTCATAGTTCCTCCTTCAGCCGAGGCTGCTTGTCTGTTGCTTTGTTCTTTGTTTGCTTAAATACAACCTTATTTTCCTCCCTAGCTTTGCTGTCTCAGAAACCCTTTCTAGACTTTACAAATTGTCCTTTTGTTCCCATTGGATTATCTTGTTCTTACTCTGTTTTAATTCCCTGTCTGATAGTGAAAACACAACTGTAATAATTCAGCAGTAATTAAAGTACTACTAAATCTTCCTTTTTTCTGGCATAAAACTAAAAAAAAAAAAAAAACAGCAAAAACCCCCAAACACTCTTTTCTTCCTTCACTCTTCTGCTATGAGTTTATTTTATCCTTTCCAGCTACACACAGTTCATAAAGTGTTCCTGTTTTTTTCTTCTCAGGGATTAACATGTTTTTGATGGAGGTGTGTTGATAATCAGCTCTTGCCATTTGAGTGTGCTGTCAAGGTAGATGCTGTTCTCCAGCTCTCGGTTACTTATAGCAGTAGTAACCCAAGTGTGGATAGGAACCATCGTATTCATGGTGGTTGTTCATGGGAGTTACTGAGAAACTCGATTAAGGAGGACCTAGGGATGAAGAATGAATGTTGCTACTTTAGTACTGGTACATTTAGAGGAAAAGTTTCTCCTGACTGAAGGTGATGATGGAAACTTGAGATAAAAAGGACCATACCAATCTATATAAGGTTAAGTATATGTATAAAATTTATCAAGGTTGCTCACAGCCAAAAATGAGAAGGTATGGTCTCATATACCATGAATCCTTTCAACAGAGGGTTCTCAAACAGAAATAACTCCTGCAATAATTGGAAATCTGGGCATTTCAGATAGTTACAGTAAGAAACGTAGGCATTAAGTGGCTGCAAAATGATTGCTCTTTAAAGGCTTCCTTTGGAAAAATGTTAAATGAGTCAACATCATCATTAAAAACACTTGTTATTTTTCCCCTGTTTACTTAAACCCCAGGAAGAAGTAAACAGTCTGGATTGAAGACATGCTTTGCTCCTTGCAAACATTATCTCACAATGAAGTCTTCCCCATAGCAACCCTCTTTGGAGCAGAATTGTACTTTAAAATTCCCCAAAATCAAGATTTGCACCGGGCTGTTTTTTGTCCTAGTGTTGTAATATGTAAATTTACTATAAAGGGGCACATGTTGCAAAGATAATGGGATATTTCTGACAAAACAGTGTATAACTTTTCATACGGTCAGTCTTCGTGCCCACTTTTTTTGGTCTTTCACGTAACTGCAACAGAAGCAAAAAAGAAATGGGGTTGCAAAATGAAAACAATCAATCTCCACATCCCCCCCAACCCACACGGTATCAGGAGAATTTACAACAGGGCTTAATAATTTATTAAATATAGAGAGACCAAAAATCAGTCATGAACAATTTCAAGTTAGTGGTGAAATTCCGTGGAAATTGATGCATAAAGCTCCAACAGTAATGGTATGTTTTTATTGTCTCCAGGCTCAGGGGCCAGTGAAACCTTTTTGCCTCCAGAACAAGAATGTCTGCATGTGAAATGCCTTTTGGGAATGGTTCCTGGACCCCTTCTATCTGCCAGGCGATGCCTGGGAACTGGTTAGCAAGAACGCTAATTGGCACGGACTGGATTTTGGTCAGGCAATGCCCTAACAGTTTGCTAGCGTGGGTGGTGGATTTCAACACCCCAAAACGCTTGGAGGGTTTTTACTAGTTTTAGTGTAGATGCAGTCTTTGTTTTCAAAAAGAAAAAATTAAAAAAAAAAAAAAAAAGATTTTGTGAATGATTAAAGATAGATTTTATAGTTCTGATACTAAAACATGTGAAATGGTAACTGTTCGTACCACTGTCCTTAGTGGAAAATCCGAAGTGCTGTGTGGACCATCTTAAACAGTTGGTGTAGTTAAACTAGGAGTAGCAGGGGTTTTAGTAGGTGCTTACTAAATAGCTGCGTTTAGGATCTGTAGGCTGTAATCTTGGATTTGAACCTGTAATCTCTTCTGGGATGACAGGTTCTTGATTTTGTTGTTGTTGTTGTTGTTGTTTTGAATGCTCTTAGCAACAGAGTCTAACACAAAAGTGCTCTGCAGAATCAGGACATCAGTTGGTGGTGTGTTTTTTGTTTTTATTTTTATAGACACAAACTCTAAGCCCTATAGTGGAGTGCGAAATGAGGTGTTTTTATTTCTTTGAACAGCAATTGTGAAAATGCAGATGAGACGCTCTGTGGAGCACTGTGCATGCCACAGAGCTGCTACAGAACGTACTTTTAATCCTATTTCTTTAGGCTTCTCAGAGTAAAAGACAGCTGATTCTTCACTTTCGCTCCCTTACTTTAAAATGGGGTAACACAGATAAATACTTTTCAATCAGAGAGTGGTGGTTGCTCCTGCGTTAGATGGGGCTGTTACCTGGGGGGCGAGCTGAACTCTGGAACTATGCAATACCAGCCTGAATTTAGGCGGCTTGGAGGATTTATCTTGAGACGTTCAGCGTGCCAATCGGTGGAGTGCACCAAGCACGCCCACCCTGCTTGCCCCTGCCCTGTGTGAATTTCCTTTGGCTCCATCCTGGGAAAAGGAAGGAAACAGGAGAGGCTTTTAGAGAGGGTTGTGTGAGTGATTCAGCGTGCAGACTCAGCTGTTCACATGAAACAGCTCCAGCAGCTTGCGGTGCCCCTGCCAGTTGCTAGGTGCAGATCTAGGGAGGCTTTTCTGTTTTGACTGGAGAATCCACTCACGTTGCCAGGATTTCCGGATTAGTTTTCTCACACAGTCTGGCAGTCGGTACTTTACAGCCACCAGAATGGAGAAGACTTGAGCAGGAGTTGTCAGTCCCCACGCCGAATGATGCTGGTGGCTTGTGGGCATTAAAGCGAAAAGAGTGGCACATCTAAGTAGAAAATGAGCAATACATGATTTTAGGACAGTGTGTTCAGGACAATCCTGGTTGTTTTTTCTGTGTGGGCTACACACATCAAATTAAGTATCAGTTTTCATCCTGTACCTTCTTGAGAATCAGAGGCTGGTTTGTTTCTTGCCCAGAAGAGTTTGTGATGGAATTTCAGAGAACACAGTAAGACAATGCTTAATTCATGGTGTGATGGTGAGACTGCACAAAGTAATTCGTATAGTTGGCCTGAGCTTTAACTTAGGTAAAGGGGAGAAAAATATGACTGTTGAAGAAGAAATTCCCCGGGAGTTGGATGCTGGTACGTGTGGGGAAGAGAGCAAGGCTGTGTAGAGAATTCAGTGGTGATGTGGTGCATTACGGAGACAATGGCAGTACTGACTACACCCTCCCAGTGTTTGCACCTGTATTTTGTGTGTGTGTGTTTTTTCTGTTATTTAGAAACTCTTTCCAGAGAAAGAGCACACAGTTCATAAATCTGTGATCCCAGCCGCTAAGGTGATTTTTATTACTCCAGTCTGTTTCCCTTCTTATTTTTCACTTAACATTTGCTTTAAGGTGTCAAGAGGTGAGCTCTGTTGCAGCTCAGTTTGTGTAAATAAACTTGCAACCTCCTGGCTCTGTTAGAGGCTTGTGCAGCTTGTGAATGTGGCAAGAATCACAGGGGATTGGGTTGGGGCAGGAGGGGAAATACGAATGGTAATTCTCCTCTGCAGATCCATGGGGTTTGATTGCTACTGCTGCCTTTCGTCAGCTCTTAGCATACCACCTTCTTGATCGCGGATGAATAGATCAATACCATGCCTAAACCCAGGTTCCTGCAATACCCTTCTGAGGCCAGAAGGGCCTTAGTGGAATTTATGTATTTGTGAATTGAGATACGGCATGTTCAGTCTCTACAGTACAGATTTTTGCCTGTTCTTTACATTTACACTGTTATATGAAATCCTGAAAGATAGTGAGGTGGTTCAGGAATAATGGAAATGTTTCTGCATCCTGCAGGGGTTTTCATAGAGCGTGAGGAAACTAATTTTTGAAAACTAAACCTCTCTTCCTCCCTAGATGAATTTCATGTTAGCATCGCTAACATGCTCTTCTGTATGAATATTCACATCTTTTAAATTTTTTTTGTGTGTGCTAGAATTTATTTAGACATCCTGTCTTGTTTACAGGAAATGAAGCATAGGTTTTTTTGTCATGAGGTGATAAATAGTTCAGTGGATATCTCATGTCCTGGAAAAACAGACACAAACTAAATGTTTTTTATTCATAGCTCCAACATCTGTCTTTTTATAGTTCTTTTTCATTCTGTGAATATTTATGCTGTTGTTGCTTTGTGATCAGAGCTATCATTGTAATCCAAAAACCGCAAGAGAGTTGTATTTCTTTTTCAGTTTTTCCATATATAGCTGGTATACTGAGGATGGAAAAACTTTTCTTGCATTTGATGCATTTCCATTAACTTGCTTTTAAGAGCTCTATCTAGCTGTATCTTTTATTGATTA
This sequence comes from Calidris pugnax, assembly GCF_001431845.1. NCBI lineage: Eukaryota > Metazoa > Chordata > Aves > Charadriiformes > Scolopacidae > Calidris > Calidris pugnax. The sequence continues at coordinate 540,824 of NW_015090766.1, read as the reverse complement.
GGAGATACAAGGGAAGATGCAGATGTGGATTTCGGTGCCTTCCCCTTCTTGCTGCTTCACCCTGCCATCCACAGGTCATTTTGAGGGCACTGATTTCTAATAGCGATTTTGGTGACCTCCTTGTACTTAGCCAGGCCGTGCTTCGGTGGTGCTCCAAGAAGGATGAAAACTACCAGGTGTTGGCAGGCATGGCCCACGAGGTAATGTGTTCTTCTTGGTGTCCAGGCAGGTTGCTAGTTATGCCTGTGATGTTCTCACTCCTCTCCCACTCCACAGTGACTGCTGTGGTTCTCTTACTTGCTGCATGTCTCAGCATTACTAGTATTATTTGTATTTTCCTTTTTCTCTACGAAGCAAACCCCTTTGCTTTCACTCTTGGCCACACAGGTAATCTGTTGAGGAGGGAACTTCTTTTTTCTGTTCACTGCATCAAGGTGAGTTTTTTCTCCCCTCTCCTAGTTTCTGTTTTTTAAAATGAACAAGCAGGTAGGCACAGTGACATGTGAGCTGATTCACTGACTCCACAGTACTCAGAGAAGACAAGAAGAGCTATGTTTATGATGAACCTGCAGAGCTGGTTTGTGTCCTACATAATGTTTGGCACTTCTCTGAGAGATGCAGAAGGAATTGCATTTTCCAACCCCTCTTTGCCTCCTCTGTCTCCAGAGGATTCACTGCTTACGCAGAAACCAAAATGTTTGCTGGCGGAGGATTCTGAGTGTTTTGTTCTGCAGGCTGAATGATGAAGAAATCCAGAGGGAAGCCAGTTTAACAAATTCTCTTTTCCTGTTGTGTCCATACAGATTTGATATTGCTTTGTAATTAAAATTGGAAATGCTTCGATGGAATGCCTCTCATTTTGAACTATGTAGCCTTTCCCATGCACTCCTGAAATAGAACAGCTAAATGTATGCTTAAAAGAGGAGGGAAATAAAAGGGAAAGAACTGTCCTCCTAAAGGTGCACTGGGATTCCTGTAGCAGTATTTCTTTGCAGAAATATGAGTTTGAGTTTTCTTGCCGAGAGAGAAGTTTCTGCTTTATGAACAAGATAATTGTATATTTCTGTTCAAAGTAAACATCATTCTGACACATTTCATGACCGCAAGATATTTTATGCACTCACCGGAATAAACAACACACAGGGCACTTAGTCAATGAATAATGTCGTGCCTGCTTTTACACATCTTTCAGCTAAATCAGAGATCAAAACCAAACTCCAGCACTTGAGGGCATGTGGGGAGGATTTTTTGACACTCTAGAGGAAAGTGAGTCTGTAAAGCCTTAATGATTGCTCCTTCATCTATGCAGATTTGCTTTAACTGGTGCCAGAGCTGCTGTAATATTGATGACATCCTTCACCTTGTTAATGGCCCAAATGTAACCGAGCATATGCTGGTAGTCTAATTTTGTTCTTTATGTAGGGAGACCACAAATGGTGAAGACTGCATATAAGGATGTGAACTATGCCTACACATTTGGCATGTAACGTGCTTTCTGTTAAGTGAATAAAAAGTATTTAAAACTCTGATTTTTGTGCACTGGGCGCATCCCATGCCTTAGCTGGTGAGAGAAATTTTATTCCAGTAATTCTGGAACAGTTCCCTGACAGTGAGGCAATAAATAAAATGTTGTAAGATATAATGGTAAAGTCATATGTTGAGCGACTGCCTTTATCTCCAAGAGAGTATCGAGAGTGTGTGGAGTTAAAAATTGGCTGTTGCTTTCCATCCATCTTGGTCTGTGTGGCTTGGAGTTTTCGTGAAGTGCTTGGCAGTTAGAGCACAGCAGCAGTTGGTGAGAATTTAAACAGGGGTAATACGAATATTTAGCCAGACTGAGTAGTAGTGGAGTTGAGGTCTACTGGTTTACAATATGGGATCGAAAATGCCTGGAGTGGGGCTGCAGTGACCCATGGTAATAGTCATGGCTCCTGGGAAACGGCGTGATAGGAGATGCTTTCCATAACTTTCTGTGGTCATAGTGGGATCATTCATCCCCAAATGACTATTTATGGTGTTCCTATGGGGCACACTGAGAGGTGAGAGGACGTAAGAGTATAAAAGATGCTGTTGGGAGAGAGGCTGTAATGGAAACTGATTAATTTGAAGCACTTCATGTGATCTTCAAGAATGACTGCAAACTTCCCAAATCTGGGTTAGAAGTGCTAATGATCTCCCCTTTGTACATGTAGATACATTCATGTGGGAGCGTCTTCCATGAGATTCATAAGACGCATTGAGTTCCTCAGGTGACTGTGTGGGATGGAGTGTCTTGCACTGAACTGGAGCTTGTCTGCTGCAGAGCTCATGAATGAGAATGTGCTCTGCTATGTGTACTGTGGAAAACTGAATTATCATTCATATTTATTGTCTGCCTCCTGAGCCTCTCTTGTTTTGCAGAGAGAGCAGATGGAACTTGCATTGATCACAGCCTAGCTGTGACACTTTCCCCAGGTTTGCAGGGTCACTCTGTCCCTCCACAGTGCTCAGGTGAAAAGAAGCCATCCGTGTTCTCTCTGCGTTGTCGCTACTCCAGAGATGGACAAGGATTAATTGATAAATGTCCTTTTCTGCTAGGTGGGAGAGATATTGTGTCCCAGAAGGATGTTAAGCATTAAGCTTTCCCATGCCTTGTGATTCTCCCAGGGAGAGCTATGACCCTGTGCATGGCAGGGCTACGGTCAGCCTAAAGTACTCCAGGTCATCTGAAGCATTATGTTTTTTGTATTATTTACGAGGTAGCTATTCAAGAGTACAAATAGAGAGCACAGCAGAGGAAGCATTCAGAATTTCCAAAAATTATACCATAAGCCTTTCAGGGGCTTATAATTTGGCAAAGACAGAATCATGTTCCTTTCAGAGCCCATTGTTCCTCAGTGCTAGTATTGTCACAGGTGTTCAGTGTACCCTTTTCTACTTCCTTGCAAAAGGGGCTGATAATAATTTTCCTCTCTGCTAGTAATTTGTTTTTCTCTAGCATATTACCATTTTATTTTTGCAGGATTTGGTGTTTTTAAATTATAAATAATGTGGTTTGCATGTTTGGGTGACTTTCATTAAGAATGTCTGCTAGTTGATTTCTGTAGTTTAAAAAAAAACACCACACCAAACAACCAAAACTCAGATGCTTCAGCTGACTCAGACTACCTAATGGATGCAAGGAGCTTAAAGCCAACACGCAAATGGTGGCTTGACGCAGGGAGTGAAGCCTGTGGAGTGCATTTCCATGGGCAGCAATAGCAGTCTTTACTGTGCTATTACAATAGCACATTGGAGCCCCAGGCGTGGGTAAGATACACTTTCTAGTCATGTCTGAGGACACAGACACCCACTGGAATAGTATGCGATCTAAATAAAACAGCTGGAAGTCATACTTGAATCTGCTTGTGCTCTTGGGTCATGGCAACCAGGAGTGAAAACATAATAGTCTGAAGCCTTTTTGCCAACACATTTTGATATATTTTAGTAGGATGGTGTTCACCAAGGTGGCAATAATCTATTAAGTCTTAATATGCACCTGAGTTATATTCTGTGCCCACATTGGTAAAATAAGACTGCTGCCCAGGCAGGGGCAGACAGAGAAAGAACACTGGGCAGTGTGATGTTCCAGCCCCATCCCTGGAGGTGTTCAAGGCCAGGCTGGATGGGGCTTTGAGCAACCTGGTATAGTGGGAGGTGTCCCTGCCCATAGCAGGGGGGTTGGAACTCAATGGTCTTTAAGGTCCCTTCCAACTCTTCCAACCATTCTGTGATTCTATGTAGTGGTCTCTGCTCTTTGTCATCTTTGCAGAGAAAAGAGGGGGTTAGAAGATGATACTGGAGTGTATTTTGTGGTTCCTCCTTCCTGATGGAAGGGATGACCTGGAAGGAAATGCAGAGTTGATTGTTTTGGAAGTTTAAGAAGCGGAGTGTGGGAGCTGAGAAGGGTGGATGATGTTTCTCCTCCCTCAGTCAGCAGGAAAGAGACAAGGAGGCATAAAGTGAGAGGGTCCTGGTAGGCAGGGGTAAATTACAGCTGGGAACAGATGGATGAAGAGTAGCTGGTGGAAATGGTTAAACCACTGGAGGGATGCAAAAGGGCTACACTGAAGCAGCAGACTGGGGAAAAAATCTTTGCATCATTATTTGGGAAGATATTGGGGACGTGATATTGGGGTAATCTTGTCACAAAATTTTAGTATTGAAATACCGTCTTGCTTTATTATACCCTTGTTTACACAGGGGTCAGAGGGAGTAATTACTATTTAATGACTTTAGGAAACAAAGTAGGTGTGTTAGGAGAACATCAGCTTTGTCGTATTTCAAAATTAATTGAGCTAGTAAGAGCTTTTTAAAAGCCTTCTTTGACAGACCAAGGATGCATGGGCTGTGAAGCTGGTTCTCCTGTGTGCTTCCAAGAAGGTAATAAATCTCTGGACACCTAGCAGTAGAACTCTATTTTCAGTGTAGTTTGTTGCTTTGGAGAAAAAAGTTGAGTCACTAGGGAAAATGAAAAAAAAAGAAGTAAATATTTCTGTTGATTTATATCAGGTATTTGACTAGATTAAGTTGAATTAGGCTAGATTAGTTTACTAAACTAGAACAGTTAAAATTACACTAGATAACAGACTAGATAACAGACTTTTGTCATAAGGCAGCCAGTTTAAATGTTAGTGCTGAAAGACTGCAATATAAGGAATGTCTGTTAGAAAATTAGTGAGTTAAAGAACTTAAATACTTTTAAATGAACATTTCACAGTTGGCTTTTAAAGGATTGTTTAATGTGATTAAGGATTGTGTGGTGAAGAATGCCAACTGACTGTGACTATTTTAAACTCCTGATTAAAAATGTGAAGGGGAACCGGTTGCATGCGTACTCCATTATTCATGAAGTACTCTGAGATGTTACGTCTAAGGTTTAATATGGCACACCTGAATTATGAAAGTGGTTTTCTTATTTGCAACAGATTTCCCCTTAACTTTATTGGATAGTCAGAAGTGAATGCAAGCATGTACGTACGTAGTGCTACTGCTGACACTGCAGATGTAGGAGTGGGATATGCAAACACCTATACCTTTCATTACATCTAAATTTTAGAGTATTTAAAATTGTTTTTTTCATCAGTTATAGCTAGGCTATATGACAGATTACATGTTTGTTAACATGTTAAAAGCCTTGAACCAATGCTTTTGAATATGACAGGACAGAAGTTCAGGTACTTTAAAATGCATTGATGCCTGTTAGGATAGCATGTAGCTAACTGGATGGATCTGTGCTTGTTCAGCTCCTGGCAGAGCGGATTTGGAGGGAAGTTAGAAGTTATGTGTATTGCTTTACAGCTAATCTGTGTTACTGTGGGAACAGGGTTATAATTTACATCAGCTTTAGGCAAAACTGTACCATGAACAATACACAAAGCTTACACAATTTTTTAAAATTTAGATTAAGGTGTGTTCAACTCTTATTTGTTTAACCAGTTAGTGACATCAGTTAGAAACAAATCTTTAATGCAAAACGTTGTGCATGAAATGGATCAGTTTTCAGGTGTAAAGCACTTCAGCATCTCAGGGTGGGAAACAAAGACAGAAGTTTATAAACAGAAATTATATTTTGGAGAAATGGTTAGGTCTTTTTCAGTAAATCCTCCATAGTGTGTTAAGGTGAGTGGAGCCAACTGAGTTGTCCCAATGCAGTCGGTGGGATCAATTCGGTTGAGGATATAAGTAAGGTACACGGGTTATATGTGAGTCACCTTTATTTCCTAAATCATGCTTGGAATCTGGAACTGCACATGCACAGTACATAAAAACAGTTGCTCTCAAGTACAGGTGCTTTTTTATATGCTGTTATGCTTACAAGGCCATTTTCTAGAAGGCATGACTTCATCTTCTTTTTTTAAAATATATTGTAAGTGATTTCCCAGCTTGCTATTTGAAGTTAAGAGAGAATTGGTTTGGAATATTGTATCTGTCTCTGTTGGTATAGATGTACTGACAGTCTTAGATTTTGGGCAAGAACAGTAGCTGCTGGTTTAAATGTTATGGCTATTACCTTCAGTACTGTTTTTCCAAGAGACTGAGGATGCACTCCCAAAATCACATGAACATCACAGTCAGCTTTGAAAGTTAATTTTATGTAACAACTCCGAGGTCTTGTCAGACCAAATAAATAATTTCTATGAGGCTACATAGTTCTCACAAAGACAACCTTTTGTAAGCACTCAGTAGGCTGAGGTTGGTTGTTTTATGTACTATAACAAAGCTGATTTTATGCCTAATGCAAATGGATAATGAACTGGAGTTCCCTGTGGTGATGTTGCTAGGTCTATCTGTGATTTTTGAGTTGAAATCAAGGAAAAAGGGAAAGTTACAAACCAGCCCATTGTCATAAGAAGCCACTAATCCATGTTTTGCTTTGTTTTATCTGCACAGTACGTTAGGGATTAGGTGACATAATACATAGTGGCATCTAAAATTTGATATGCTTAATGGTACCAGATACAATGAAAATTCCAGAATGAGAAACCTTATAAAAGTTATTTTGTCATAGTATTTCTTTATCCATTATTTACAACAATAGCTTTTCCTTCAACAGTCATACATTGCTCCCCTCCATGATTTGTACAAGCTTCAGAAACTGATGAGAACTGAAGAAAGCAGGCTTTTTTCCTGCTTAGCACTGTCAATGAAATGATAACAAAAAGATATAAGTACATAGAGATATGCAAGTAGTACCATAAGCAGTCCATGCCTTCAACTGTACATACTGCTTTCCTTTTTTTTGTTATGTTGTTTTTACACCTGAAACATTTAAGTAACTTGCTGGATTCCCTTCCAGTCCATAGTTTAGTTTTAACTTTGATTAGTAGACATTATTTTTGCTTACTTTTCAGTTGATTTCTAACGCCCGTTCCATTAGAACAGAACACAGATGGAAATGGAGTGTTGAATTCTGCTTGGCAATACATAATTGCTTAAATAATTATGTATGGCATGGTTATGTTGGTTAACGTTTTCAAGGATTGTCAACTAAGGACAATTTAAAGAAAAAATTTAAAGAAAAAAATTTAAAGAAAAATTTAAAGAAAAAAAGTGCAGATGGCAAAATGGATTTGTTTGTTTTGTGTGTCAGTAGTCTGCTGGTCGCTGGTGTAAATCCAGCAGCGGTTGTGTGGCGGTTTTCAACGCGTGTGATGGCTGCAGCGCCAGTTTGGCTGCAGGTTTCACTGACAAAAATAAGCAAGCCAAAATCTCCACTAGTTTAGAGCTGGAGGTCCTCCCCTGCTGCTGTAAAGTGAGCCTGATGAGTGATTTTGGTAAATGTTTCCACCTTTGCAATTTATATTGTGGGCTAAATTCTGCCTCTCGGTGTGAACCTCTTCTTGTCACTGGTTGCACAGCATGGAGTAAATCAGGGCTGCGAGCTGCTGGGCTGGTGGACCAATACTGATGGTGCTTCTATTGCTTGGCCTGTAAAACTGAGTGAATTGTCAGCTTTAAAGGGAACTTGCAAGGCTGTGTGCTGTTTTTTAAAACTGTTGCGCTTAAGGAGGAGAGAAATACAAATTTCTCAAGTATTTACATTCCCTGAAACAGGTTTTTCAGCCTAGGTGATTTTTCCTTGCAGAAGGGTCACGGAAGTGTGACAGTCCTAACTTTGTGGTGTTTTCTTTTTATCACAGCAAAGTGATGTTTGAAAGCATTTTGAAGGAAGAGGCAGCATTAGGTTGGAAATTCCTTTCAACAATAAATAATGAGAAGACATCAGGGTTTCTGGAGATAGAAGTCTTACTCTGCTTATGAACTCGCTGTAAAGAATCAAGCCCATTAAGGATATGAATTTTTGCAATTATTTTAAGAGCAGACACCTAGCTTCTGCCATTTTCAGTCACATAGCCTGATTTATTCTGTATAAAACAGCTAAGTGAAGTGAAAGCTGTAAACACACATATTTCAATTGAAGAGAGGGAAATTTGGGGGCATGCAATCTGTGATGAAACGTTTATAAAGGGGATTATTATGAAGGTTTTTATGATTCCTGCTGAGTGCCTCACTGAATGCTACATAATAATACTAAAGATTGAGTTACTTGTCACAGAGGATGTCCTAGTGTCAGTGAAAGTTTTTAGGTAAGTGGGAACAAGTGCATTTTATTACTTAGCTGTAAAAACATTTGTTTGTTTATTTATTTATTTATTTAAAAGAAGGCATATGTGCCTGAGGGGAGAAAAGCGGAAGCAGCATCTGCATCACTTCTGGAGAATTTTTTATTCTTGATGTAGCTCATCCTTAGGGAAGAAATCCATCATCAAGCGGTTTTACACAGCATTACCCAGATCCCAGGTGTATGGCAGTTCTGCAGTGAGGTTTGCCTCGACCATATGTGGGAAGGACCTGTATTTTACCGTATTTTTTTTAATCGTTAATATTTTTTGAGGATTATGCTTTTAGGTTTTTTTTAATTTAGAGGTACTGTATTCAGAGTGTCCTGAAAATCCCTGAAGGCTAGAAGCTGCTGTCATCATAATCAGAAATTTTCAGCTCAATTACTCGACTTCACAACAAGCTGGTAGTTTAAAAAGGAAACCTTCCCTGCCTGATAGCTTTTGATGCGTGGCTAAAGTCTCAAGTATTTGACAGCTCTGGTCTTGAGTTAGTTCTCCCTATCTGTGGTATTGTTGGGCAGTGTTTCAGAGGGTATCCTCATCTCTTTATGCACACCCACTCTTTGCATGGAGGTCTTGCCTACGAGGCAGGACCCAGCTTCTGCCCTGGCTGAAGTTTTTTAGGGGTATAGTGTTAAGAACAGGAGCCTTGGCGTTGCTGCAGACGCTTTGGATGTCCTCTCTCTTACACCAGTCCCTTTATGCCCTGGTGCAGCAGGGGGTCTCAAAGCTGCTATTTGGAAGATGCTGCTGTTTGTACAGGTAGCAAGCAGCAACTAGTGGGGACTCTTCTGAGTAAGGTTCAGTGAAACTCAGTCTCTAGGCAATCCTGCTTTAGCAGGGGAGTTGGACAAGATGATCTCTACGGTCCCTTCCAACTCTAAAAATTCAGTGAAGGGATGAGGAGGTAGCATCTTCTGCTGGAGGGGCGACAGTGGTGGCCTATCATTATTGCACCACGAGTACCAGCCACCCTTCAGTGCCTCTGAAGGCTGCTTTGTTGCCTTGAGGCAGGAGAGGGTGCTTCATCCCTACCTCAGGGAAGGACAGGATTGATTTGGAATGGTGCTGAGGGGTTACGTGGGATAGGGATAATTAGCTGCACACCTGTAGTGGGCAATGGAGTGGAGTCCATGGGGAGAAGTCTGTGTGTGGTTGGGGCTCCCATATCCTGGTGGGCATAGGTCCACAAGGACTTGCTTTGTTCCTGCTGCACATGCAGGTGACAAGGACAAGGTGGTATTTTTTGTGTAGAAATCTTTGAGCTGTCTCTGTCTCCTTCCTCCTAATGTGTTTCCTTATCAGCTTCGTTGTATGGGTATTCATTCTTTGGGGCTACAAAATGCTGTGCACGAAGGTTTTAGTCCTATTTATGCTATTTATGACATTTCAAGCTGGCAGCACTCCAGTTACAAACTACAAACTTGATGTATTTCCATTCTAGTCACAACAGTGTGTCTCACATTATAGCTGTAGCTTGAATATTAACAGCTGTTTACATTTTTATTGTACAGTAGTGAGCAACTTGTGCCAAAAAGATTATCCACATAACACTTTATTCAATGTGAGATTCATATTTTTTTTTCTCATTTCAGTTAAACAATCTATCTTGGAAGTTTTTCCACGCCAGTATCAGCGCTGTCTCTGAGGGTTTTATATAGAGCATAGATGGGACAGGCCCATTGGTTTAAGCCATGCTGAATGCTTGAAAATTGCAGGTGAAATTCAGCAAGTCTGAATTGGGCCTTTGGCTCTTGTCTTTATGGATAATTCTTAGGCCAAATCTTATGGACTATTGTTATATTAATCTCAGTTCTCTAATTTATTCCTAACTTGTATCATTTAGTTATCCAGAGGCATTTGCTTCTAGGATTTTCCATTTTTTGGATGCTCTCAGTTATTGGCCTTTTCTTTTTTAATTGCATGCTGAATATACCTTCACAAAAGGCAAAATGTTCCCATTAATATGTAATATTGCAAGATCTGTATTTTCCATTATGGTCAATCTGTGGCTAAAGAATCAGATCTTTAAGAATGCTTCCTGGAATGCTTTGGTTTGTGGTTGTTCAGGGTTTTATTTGTTTGTTTGTTTGTTTTTTCTGTTGCATGTGATTTACTTTCAGAGTGTCATAGAGACTTTGCATACCTTTGTGGCCTTAAACATAATTGAACTTAATAGGCTAACTTCTGTGTTTCTGAAAATCAGCAAATGAGTAAATAAATAGGATTCAACAGTATAAAGAAAAGGACTGAGGAAATCTGTTGTGGTCTCTTTCTATAATAGATTTTTACTGTTTGCCATCAGAAATTGAAAGGAAATTGGTTATGGCATACTGAGAGACCGGGGGAAGCTATAAGGGCTTTCTTCTGTTGACCCAGCTGTGGCTGAATTATATATTTAACTACTTCTCTAGAATCAAACTCGAAAGCTTTTTTCATTTTTCTGTGAGACTATTTTATTTGTAGCACGCAGTATTTGTTAATTAAGATAGAATTTGAATAAATGATCAAAATGTTGATTTTGCTGTGCTTGAAGCTGTGCTATTTTTGAAGGTCAGGGTAATAATCAGTTATGACTAATGTTTCTGATTTTAAAAAAATGTCTTATTTAAGTATTTATATATTTGCTTTTATTTAAAATTTGACCAGACCCCCTCTATTTTCTGTGTGCTATATCAGAGAGGAATGATCAGGACAACAAGTTACACATTTATTCATAGAATCATAGAATGGGTAGAGTTGGAAGGGACCGTAAAGATCATCTTGGTCCAACCCCCCTGCCATGGGCAGGGACACCTCCCACTAGAGCAGGTTGCTCAAAGCCCCCTCCAGCCTGGCCTTGAACACCTCCAGGGATGGGGCATCCACAACTTCCCTGGGCAACCTGTTCCAATGCCTCACCACCCTCACAGTAAGCAATTTCATCCTAGTATCTAATCTAAATCTCCCCTCTTTCAGTTTAAAACCATTACCCCTCGATCTATTGCTACACTCCCTGATCAAGAGTCCCTCCCCATCTGTCCTGCAGGCACCCTTCAGGTACTGGAAGGCTGCTATAAGGTTTCCCTTGAGCCTTCTCCAGGCTGAACAACCCCAATTTGCTCAGCCTGTCTTCATAGGAGAGGCACTCAAGACCTCTGATGATCTTCATAGCCCTCCTCTGGACCCATCCCAACAGGTCCATGTCCTTCCTGTGTTGGGGTCTGCAGAGCTGGATGCAGTACTCCAAGTGGTGTCTCACGAGTGCAGAGTAGAGGGGTAGAATCACCTCCCATGACCTGCTGGCCACGCTTCTTTTGATGCAGCCCAGGATGTAGTTGGTTTTCTGTGCTGCAAGTGGACATTGCCAGCTCATGTTGACCTTCTCATCCATGAACATCCTCAAGTCCTTCTCCTCAGGGCTGCTCTCCAGCCATATTCCACCCAACCTATGTTTGTTCCTGGCATTGCCGTGGCCCAGGTGCAGAACCCTGCACTTGGCCTGGTTGAACTTCATGAGGTTCACACGGGCCCACCTATTAAGCCTGTCCAGGTCCCTCTGGATGGCATCCTTTCCCTCCAGCATGTCAACTGTGCCACACAGCTTGGTGTCATTGGCAAACCTGCTGAGGATGCACTCTATCACACTGTCCATGTCACTGACAAAGATATTAAACAGCACCAGTCCTGCTGCTTATTATGCGGAGAAAGTATGTCTGAATGGAAGGCTGAATGGTGTTTTATACTTAACCATCTCTGATGTTAATTTTAGTGGGGTTAGTTTATTCTGTAACAGTTTTTATTTTCTTTGGTAGCTGACATTCCTCAGTTCTTTCAATTTGTAATTATTTCAGTTATACAGATGCTTCCAAAAACTTGTCTCTGGAGTTTTGAAGTGTGAAAACTTTGTTTTGAATAGATTTTCTTCTGTGATACAGCTATGTCAAAATATTAAGTTGCAACTGCTGCATGATAACAATGGCCTTTCTTATGTTGGATACTATGAGTTTATCATTGTATGTGTGCGTATTGTATTGGTTTATTATTATGGTTATTGATTTGTGTATAACAGGACAGGTTCAGATACGTGGACTATGTTAGGTAGAAATGTGAAGCTATTGGGTGCTAACTTTGATGTGAGCCATGCATTTCACACAGCTTGTGGACCTTAGGTCAGAATGTCTAATGGTGACGTTTTTAATTTCTTCTTTCTTGTTTATCTAATTTAAATAATGTGGTCTATGCTTACATAATCCTAGTTCTATATGAAATGTAAATATCTTACCACCTAGTGTACTGACAATCCCCCATGGAGAGTTCTGCAACCTGTGCTACTTCATTCCTCCCTTAACACATCTGCTAAATGGTACCTGTGGTGAGGATTTTCACTTTGATTTGTGTTTCTTGTATTCTGCATTACCTTTCAGTGCACCCCTCTCCACAGCACCAGCTTTTCAAAGGAGTTGCATACACAGGGTGACGTAATACCTGATGCAGTTCCAGAAACTAATGACGTGTCTGGCTTGGTTTCGGAGCCTGCTCTGATCCTGGCTTTGCTTTTTGCAATCACAGATACGTCTTCTTTCAGTTGGTGCTGTCTCATTCCACACATTACAGTGGCTTTTAAGTTGGAGTTTTCACTGGTTGTACAATCCAAAACTAGTTGAGCTTTCTGAACTCTTGGGCTTCCTCCAGCCCATCTCTCCCCCTCCCTGCATACAAACTCATTTGTAAATCTTAGGGGTACTTCCCTAAAAAACGGGAGACAGATTATTGATTTCGAAGCAAATTCTCCTTGTAGGCAATTTGTAGAGAGATGACAAAGGTTTTGTTCACAAGGGCTGGTTGCAGAACCTGAATTGCTTGCAAGGACCACCTTCCCCCAAAAAAGCACCATTCACAGGCTTCTGATGAAAGTTCTGTGTCCTTTTGGTAATCTGTAGTATTCTCTGAATTACATTCTCTTGGTCATTGAGATGTTTACTCTCCGTGAATATCACAGTCAACAAAGGAGTAAATAATCAATTTGAGTCTACTGAAACAAGACCTCGATGAGTTCACTGTCCATGAGGTCGAGCATCAGGGAGCAGCTGTGGTGGGCTAACTCCAGCTCTGCAGCACCAAAAGGCACTGCCTGATTTCTAGGCAGTTGGGAACTGGGGCAGCATGTTGCAGCTACTTCCCGAAGCGCTGGGAGAGCAGGGGAAGGATTCCTGTCAGAATGTAAGAGGCATTGCATATCTGGGCCACTGGTGGAGCTTTGACAAAATACAGAGCTGGCTGCGGACCAGAATCTGCCATTTAAAATCATTTTATGCCTGGTTTAACCTGTTAGAAACCCATAAGCAGTAGCAACTAGTAAGCAAATAGAACTGTTCAACATCAGCTGCTGCTTTCAAAACACTGAGGAATTAATTTGAAAAAATCTCAAAATATATGTAGGATCTTGTGCATGTAGCAGTTTCATATTTGTGTTTGCACTGCTTGGCAGATGTTGCTGTCAATTTACAACTTATTACAACATTCTAGTATAAAAATGAAGTACAGTCTATTCTTACTGCTGGTCACCTTCACTTCTCTTTTCTTTCCTTCTAAATTTTTTCTGCTTCCTTTGTAATGCCCCCTTTTAGTAATTTGTAGTGATGCTTACTGATAAATCTTATTTGTAGAAGATGGAAAGAAGAAAAGGGGAAGACGACTGAGATAAAGCAAGAAAAGTAAGAAATAAAGGACAACAGAGAATATAATGCTGCAGCCAGATGCTGGATTTAAAAAAAAAAAATTACCACTTTTAAAGCTTTAAACAAGCATAGCAGATGGTTGGTTGCAACCTTTTATTGTTTTCCTCTTTAACTTCTGTCAACTTATTCAGGATCTTTTCAAAGGGTCATAATTAAGTCTACTAGCTAAAAATAGTTTTATAAGTATGCAATTGCAATTTGCATGGTAAACCTGAGTGAATTAGCTGTTGGGTTTTTTCTTACATGC